>NW_026000022.1:2960296-3060630 GCF_001458135.2 Marmota marmota marmota
GGGGGGAGACACAAAGCAAAATCACTAAGTGTTCCAGAAAGAGGTCATCTCAGAAGAACACCAAAATCATCTTCTTTCCACTAAAGTGGAAGATGAAAACAGAAATGTTGGGAAATACGGTTAGGAAGCATCTCTTGCTGCTATTTTGAAGTGGTGGAATGCAGTGTCTGAGTCTTAAAACTTAGCCCTCCTGACAGCACCATCAGCATCTGCTGGGAGCTTGTTAGAAATGCAGATTGTCAAGCTTCAACATAGACCTGCTGAATCAGAAACTGATATGGTGGGGGCAGGTCTTCTGTGTTTTAACAAGCCCTCCATGTAATTCCAATGCACCCAGATTTTTGAAAAGCCCAGCTATTTGAGAAATCTCAGTTTGAATTCTATCTCTGGTTGGACTCCCATGATGTTGGGTGAGTGACTTAATTTCTTGAAGCCTCATTTTCTTCATCTCTGAAAAGTCAATAATGTTTCTTTGTTCTCATACAGTTCATTGTAAGGATTTGTTGAGAAAATCTACATAAATTATTAGAATTCCTGGCACAAAATAATCACAACACATATTTTCTTCTAATTAAATTTATACAACTCTCACCCCCCTGCCCTTGCTCCAAGGCTGCACCTCTCCTTCTTACTCTGGATCTTCTCTGATTTCAGAGCCATAGAAGGCTGGGAACCACTCAGCATTTATGTTGGACAATTCAAACTACAAAAGAATTCCCTACCATGAAGTCACCAGAAACTGATGGGACACAGGTGCCAGTGGATAACTGACTTATCCTCTCATTTACCAGATGGACAGCCCTAAGATGCATTTTCAAAGACCTTGGGAAGATCAGGTACCAACTCAACAAGGTACCTTTAGATTCATTTCTTGGCTTCCTTGATGCAATCATGACCCTTTTTGTCCTTAACTCTTGCTCTGGGCTCACTTCCAAAGCAAGCCATCTTCAGTCAAACCTCAGCCTCTGTTTCAGGACCTGGGTGAAGACATCAATTTCAACCAAAAGCAATGATGATATAAAAGGTGATTTATTTAAAGTTGCTCAAACTTTTGGATGGAGAGCAAGGATCTTAATGTTAATTTCCATGCAAGGACTTCAGATAGTTCCTGAAAGCAACTGAAATTTTATTCAAATTTTATGGATGTGCATTTCTAAATAGTTTACCTAGCAGTAGATATCCAAGTTAAATTTATTGTTATGGACGGGTCAGAGAGAAAATTCTATTATAATACATCGGAATGACTAAATTATTTTCGCATTTCCAAATTTCAGAATACTAAAAATTATTTTAAATAGATTGAACATCAACTGGTTATTGAGTTTTTATTCTTAGTTTAGCCAAGAAGATTCAGCCCACTCATTCTGTTACATGTACATTCAAATCCCAAGTTCTTATTTAGACCAACACAGCCCTGGCTCACAGCTTGGCCCTAAGTACAACTTATATCCTTCCATCTTATTGGTGTTTGTACAAGTTTGCTATTGCTGCTGTAACAAATGGCCACAGACTTATAACTTAAAAAAAATAAAACAATTATCTTATACAGCTGGAGAACACAATTCCAAAATCAGTTTCACTGATCTAAAGGCAAGATCATCAGAGCGCTTTCCTCTGAAGGTTCTAAGGACAGAACATTTCCTTGTCTCTTTTGCTTATTGGAGGCCATTCCTTAGCTTGTGGCCTTTGTCTACCATCGTTACAGCCTCTTGCTGCTTCCATCAAATCCCATACTGTGATGATATGATTATACTGGAGGCCTCTGGACAACCTAGAATGGTCTCCCTATTTCAAGATTCTTTCCTACATTATATCTGCAAAATCCCTTTTACCATATAGTCACCACTCCTGGGGGTTAGGATGTGGACATCTCTGTGACATATTATTCAGCTACCCCAGCTTTTTGAACATACTCCACTGCTCCACCAGAGTGCTCCACTGCTGATTGCAATATCCTGTTTTCCTTTCCTGGCCTGCTCTCTAGAACCCATCTTCATGCAGGTGACTGCTCAAGTGTGACATCCTCTAGAAAACCCCCATGACAGTCCCTGCCCTGGATATTATCCCCAATCACTTATAGAACCCTTCCTCAACTTTGGTCTCCTTTAAGGAATTTGAATTAAGGGGTCTATATTTGACATACTGATTTGATAGTCTGCATAAGACTACGGTTCAGTAGGAAAATAGGGTTAAAAAAAAGCAATATAAATAATATAGTTAAAAAAAAGAACAAAGTTCTAGCTAAAGAAACCTGAAGAGGCAGATCCTCACTGACTCTGAGGGAGGTTAAGAAAGGGCTTGGAAGGTTCTCTTTAATGCATCTCACCTTGATTAGAATGAAAGTGAGAGACTTAAAAGTCCTGAGTCATGGTGCGGATAGTAACATAGACCAGAACTTTACTGGTTGCTATAGTGTGAAGATTGTATGCTCCCCCAAGGGCCATGCCTTAACGGCTTGGTACCCAACATGGAACTTGTGAAAGGCAGTGAAATTTTTAAGAGATTGGGTGCCGTGCAAGGTTTACAAGTCACTGGATGTGTGTCCCCAAAAAGGAAAATGGAATTGTGGCTCCTTCCTTTTTTTTTCTTCTGGGTCACCAAGTGAATAGTCTTCTTCACCATGTGCTACCTGTCATGGCCATCTAGCACCCACACCAGAGGCCTAGAAGCAATGAATTCAAACATTCATGGACTTCAACCTCTAAAACTGGGAGCCAAAGTGAGTTTTTTTCTATTTATTTACAAGATAAGTATTTTAGATATTTTGTAATAATGATAGAAAGCTAACATAGAAATCCCATACACAGAAGTGGGACTACTGACTATAGGTATATTGACCACGGGGACCCTCTGGAATTGGTGTATGGGAGGAGTTTGGGAAAATCTGAGGGAGAGGCTAAACAAAACCAGTATTCTAGAAGCTGAACTAAATGGGTGATTTTCTTGGGAGCTTAGAAAACCAAAATGCTAATAGAAATGAGAACATTTAAAGTAAAGGCTGTGCTGTTAAATTTTCAGATAGATATGAAGACTGTATTGGAACTGAATTAGAGGTCATCCTTTTGTATACCATGGCAAAAAAAAAATGATGTTTTTTTTTTTTATATTTTGTACTTTGTGGGATATGGAGCTTGAAGGTGATAGTCTAGGTTACTTGGTGAAGATTCCATGCACCCAGCCCAGCATTCAGGCTGCAGCATGGATATTACTGGCTGATTTTAGCCAAATTTACAGTGACAATCAGGAGCAGAGGAGGGGCAAAGCAGAGAGATTCGGGACATTTGTGTCTTGGCCAGAAAAGTATTTTTAAAGGTGCAGCTAAGATGTGTGAGGTGGATAGCCCTGATAAAAAGAAGATAAGTGCTTGTACCTGAAAAACAGGAAGGATGTCTTGAGAGCTCTCAAGAATCTGCAAGACCACCCCACCTATCAAAGGAATGGAAATGCATATTTATTTCAAAGACTTTCCAGAGCAGAAGTGCTTGACAAAAGAAGCTGGGTGGCACCTGACTGCCCAGAGCACCTCTGGGATTATTTCCTCAGGATTTCTCTATTTTTCAACTGGCAAGCCACTTGGAGGCTGCTGTAGCTGTGGTCTAAGTGAACTTGGGTACAGCTCACCCCGGTGGCAAACCTTGCCATCTCATCCACATGATGTTGGTTTTGCAGGCATGAAGAATGCAAGCATTAAGGAGTCATGGTAGCTGCCACCAAGATTTCAAAGGCAAGTCTGGGAGTCAAGACAGGGTGCGGTAGGGTCAGAGTCCCTGCAAGCAGCTCCCTATTAGAAGACATGGAGCTAATGGAAGTAAAAATGAAGCTGCAATGGATACCCCAGGAAAGCAGAACAGCCAGAAATGTTCAATGCCTGTGAAGGAAAGCCACAGGCAACATGCAAAACCAGTTTAACAGGGTGGCCGTATGGGTTGCAAAGGGGCAGAGCTGCCCAAGCCCTTGGAAACCCATATCCCACCACATTGTGCCCTAGGTGACAGACATGGAGATTTTAACATAAAGTCTGCCTTTCTGGGTTTTGGTCTTGCTTTATTACTGATTTTTCCTTACTATTTTCTTATTATTCCTTTTTGGAATAGAAATGCTGACCCCATGCCTGCCTTTGCTAACTTATCTCAGAAGTATGCAACTTATTTTTGTTGTTGGCATTATTTTTGTTTTGTCTTGCTTTGTTTTAAGTTCTATAGGGGCTTACAAATGATTGTGCCTTGACTCTCAGGGGAGACCTTGGATTTGGACTTTGGTCAAAACTGAAACAGTTACGACTTTGAGGGTCTTATAGATAGACTGAGTACATTTTGCATTATGAGATAGAGGTCAACCTTCAGGGGAGGGCCAGGAGCGGAATGCTATTGTTTGGACACTGAATGTCCCCCAAGGGTTCTTCTGTAAAAAGCTTGTTCTTCATGGTAGTTGCTTTGGTTTGAATATAGACTACTCCCCAAAGTCTCATGTGCTCAGAGATAGGGTTTTTGAAAAATGATTTGATCATGAGGTCTCTGATCCAATGAGATGAATCAACTTGATAGATTTATCCATTGATTGCTGGATGAGCCATTGGGAGGTGGGAACTAGTTGAAGAAAGTTGTAGATAAACCCTGCCCGAAAGAGTTTATCTTCCCCCCAACCCCCTTCTCAGCTGCCATGCTTTCTGCAGCCTTACTCTGCCCTTCCATCATGATGTTTCTGCCTTGAAGCAGATGACCAATGGACTGAACTTCTGGAAACCATAAGCCAAAATAAATCTTTCCTCCTCTAAGTGTTGTTCTTGTCAGATATCTTGGTCGCAGTGATGAAAAGCTAACACAGCTACGCAATTAGGAGTTGCTGCAGACCTTTGAAGGGCTCTTATGGGAAGTCCTTAGGTCATTGGAGGCATGGCCTCAATGTAAATTGTGGCATAATGACTCTTTCCACTCTTTTGCTTCCAGACCATGAGATGAAGAGTTTGCTTTCCCATGGGCTCCCGGTCATTGTCATCTGGTACTGCTCCCCCTCACATCCCAAAGTACCACCAAAGGCCTGATAGTCATGGATCTACCCACTAGACTGGAACCTATAAAACCATGAACCAAAATAAACCTTTTCTCTTTACAGCTAATTAGCTCAGGTGCTTTCTGGTGGGGTAGAAAACCAACACACTAGTCATGTTGGTGAACTGCATGCTTTCAGCAGCAAATGTGACATTGACCATTAGGTGACCTATTAGGTGATGAGTTTGTAATGTACTTGTCCCATGAGGCCTGGATCTACCTCTAGATCTGGTTGCAGAAGGGAGTGTTTCCCTTCCCTGTATTTGGACAAACAACATTTCAGTGTACATCAGTGCATCATTTAGCTTACAGAACTGTATTAATATAGTACAAATGCTGCTTTAAATTAAGGAAATACCAGGGTTAGGAATGCCTAGATAAGAAGATCTGACTATGAGACAATTATCAGAGCTCAAGGTGAGTGTTTCTGGATTCTACGTCTGACAGCTAAGATTTAACCCACATACAGCCACTAGCAAGCCCATCCACACTCACATTGGGTAGCTTTATTTCTGTTAAGTTTTGACCTTCATCATTATAGAACTAACTGTCATGCCTAAGTCTTAGTGACTATTGGGACTAAAAAAAGAGAAACACACTATAGGTAAAAGTGAAAATATGTGCCATATGTATTAGAAAAAAATAAAATTCTATGGCAGTAAGTTCAAATAATGGAAATGAAGCACACAGCTGAAGCCCATGTCTTTGGAACATGACAACCAGAGTTTGAACTTTGGCTCCACCATTAATCAGCTGTTCTCTACTTCAACTCTGACTTGGTTTCCTCATCTATAAAATGTGAATAATGACACCATTCATTTTAAGTAAACAGAAGATAAAATGAGATCGCCTTCATGAAGTAAAAGAATTTCTGCTTTATAATATGTATTCAGTAAACACTTCTAAATGTTAAATTCTAAATTTCTATAACTTCTTATTATTTTGTTTATAATCACGATACTGAGATGCTAATCTTGTTCCTGGTATTTTCTCTTTGACATGCAACTAATGGCGTATGAATTTTTCTCTTTTCCTTCTTTTAATTCTATAGACAGAGATGGATTTCAGTGCAGACACCGTCCTCTCCCTGGAAAGTGGAGAGGTGAAGACGCCCTTCCCAAAGTACTGTCTTTTTTCCCACCTCCCACAAGGGTCCTAGAAGGACACCACCTGGGCCAGGGCAGAGGCAGTCCTGTGCCATTCTTCAGGATCTCCTGGAGGACTATTACTCCAGCTTTCTTAAATATTCCTTCCAGTAGTGGAATGTAGTGCTTACTCAATAAGCCAGCTTCGGTTACTTTTAAAACAAGATTTCCTTTTCATCTGGACCTTGGCAATTTTACACAGGGTTCTGACTATAATTTAAAGTGCCTCTGATCTGAACAGTTAAGTCTTTCTATGAGAGGACATGAATTTGGAGCCAAATGCCGTCTTTTGTAGCTGTCCACAGCCACAAGCCCACCTCTTTGGACTTAGGGAAATCATCAGTCCCTATAAAGGGGATAATTGGTATTGAAAATAACTAGTGATATCAATTACATATAAGGGAATCTTCTATATCCCTCTTTACAGTTTCTTGACTAAAGTGGTAAATAATAATCTCTCTTGTATTTAAAACACCAAGAAATGGTCCAGATTGTTTTATCCATTAGGTTTAAAAAAAAAGACATGATGAAACGAGAAGATGGCTTTTCAGATAAATCAAACTCACCAGCTTTCAAACCTGGCTTTCATAAGCTTTAGGCAGCAAACTACGGCGGAGTATGCAAACAGGCAAATCGATTCAATCTTGCAAGGAAAGAATCTCTGTAAATTCCCACATTCTGTTTAATTTTCTGGACATCCATCGCATATTCAGTATTTGGGGATAGCACAGAAACTCAACTGCACATTTACTGAGTAAACACCTCATTGTCCCTTCTCTGTGGTCCCTTCATTAAGCTTAATTTCCCACTTTCTTATGGTAAAGGTGATGAGTGCTACTTTTAATTTAATGAGGTGATCCCTGTGATTTGTGCATCAGCAACCAACTCAGCTGTATCCTGTGTGGGGCTGTTATTTAACACGGGGCAGTCCTTGATGCTACTTTTTGTACTGACACCAAATGGATTTCCAAATGATATTAATTGCTTTAAAATTAATGAAAACTCCTACCTGAATAAATCATCACTTTTTCTGAAGTTTCCCCCACTGAGTTACAGGATGTCTTCTTATTTGACAAGTAGAGCTCCCTAACCCTCAATGATAAAAGGCAGAGGTAGCAGTGCTTTTATTGTTATGCATTATTTATGCAGGGCATGAGTGTAGGTGCAGCTCTGCAGTGGGTGTGCCCATGCAACAGACAGAACAAAGCAAGAATTTTCCTTTGGGGGATTACGATATAAATGCACACAAGGACACAAGAGACAATGAACACCGATAAAACACAGTGCAATGCAAGCAATCTGGAGAAGCGTGTGGTTATTGTAACTGAGATGCTTTGTGGAACAGATGGTTTTTAAGGAGGTTTGTGATAAAAGAAGGTGAGCAGGTTTGCCGTACATTAATGGGAAACTGCTATGGGATTTTGAGAAGAGAAGCAGGCAGGAACTGGGGGAAAACTTTTTTCCCCTTCACGGTCTTGATTCTCCTTTGCTTCCCGATTATCCACATTTCATAATTTGAGAGGACACTTGGCCAGTAAGTGTATTTCTTCTAAATAAAATGGAAAGGGAAGAAATGATGTTTGGGGAGGTAGAACGTGGTGATGAGTGGTCTGAACGGTGGATCAGACAAACGTTGGTTCAAATTCTGGCTCTGCTAGGAGTTTTTGGGCCAAAGTTTGCAAACTCCAATATGCTGATTTCTAAAAATTACTATGACAGGCCCATAAACCCTCAGAGCCAGATGTACTTTGGAATTCTAAATAATCCAGAATTTGTATGGGTAATATGATATGTACACTATACATCTACAAACTTCCCTGGTGAGGTCTAGGGTAACAAAACACAGACATGATTTTCATAGCAAAATATTCAAAGCAAGCAGAATAAAGAAAGGCTGTAATGTAGTAGCCTTGGGTCTGTTCAGTCCAGAATTTTCTGCCAAATTAATGTGTGTTAAATTTTCGTGGATCAAGGAGTCAGACATCTTTCTGTGTGAGGAAGGAGGAAGCCCAGTACAGTGGTATAGGATGGATATCAGGTCCCAGGCGGCAGACGCAGACACTGGCCACATCCCGGCTCTTGCTCTTCTGATTTCATCTGATGCTTCAAAAGGCCAAGTCAGTCTTTCCTGTGCTATTTTCTTTCATCTTTAGGAACAGCCCTCCAGCCCAAGTGACCCACTTTTCTTATGAACAACACCTCAGTGCACGAGTCCTCAGCTCCTCACTACTCTGAGCACCTGCATCTCTATAAGCCCTTCTCCACACCAGAACCTGTATGGTTATCTCAGAACGCATATCAGAGCCTGCCATCCCTCGCTGAACTCCTCCAGAGTCTCATTGTTCCCGAGAGGAAAACCAAGTCCTCAAAAGATTGACAGGCCTAGGCCCACTCCAGTAGGCCTCACTCCCCTCAGTCTAGTTCATTCTCCTGTTTCAGGCCTTTGTCTCTCTGGTTCCCTCGGACTCTCTCAGTTCTGTCCTCTATTCTTGGGACTTGAGCTCAAAGGTCACACTGGACAGCCCACACCTGGCAGTGGTGATACTAACACTGGAAGAAACTACCATGTTTGTTTTAGTCAACTTTTGCATTGCTGTGAACGAAGAACCTGACAAGAACAACGTTAAAAGAGGAAATATTTATCTTGGCCCAGGGTTTCAGAGGTTCAGTCCATGGTCAGCCTACTCCATAGCCCTGGGCCCAAGTTGAGCTAGAACATCATGGCAGAAGGGCATGGAGGAGGGAAGAAGCTCAGGGCAAGGCAACCAGGTAGCAGGGAGAGATCCACTCACCAGGAACAAAATATAAACCCCAAACCACACTCACAATGACACACCTCCTTCAGCCACACCCTACCTACTTACCCTTACCACCCAGTTAATCTGTATCAGTGGATTAATGCACTGATTCAGGAAAGGTTCTTATAACCTAAACATTTCACCTCTTATCATTCTTGCATTGTCTCTCAAGAGCCTTTCGGGACCCCTCATATCTAAACCATAACAGTGTTCCTTCTTAGACTCTACCCAAGGTTGTGATTGTATATGTTCCTGTGATCATGAGAACAGAACCCTCTGTTTGGTTAAAGGTTCCAGGAAATCCCAGGCTGTACCTGTTTTAATCACACATGTATGTTATGGCCCATTGAGTAACAGATAGTATTCTCACTGTGGATACCTTTATTTAATTGACCAAGGACTGAACGGGTATGCAAAGCACCTGCTACTAGCCAAGAAGAAGATTGGGTATCTGATAAACATTCTTTTAATCCTTTTATTATTTATTTTTTTTAATTTACAATCTCTTATAAGTCTATCCTTAACCTTATCCAGTATGTGCTACTGTCTCTATTTTGTAGATGAGAGAGCCACGTCTGAGACAAATGCACAATTTTCAAAATATCATGGGGCAAGAAAGATGTGAATTCCAGGGCAGGGACAGTGTCTGGATCTCAAGCTTGAGGACCTCCTGGTCCACCACACTGCTAGGATCTTGATGCCAGGGGCTGCATAGAAAGTGCAGCCATATAGATACAGCCCAGGAAGACGGCCATATAGATACCACCCAAAAGAAGTGCAGCCATATAGATACAGCCCAGGAAGACAGTGGAGCAGATTTTCATCTTCAAATGGAAAGACTGCATGGATTAAAGTCTCCACAAGAGAGTGGAGGGGGCAGAAGATTAATGAAAGTCCTCCCTGTCCAGGTAGTAGAGCTTAAAAAAAAAATTCTGGATTGAGACCAGTTATGCAGTCTGTTCTCTGCTGCGTGAAGCATAGACACACAGATATTTGCAACAGCCTTATTCTCTATCAGAAGAGATGATAGGATTTGGGTGGGGGGAGCCTGTCTATCACCATAAAATGCCTCCCCACTGAAGCATCAGTCAATGCCATTATAACAAGCCTGGGAACATGTTCTTTTAATCCCCAAACAAGTTTGTAACTATTACCAGTTAGTGAGATGCTTACTGGGAGTGAAGTATTTTCTCTAACATGAAAATTTCAATTTTGTATAAAGGTAACAGCTGATGATCTTCATTTTATCTCTTATAGAGATACCGTGCTAGTTTCTGATTTCTTTACCAAAAAAATTGGTAAATTTCAATGCCATATCTTTTCTGATAATGACAAATCAAAGAGTTATATCTGTAAATTTTTTTAATCCAGAGGATAGTTTTCTTTCTTCTTTTTCCTTCATTTTTAAAAAAATATTTATTTTCTGTAGTTGTAGTTGGACATAATAACTTTATTTTATTTATTTATTTTTATGTGGTGCTGAGGATCAAACCCAGGTGCACTTGCAAGGTGAGCACCCTACCTCTGAGCCATAACCCCAGACCCTTTCCTTCATGTTTTAAAACAACTCCTTCTTATAATCAGATTTTTATGAGGAAAATGCATGTGTTTTATATTGTAGAGAAAAAGCAAGAAATGATATCTTACCTGTTTTGCTATATACATATAATTACTAAATGACATTTTATAATATAGCTACTTTGAGAAGACTTCTCCCATAATAAGGCAGATTTTAAGGTTAATAAGTGTGTCGGATAGTTATTGCTTATCCAAAGGAAGGAACATAAGAGGAGATATGAAAAGAGAGACACATTTCAGAAACAAGTGGTGGAAACAGTGTGACAGCTTCCATCTGACTCCAGCAGTGACTGCAGGCTGGACAAGTAAGTCAGATTAATCCTGAAATAAAACCCTGAGATATTGAAAAAAGGAGAAAAGTTGCATCAGAATCAAAAAACAAATATTCTGGAATGAAATGTTTATAATATGCTTCTTTTTTAATGATGAACAGGCCACAACCTTTACTCCTGAGAAATTTATGGTTTGGGTAGTTGCCCTATGATCAGCCAGTTTCCTCCTGATTCACAAAAGCAGCCTCCTCTGCTATAAAATAAGGATCATAGGGCTAATATCAGAATAAATGGATGGTACCTCACATAGTAGGCAGGCACTAACTACAGTGATACAATTATTTTCCTTCACAGAATTTTTTATAACTTTATATGTGAAGTAATATCGTGACTCTCCAAATACAATAAATTTTAAATCATCATAGGAACTCAGATTGCATCAAAGATGCTAAGTGAATGGTAGTGTCTTTTAAGGTTGACTAACCATGACCTTTCCATCAGGCCCTCTCCTACCCCTTATTCCCACATTTAAATTCAATCCACTCTCTTAATATTTATCAGCCTCACTCCTGCCCCAGCTGATTGGTCCAGAGGTGGGTAATTTTCTTTAGCTGAGCCAATGAGAATCTCCCCCTGAATTTACAGACATGGAACCAGGGAACATAATTGAAGTCTTTTCCCCA
This sequence comes from Marmota marmota marmota, assembly GCF_001458135.2. Taxonomy (NCBI): domain Eukaryota; kingdom Metazoa; phylum Chordata; class Mammalia; order Rodentia; family Sciuridae; genus Marmota; species Marmota marmota. The sequence goes on from NW_026000022.1 coordinate 2,971,821, forward strand.
GGGTATGGAATTATAAATCGTAAAAGTGAGGAGGCAAAGAGAGCCAGGATCCAGCCACCTGGGGTGTTTCTCCAGTGAGGCTGCCAGGCAAAGAGAAATGGGGACAGGGTGAATGGCTGTCACTTGTAGCCACAGGGGCCCTGAATGTCCCTGGACAACTATGGTCCCTGGAGGACTCATTTGTGGTTGAATGATGAATGAATTAATGACTAAAGAGAAGATGTTTATGACATAAAGAAAGTATATGCCTTCAAGTACAGATCTTGTAACTTGGTCATTTGATGTTTACAGAAATCAGCAAATAAAGATTAAAACACTTATTTCAGGAAACAGAAGATATTACTAAGATGATTGCCTAAGGTGAGAAATGAACACCAGATGACTGACAAACTAGTGTTAAGTTCTCCTTGTATAAAATGAAATTTTTTTTAGATTAATCAAAGAACCATTTATTCTTTATTTCCCTTCTCTATTTAATTGTTAGCAATCTTTTTTTAAAAAAATAGACTATTTATACCAGGTAAGTCATAGCTAAAGCGAGGCATGCAGAAACATATTAAGCCATACATAATATGTTTTGGGGAATAATAAGCATGGTGTTCCTTTTAGCATGTTCCCTAATGATATTTAATTTGGAAATAAAATAGAACCTGTTTAAAGTGGTAAATACAGTGAAATAGTTCTGTGTTTTGTATCCAGAATTAAAAGCAAAGCACATAATATGATGAAGGTTAATTATATCAATATATAGCTCCAAAGGAAAAGGAGTATACTATTAAAGTGAAATACCCAGGGAGTTTGTGGGGTGGTAAAACATTGTACATCTATATCTTACTTGCTGAAATCTATTATACTCTTCAATTATAATAATAACCACAATAATAATAAGTGGCACTTAAATAGCACTTTTCAGATTCAACATTGTGTAACAGTTTGCATTTATGGAGGTTTTTATAGTCAGAACATTCCTCACATATTCCCTCGCTGGAAATGCAGACGAGGACCCAGAGGCAGGTTGGGGACAGATGACCCTGTCTGCATAGCAGATAAGGAAACTACCATTTGTTAAGACCTATGACCACACAATTGTAAGTAACAGAGCCAGTCCCCTACCTGGATCAATCCACTTTCTGCATTCCATTTGGGAAAACAGTGACCAGTACAGTACTTTATTTCACAGGGGACAGACATTTTTGTTTGCAGATAGTATGATATGGATTGTAGGTACCTGAAAACAATTTCTTAAAATCTTCTGCCTCTTTTACAATCATTTAAAAGCAAGCAAGTCATCGTTTTATGTATATTTTACATTAATATTGTTACTTGCAATTCACAAAATCCTTTCATGAATAGGATGTCCCTTGAACCTCACCATCTCATCAAAAAACAGGAAAGGTTGGCATTTTATTTCCAATTTCAGCATATTAAAAAAAAAAAAAAAAACAGAGAGGTTGACTAGATCCCCCAAATTTTCAAGCTAGAAAAAATAGAAAGGCATCGGGGACAAACACAGCACCGGACAGTCACTCTCTGTATGTGTGGGTTCCATGGATGTTGACTCAATCCACCACAGATCAAAAATATTTAGAAAAAAACTTGGGTCTATCCTGAACGTGTAGTGACATTTTTTTCTTGTCGTTATTCTCTAAGCGGTACAGTACAACAATTGACATAGCATTTCCACCTATTATTAATGAAGTTCTGGCAATTTGAGAATGATTGCAACTGGGGTTTTTGGTTGACTTGGAGATTGTTGCTGAAGATAGCTGTCTATAAGTCTGATTTAAAGGATAGCAGACTGGCTTCCTGGGTTGGTTATTATAGATAATGTATTTGTTGCAAATTATGGGTCAGAATTCTGTGTTTACACATGGTCTGGTCATTGTCCACTTGTTTAGAACTACTATCCTGGGTTTTATGAATTCTTTCTCACAATATTTATTTCATGAGCCTTGGTCCATTTCTATACTCCCTTGCCTTCTCCACCCCATACACACAGGTTCATCTCTTGATGATATACAAATTCTCTCCAAAAAACTGGATATCACACTCTTTTTTCTTGAAACTCCTAACTTCCTTACTAAAATCAACATTCTGGCTCCACAAGTGTCCCTTAAAGTATTATCTCACAAGCCATTTGGAGGTAGCTCCACCCCTGGGTAAGAGTAGTACCATTGGCCCAACTCCGATGAGCTCCACACTGTCTAGATACCAGCCAACACATCCATATCGTGAGGCATCAGTAGGACCTGGGTCATGGTCACAGGGTTATTATGCAGGCAAAGAACTTATACCTTACCTGACTCCCTCCCCTTTGCCCTCATCTCCACCAGCCCATATCTGGCATATGCTAGAGCACTATCTTCAAAAACCACCTCATTTCCTTCTATTTCATTGTGAGTCATCTTTTTTAATCCCAAAGATTTTAGCCAATGATCAATTTTCAAGAAATACCCGTAGAATGAATTTGTCCCTGGACGTGTGCTTTGTTAAGATATATTCCAAGTCAGATTCAATAGATTCAATAGTTTGTAGAAGCATCATCCCGGACTCCAGGTTAGGAGAGGTGGAAGTGGGCACTCGTGGATATAGAGGCTAGCATGGCACACAGGAAGATAATCATTCATTATCTTTGGTTAAAGAGAAACAGAATGTCCATGTGGGGTTTTGAAAAGAATAAAAGTGGCCCAAGTGATGTTATCAGAGTCTCTGCTCTAAGAAAGATTCTCAGGAGTATCCAGCGGACCCTCAGGTCTTTGTGGCCACCTAATCTGCAGAAAGTGTCCCGTGTGTATCAGGACAACACAGGACTGGAGGCAGCTCCAGGCATGCCGTGTACTAACATAAGGCAGCACTTTGAGACCATCTGACATCTAACAAATTCACTGTGACCTTCAGCTTCCTCTTCCCCAGAGATAGGGTCAAAAGCCTGACACCTGTGGGCAGCAGACAGGAGAGAATATTTCCAATCTGTGGCATTTTGCTCTGTTTGTTGGGGTTTTTGTTTATGCAGAAGATAGAGAAGCCACGGGCAAGAAAAACAAGAAAAATCATAAAAAGAGGGGAAAAACCAACTTGAGCATGCACAACTATTATTTAATGAGGAAAAAGGAGGCATGTTCACGTTAAGGAATTATGTCATCTCTATTTTGAATGATGTTCTTTCTGGAGAAAGGGATTTTGATGATATTGTTTTGGTTTTTAAATGTCCTCTAATCTTGCTTAGAAATTTCTCAGTCTTTTCTTCATCCTTCATCACCTGGATACTTTTAAGGGCAACTAGTCAGTAATTTTTATAGGGAGTCCTTCAATTTGGGTTTGGTATTTTCTCATGATTAAAATTAGATGATTTATTTTGGGCAAAACTACCAGAAAAGTAATGCCTGCCGCACCCTATCAGAGAAATTGGTGGCACAGGATGTGAAAATGTCTCATTAGCTTTGGACAGTAACTATAGATCACAAGTATGTATTTCAAAGAGCTAGAAGAAACAATTTTGAATTTTTTTACTGCAAAGAAATGGTAACGGCTATAACCGTTATAACTGGCTATAACCAATACACAATGTTTGTGTCAACACGTCACAGGGTACCTGGTTCCTGTGCACAAGTTTTATGTTTTTATGCATCAGTTAAAATACATTTTTACTTTTAAAGTAAAAAAAAAATAAAATAAAATAAGACGTGTCAGGGTTTTCAAGGCAGATTCGTGCTCCACATCTGGAGGGACTTGCGGGCATCCGAAGGTTACTGGTCCTGCTCCCAGGGGACCAACGCTGGGGACCCTTGGTTCCCAGTGGTGCTGCAAGGTTCTAGCCCGAGGACCACAGTAAGAACCCGTGGGCTGGCGTTTAGCTAGTGGCCTGAAAACAGAATTCCTCTCTAATAAAGAGGATGTACTCACAAAAAGATGTTTAACCTGCATGGGAGACGCCCTATTGTTTTGACCTTCACGACAATTGGGTGTAAAACTTTGAGTAAACACCTTCCTGACACCTATTACGGGGACTCGGCGGGAGGCGCAGCCATTAATCAGAACAGCTGCAGGAGGCAAGGGCTGCTGATGGAGCCCTGGAAGGATGACTTGGTCCCCTGCAGTTCTCTCTCTTTTTCTTCAAATTAAAACCCAAGGAAACCAAGAGAGAAAGAAACTCTATTTGGTTCCTACTTGCCTCCCAGAAGAAGGGCAGTTTCAACCTTCCTATGCTCCAAGGAGGCACGAGTGTGCAGCGATGTGCTGTGGCTGATGTTTGTGTTTGAACTTCCCAGGGGGAGATGGAAGCATCTCTCCCAAGGGACTGTAGGGGCAGATAAAGCTGATCTCAGGCTGACAGGGCCAAGACCTTTCAGTGCTCCTCACACAGATGGCCAGGAGGGACACAGGTGGTAGCCCACACAGAGAGCCCAGGTCCCTTCCTCTCTGAAAAGACACAGCTACAGAGTCCTGATGGAATAAGGATTGTCCTGCAAGGCTGGGATGGTCCCCTAATATTTGAAATGAACTAGGGGTCACAGAACAGAAATTGGAAGTAGGGATTTGGGGATCATGCTGTCTGTGTGTGAACTCTGCTGCTACTTTGGAAAGAATGGCCCTCACCACCATATGCTTTCATTTCTTCATCTCTTAAATGGGCTTAGAAATGTGGACACCTAGTCATTTAAGTGTTTGTGAGGATCAGTGCTGAGTACTTTAATGATACAATCTGGAACTCACCTTTGGATTTTTTTTTTTTCCTGTATCCTTCCATAATCAGACAAGGAGAAACTTTGTTCTAGGTCATTACTAGGGCAGAGAGATTTAAGCCTGTTGAAAAGAAGGGTGTATTCCTGGCTAATAGCACGAAAGAAATAAAATTAAAAACAGCTTTTGGAGATAAAAAAAATAATAATCCTCACTCTTACAGAGAAGGGAAAAACATAAGTGCTTAGATTTTTTTTTTTTTTTAAGTGGAGATATGAACAATGCCATACCAAATGTTTAAGTGAGCTGCAAGGCTACAGGACAGAAGAAAAGCAAAAGTTAAATCTGAAAAGCTGTAAAGTCTTCATCCTTCAAAGTTATTTTCCAGAAGGCCCTGTGAAAAGCAGACACTTCTTTGAATATCTTTTATGTTTTTAGCAGTTGACTTGTAAACTCTGAAACTCGAGTTTTCAAAACTTGCAGAAGAAATCTCATAAACAGGATTAGCTCACTTAAAGTTGGGTTCCTATTAGTATTGGATGTTCTCATTTCCCACCATGCTGAGTGACCAGGTTTAGTTTAGTAAATAGCTATGACGCAACCAGTTCTTGACTGTAACCTGTGGTTGCTGCTGATTTCAAGTCATCCCTTGCAATATAGCTTCCTGCCCACTCTCTGATGGTTTCTTTCCCTAAGAAAGCATCCACTTACTTTTGCCCTACAGGTTAAGAGAACAAGGAAGTCATTCTGTCTTAGTTAGAGTTAGCTTTCTTTTAAGTCAAAGGGCACAGGGAGTTTCCCTCATATAGGAGATAAATGCTCACCCCTATTATCTGTAATGATTCAAGATATGTTATTTTACTGAGAAAAAAATGCAAATTGGGACAAATCAGGTACATAAACTTTCATTAGTAAATCTAAGAAACTAGATTGCTTATTAGCTAGAACTCATACACACATATGGGTAGCTTCAGTCTTCTGCTTTGCACTTACAGATAATTCCTGCTGCCTTAAAGAATAGCTCAGCTGGGCTGTGGATGTAGTTCCGTGATAGAAGCACTTGTGTAGCATGTGTGAATTTCTGGATTCAAAATCCAGCATCAAAACAAAAGACAAAAAGAAATCCCAAACAACAAAAAACAACAGCAAAAATGCTCAAGCTGCATTTCTAAATCACTAAAGATTTTTGCTCTTGGAATTAGTACCCTCCTTCCTTAAAAGTAAATATCCTTAACAAAAGTCTTTACCATGTTTCCAAATACATGCATGCATCTAAACATGTCCATGTTTGTTTAGAATATCCAGCAGGCTGGTTTCTCAATAGCCATCCTTGTTCATCTTTTCTTTTATAGGTTCCCATCAGAGGCTAAAATGAGAGGCTGAACGTCTAGTTACATAGCTCTGGAAAGGGGTCCTGTGATTCAGCCTTGCCTGTAAGGGAAAAGGTAACTTTTAGCTGAGGAAACTTCCAGAAATCTTTTCCCTCCTGGAATAGAGGAAAGAGAAACAATAGAAAGGATTTCACTCAAGGTTGGATACCCTGTCCTTCATCTCCTTTGGACAAGGATGTTGGTTCCTGAAACACTGGCCTCTATCTTCTCACAATCAGCAAGGATGTTTCCAGGGAAAAAGCCATCATTATCCAGTTAGATAGTCCCAGCAGATCCCCAGGAATAACCTTGAGTCCCCAGGATGATGAGCTACCTGAACACATTGGGCCTCCTAAATCAGGGCTTCTTGTGTAAATAATGGATCCTTTTAAAAGCCACTCTTACTTGAGTTTCTAAAACGAACAGCCCAAAACAATCGAATTGGTATGTTGGTCTTCTTTTGAGCTTCAGATTGAAATTCAAAGGTTGACAGCTAAATGCAATGTTACATCATATTCACCAATTGCATTTTTTTTTGTATGTATGTAAGTGCCCACCCTTAGGTCCATTTATGAAAAGTTTGCAAAGAGGGCTGAGAATGGTTGTTGAGAAACCAGCCTGGTGGATCTACCCAGCTATGCTTCTAAGTGTGGGCATGTTTAGATTCATGTACAAATTCATAAATATGGTGAAGACTTTTGTTAAGGATATTCATTTTAAGTGAGGATGATATTCATACCAAGATATTGACAACAAAACCAAACCCAAACCAAAAGCCATCTCTAATGCTAGGTAAATTCAAAGGGGCACAATTCCTTTGTCTCTTGTCTTCAAAGACTAACCTCAAACATGCACCCCTTTGCAAGAGTCAAGTTCTCCAGAGAACAAGAAGCCATGTATAAGTTGGGGGCGCTGGAGAGAGAGCCAATGCTACAGAAGGTAATATAAGTACAGAAGAGACAAAGATGGGCTGCGAAACAATTGAACCTGCGGAAATACAAAAGGAGGGAAACCAATTGATGTTGCTACCATTTTAGAAATAAGCTTCCCTAAGTCAAGACCTCAAAGGACAGAAGTCTGATCTGGTGGATAGAATGGAGGAAACTTGTATAGAGATGAAATAAGGAGACCCTGATACTGACAGGACTACAAAACTGGTCCCCTGGTGTATACCTGGGGAACCTGAGCTTCACATTATGAACTGGGCACTGGAGCCAATTTGGAGACCCAAATCAAAAGGGAAACACTTGCTCTTGTGGAAATCAATCATGCAATGATTTAGTTTTCATTTCTCTTTGCATCTCCATCAGACTCAACATGAGTGGAGTGGGAGACCAAAAGGGTGAGGGCGAGTGAGTCCATGTAAATCAGGGCACTGAGCGTGGAGCCTGGCTAGCGCCTCCTCTCCTTGCTGACAGGTCTGTTTCTGGTTCTTTTACAGATGAAAGGTGCTAAGAAACTTGTGGATATTATTATGCTCTGGGAAACTGAGAATTTGGCACTTTCTTTCCTCCCATCCCACCCCTGCCCTGCTGGCTGACCTATGGCATCTCTCCACTGGGTCTGTTTGTAATTATGCTCCCCATGAAATCCAGGCAGCCTACTCACCAGCCCAGGTGTGCTCAGCACATGCTGTGCCCATCTGGGCAATGAATATTCACTGATGTTTCAAAAGTTAACTGTTCTTCTTTTCTCACCCACTCTCCCATACCTATCACCTGACTCCTGATCAACTCCCTCTTCCACACACTTTTCTGATTACACAACTTAGCCACCAGGAAACGTGATGGTGATCAATCTGCTGTTGACAGTACTAATGCATAATTAATTGGATTGTAAAAGGTTGTAAATTGAAGTCCACATTTCACTTTTTCTTCTTTCTCTTGGGAACAGTGGTGTCATGAGCTATGTTACAGCATTGGTAAGTTTCAGTTTATAAAAGTTACAGGCAATAAGTGATTCTTTTCCACAAGGCATTCTAATGAGACTCTGGAATCCCATGCACTATGTGTGACTGGGCAATCTGTCCCCTCTCAGCCCCCCATCCCTGCAACCCTCAATCCACTAGTGACATGCATTTATAGAGATCATGGTCTCTTCCTTAGGATGAGCACTCAAGCTCTCAATCTATCTGTCCTCCTTCTCTCTCTCTCTCTCTCTCTCTCTCTCTCTCTCTCTCTCTGTATGTGTGTGTGTATGTGGCTAATTGATATTTAAAAGTCCACAGAAGCAAACTAAAATCTATCACATAACCTCTGCAAATGACTCAATCACTGTATGAACTAAATGGAGTCGGATTTGGATTGAAATTGTCTGTACATGGTTTCTTTAAGGAAGTTGTAGAGAGCTTTCCCAGTGAGGTTGCATGAATGTGTTAACAAATTATGTTATAACTTTGCAGTGAAAATGGTGTGCAAGTTAATCTGCTTTCAATTGGTTTCCTCAAATAATTGAATCTAAAAGAATATTTTGGATCCACCATTTCTTGGTTCTGTCTATCTTTCTTAATGTTCTAGATAATTTCCTCATCTTTTGGCTGTGGAAATATTGTGTTTCTTATGTCTGTGTTTATTGTACAATATAATATTATGCTTTTGCCTGAAGAAATTAATAGAAGTAGGTTTAAAAGAAGTGCTTAAATCATCCAATATAATTTTAGAAATCACCAGTTTTATCCTCTGAGTGATATAAAAGGACCAAGTACTGGCTTATATTTTATAACTCGTAATCTGCTGAGAATAATTAGCTATCATTGATGAATCAACTATGAACCACAGAGCAAATTTAATACAGGATATAGTCAATTAACTATATTTATGAATTCTGACAGAAACAAAAATATTTTGCAATGGTGATAATTATGATCAATTTTTAAATCACTAATCTTTACCAAAATGTTGTTGGTCTGTTTTCCAAATTGAAAACTAAGTTTAGTGGAAAAATTAGGTAAATAATGTGTAATTTTTGATACATCCAGAAACAAGTTTTTCTTTAACTTGCTTAAATTGTTCATATTTTTTCTATAATGATGTGATGCAGAGAAAAAGAAAATGTTCATCCTTTGACAATTTGAAAACAAACAAAAAAAAAAAACAAATCACCAAAAATCATTTTAAAATTTGTTGTGATATGTGGAGACCTATACATTTGTCATTAAATTAGTCTTGAAAAAGCATACTTTCTCCAGGTCAAAGGAGAAAAAAATGTTTATCTCAATGATATTAGTTTTTGCTCTTTAGAAAAATAAATAAATATACCTAAAAATTAATACAATAGGTTTAAAATAAAAGCTAAATCATCAGATATAATTCTAGAAATGACCAGTTTTGTCCTCTAAGTGATGTAAAAGTATTAAGTGCTGGTTTATTAAAGTTAATTTATGATATTCTGCACATTTCCATAAGATTTTTTATACATTCAAACAAAATGTTTGTCAAAGTCACTTAAAATGTTTACTTTCTTAAAATGAATATCATGCATTTAAATGCATAAATGAAAAGAACAATAATATTCCAGTAGATACAACAAAGCAGAGCATTAAATGTTCTCTTGAAGAATGAATTTTAAACATAAAATTTAGTACTGTGTTTAGGTATTGCAGTTAAAAGGAATATTGTTTGCAGTCCTTCAGTTTCTAGACCAGGAAACGCTGCAAGCAGAATTAGAACCATGCATAAAGAGTGCATCTGGGTGTTAGACTAAGCTGTACTTAACACTTTTGTCCACGTTTTATCATTACAAGGAAAAAAATGCATATAAGTTACAATGCTCATTTAAAAATCCATTTGTCAATCTTTTGAAAAATTGTAGAATTGATCTTCTTAATTATACAGTCAACTCCTAACTGTTAGGCATTCTGGCTATAATTCATTTATTCCTAATCTTTGACAATAAATCATTGGATTCCCTTGCATGTTTTTGTAATGTCTATAATACCAAGAAAACCTAAGGCTTCTTAAAACTCTTCAAGCTGGTATATTTTACCCAATGGGTGTGCCATTTTGTTCTGACGCAGTTTAGACTTCTTTTTAGTGAACTGAGAAGGATTTTTAATTCAGGCTTTGTAGAAACTCCATAACCCAGTTTCAAATGACTGACAAACAATTTGGATTCGAGAATGCCGTACAACATACCAACTAGCTTAGAAAAGTTATGTTTTGTTTTGTTTTTTTATCAAAGAAGCCACAGGTCTCACCCCATGTAATTCTGATGCTATCAGAATCACTGCCACTGCTTCATGGTATGGGTTAATCCTGTAGCTCATATCCTTTCTGTCTTTTCATTTGTTGTCTGTTTCTGCCACTCCCCAGAAGCCCACCATCCTGCTGTCATATTTTCTACCTTTCTAATTCAGATAATTGCCAGCATTTAAAAGGAGAAGCTTTTAAGAGAATTTTCATTCTCACCAGCAGCACTGGCTGCAATTTCAATCCTTACTGTTTTTTTCACTAACTGTATTTCTATTATATCGAGTGATTTCTATTAACGGATTTCCAGATCTAAGCAACCCTGGATATTCTGTTACAACTCTGTCTGTGGGTTCTTACTGTCAGCCAGGCATGGGAATAGCAGGCATCCTCCACACCTGCTGCCAGAGCCCCTCTCTCTTCCTCCTGATCTGTACCGGGACTTCCTCTTTCACAGGGAGACTGCAGATTCCAGGTGCAGTGTGACAAGCCGGTCCACTTTTTCAGGTCACAGACTACATCAAAAATCAAAATAAAATAGAAAACTTCCTTCCTAGTCTGCAGCTGTTAGAGATGTCATTGCTTATGCATTACCCACAATGTGTAACCTACATTTCTTTCAAATGAGGTCTACCCTTTCCATTTCTTTTATATTCACTTTGTAAATTATGGCAGAGTACACACAGCATGAAATTTAGCATCTTAAAACATTTTTAAGTAGACAGTCCGGTCGCATCAAGTACATTCACTCTGTTCGACTGCTCTCAGCACCATCCATCCACAGAACTGTTTTCATTTTGCAAAACTGAAACTCGGTTCTTCTTGAATAGTAACTGCTCCATTCCCTCTTTGATACAGTCCCTGTCAATCACTTTCTATCCTCCCTCCCCCTGCTTTTAGTGCTGTGTGATTGCTGACTTCTCAGTGCCACATTCATAGGGTGTATTAAAGGGAATCGCTCTAAGAAATTTTCTATAAAGTTGCCACACTTCCAGGTGGCACCAAGGAGGCGGCATTGATCCTGGTTCCAATAGGCCCATCTAGGTGGCCAGCCCTGTGTCACCATGCAGCATTTGATGGAAGGCATCAAGGCAAGCTCAAATCATTTTTATTTCCTGGATGCCACTTTGTCCTCCTTCCCTGACCCTAACCCATTCCTCCACTCTTTTCTCCCCTTACATAGGAAAATTATGACACAAAAGGAATGATCATATTTTTTATGAGATAGCAACATTTTTTTCTACTTTTGTTATTACTTTAGTACAAAAGCCACAGTTAAGTGTTCAGGAAACTATGTTCTATTTCACTTATTAAAAATCATTATTTGACAGATGATAACATTTTTATCAATTTCAGAAGTAGGCCTTTCACAACCCTTCAATCACCAATAATTATTATTCCATTTATAGGAACATTAAACCAACATTTGGCATATGTAAACTAATATTTAAAAACAAAAAAAAACCCACACTTTTGGATGAGAGAACTAAAGGAGACAAGGAAAAAAAAATTATTTCAATGCTAAGTATATATTCCTTTGCCTTTTATTATTGTATGATACCTTAAAATCTTATAAAAAGCCCCTTGGTGATAATTAAAGCCATATTAAAATCAAATGATATATTCACATATTGTATCTCTGTAAAATTTAAAATGTGTTTATTGTTCTAACCTATATTTTGGGGGAAAAGATCAGTATAAAGTACTTTTGAAATAAGATTGATATATGGGAAAAAATTTGAATATCTAGGTGTTATATAATCCCAATAATTGTATGTTTAATTTTTCAAGCAGATATGTCTAATTTAAGTTAAAAAATAAATAAAAGGGATATAGAACCATTAAGAAGGCCACAGATAAAGGTATATTTAAAACAATAAATTCAAGGACGATGACGTGTCAGCCATCATTTGTGTTCTGCATTGGAATCATAGCCTTCTCATACCACATTTATATGAACATGTCATTTCTAAAAGAAAACAGGAGATCATCATAAACCCCACACTATCGTCTGGATACCTTGAGCAAATACACACAGTTCTCATTACCTTTCCAGAAGTTTTTCGGAAATTTTTGTTTTATAGATATTACAGTAGCATGGCAACACTTACCAAGTCTGGTTGAATGAGAAAGTAGGGAACCCTTCACCCACATACATGGACGGCAAGGACTTCACTTCCTTAAGGACATTAAATTCAAATCTATCCAAAGAATATCAGTAATGTTTTTAGGGATATACTTTGGAAACTTCACTGTTTCCTGGTGTTCAAAGTTATAAACAAATATTACTCATAACTAAACCTTCAAACCTATTTGCAATTTTTACTTGTTTAACTTTTCCTCTTTCTTTCTTTCTTTCTTTTTTTTTTTTTTTCAAATTTTGTACATAAAATTTGTGGCTTCTTTAATCATTTCTCAGTCCAGTTCAGAATTTAATGGTATAACTAATATTTGCTGTGGCTTATCCAGTTCCATGTGGCTTGAGCTTAGAAAGTCTCTATTTTCTCTTAAACAATTTGTTATATGTTTCTGCATGTTTAAACACAGATCATTCAGCTAACAGCCAGCGTCATTTCACTTGAACTGGAAATTTGTAAAACAATTTTAAAAGGTTACACTTATGATTGCAGTGTGTTTATATGAAACACAATAGGAAATTAACTCAAAACACTCATAAAAAAAAATCGCATAACATTAATGTCAAACCGTGTCTCTTGTCATGCAATGATAACCTCAGAACACCTCCCTTAGTTTATAAGGATGACGGCGTTGAAAGCTGTGTTTCACTTCTCTACCTTTAAGAAACAGTTTTTATCAGTTTGAGGAAGAATTGTGGTTTTGAAAGTAAAATTTATTTTGTTTACTTCAATCAGATAAAGTTTCCAGGTATTTTGTTCATAATTTTCTACTTATATGTATTGACCTCTTTTACAGGTTTCTTCCAAGAGCTCCACATTGGGATGTCAGAATGGTGCTTGCAGAAATGAAAGGATCCTCATTATGCTAATTTAGGTTCCACTGATAGGCATGTTCTGTTTTATAAATTACATCCTCTTGTCAGAAGTCAAAATGTATTTAAATATCTTCATGGAAATTGTCACCAAGATTTTAAATTGTGTGTCTTATATGCCATTGTTGATTTCATCCATGGGCTTAAAAATGGATATATATATTTATTTTAAAACGTGTGCATGATTGTTTTGTCACAAATGCTGTCTAAATGAAACTTAGATGCAAGTGTAATTTTCATGTATATTTTGATAAATTTTTGCATTTTATAAACACATTTTAATTTGGGGGTTTAATAAGATATGCTAAGTAGTATTAGTTGCTGTATATTTTAGTGCCAACAAGTTTGTTTCCTACTTACTTGGAATTTTCCTGAAGGGTAAAATAAATATACATGTTTTAAAAAAATTATTAAAATATCAAAAATTAAAATGAAAAGTGGATTTGATTTATGAAACTCATTTCCTGTTCACCAAGAAGAAAAAAGCATTTTCAGTTTGCATTTACATGTGACACACTGGAAAACAAAATGCGGTCTCACTGAAATTGAGCATATTTACAAATATCCAAATACTGAATAAATGATTTTTAATGTGAGCTTAAAAGGAAATCTAATAGTTTTATACTTACTGCTTAAACCATCAAAAGAAATCTGGAAAAGAACTGAAGACTTACGCCAACATGATCATTTTATTAGAGAAAAAAATGTATTACATTTCCTTTTCAACCATTCCTGATAGAAGATCAGATTTCATTTTTTATAAAAAAGTGTGTCCTGTACCTGGTTTTTGTGCTCATTTGAATTCACTTTTCAGAATGACCAGTACCGCTGTTCGAGTAATCTTTGATGTTAAAAAAAAATGGAAAAATCAAAGTGACGAGCTAAATCTCTTCGTTTTTCAAACATATTAATCTTGTCAAGATAATACATAAAAATCAATCCTTGAAATTTTTTCCAGAGCCCTTTCTCCTCTTTTATCCAAAATATGAAACCACTTAGAAGGATAAAGCAATGTGAATGACTTCAGAAAAAAAAAATCCTAATTTATATTTTGGCTACATGTATTTAAAAATGACCCAAGGAGACCAGGTTTGCATGGTCAAAAATAATCTGTTTGTGTAACCACTGACATTCATCCTATGTGCTTAGCTCATATGTATGGCAGACTGAGAATCTCTAGTATGGCTTTTTTAACAATTCAACTGAGTTTCAAACCCCTGACAGTAACAAATACAAATTGCACCAGCCCCCAAAAAATTGTTGGGGCTAATTTTAATATTAATGAATTCTTTACAACCTCAGTTCAGCGGTTTCGATTAAGCTTTAATTAGTAGCCAGAGGGGAATCCAAAACAAAAATAAGGAGTTGAATTGCTAATTAAGTTAGTTTGATGAGGTAGAGTTTTAGTAAAAGACTGGTTGTTGTTAGCTGTGCAAGTTCTGACAAGCTAAAAATACTAAAGATTATCATTATTGTAACTAACATTCTACATTACCCACAGCTTTCCACACAGCAGACAGGTCATTAGAGGAGGATGCTTTGGGCTGTCGGTACTGGAATTAAAGCCTTGTTAATAAGAGAGCAGAATATGAGAATAAGAGCCCAAGACAAATCCATGGGACTTTAACTTTGATTGGTTATAAATTAACTAGTTCTTACACCCAACTAAATATATCTATTCACTAACAGTTTTTTTTTTCCCCATGCACTGTGGTTCTTGCAAAAATCTGACTTATTAGAAACTGATGTTGCAAAGGAATTTCTTTCTACTCCATTGATGGTGAAAATATTTTACTTTATGTTCAGGTCCTGAACAACTTCCAAAATTCCATGATTTCCTAATGAATTTGAAATTTAAAGTGATAGTGAAGAACAAGGATAAGTTAATGTTGTAAGAAAAAAAAAGTATACCTTCTTCACCACTGCTGACACTTATTTTTTTTTAAGTATTGAATACTCTTAATAATAGATTTTATTTAAAAAATGGATGATTATTTCAGACCTGGAACTTAACCCATTGGTATAATTGGCTATTCCTAGTAGGATATGAATGCTCTCCTTGTATCCCCAAAGACTACTAATTATCCCCCTGAAAGCTCTCTGGTGATGGGATTCACCCAGACTGCACAAGAGGAATGTGAGCCATCTTTTGGAGGATTGTGGAGAATGTAATTTTATTTCTCCATACTCCAATGTTTTCTATAATTTGTATTTTATCCTTTTGCTTAAGGTTTCAAAGCCTACAAACCCAATAACTTAGGGATAAGAGAAGACAGAAAAATAAATGATATTGTTTCCGAGGTATTAAATATAAGCCTGGCTATCGGAGCTGCATGGCAGTAGCGAATCGTAATCAGGTACTTTGACTTAACACTGTTTTGTTTTATAATAAGGTGGTTGCCATATGTTGGAAAACCTATCCGCCTGTATCTGAGGGGCTCCGTACCTCTGTAACAAATCCAAAAACTCATTTTATAATACCTTAAATCTACCCATTGTAATGTAGCTCCACAAGTGTAAATCCACATCAAACTTTGCTCATGAATGTGTCTGGAAGATTACGTATATTATCATGAAAAGCTAAGGAGAAGCAGTGAATTAGAATGCAGTGGATCTAGCAAAAATAACTTTCAGTAAATCTTCTTTTAATGCATAGTTTACAATTTTCTTTTGCTCAGCATGAAACTGATTAAGATCCCCCTTCTAAGGAATATTTCCCCCTTGCATAGACACATTGTTTAATATAGTTACATCCCCCAATACTTGACAAATCAGAATTTCAATGCCGCAAATGTGATGCTTGTTTAACAGCAGCAGAGAGTATTAATAATTTATCTATTTGAATGTAGAATAGTTTCCAATTACAGTCTTTCACATGGTGCAGCAACAGAACACACATTCTCTTAGTGGTGAAATTTTCAGTGTAAGCAAGGTGCTGGTGTCTGTGACAGGAGTTCAGAAACTGATACACATCATTAAGTGCATCTTCATTGATTATTACTTAAGAGCTACAATGTTAGTGGTAAATAGTAATGTTAACATTAAAACAAGTAATTACATAATAAATAGAAAACAAAAAGAAAACTTCTTTAAATCAACACTATGGGTTTCTCAAGATAAACTGTTCTGAAAGTTTAGAATTAATATCCTGCATTTGATTTTTTTAAAAAAAATTTCCTGTTAAGGTAATGCATACTATAATCAGTTTAAGGTAAGTTATATGAGATACAAAATAATTAGAACACTTAAACTCCAAGTGTCTAACTAGTAACCTAAGATCCTATTTCTCAAATGCCAAATTCACTGGTGAGTCAGAATGAAATTTAAAATAGTAACAATAAGAAAGTCAAATAAATCTGCTATTGAAATAATTTTTAAAATAAGTTTAGTGGGAGGGTCTGGTTTGACCAACAGATTATTTTCCAGTTTTGATATGAATAAAATCTAATAACAAAAAAACACTGATTTTAAAAGTAGATATGAATGTTATTTTATTACTTTTTGAATATGAAATGTCTCCAAAAACTTATTAGTCTTGTTCTCCATTTTTGCTGATTGGATATGAAAGGATGTCACTTAAAATAGGATTTCTTTAAACTCTCAAGAACAGCTGACTTCAGATGAACCAAGAGCATACCAGGAGAACTTACCCTTGGACTTCATGCAAAGAATATTTTAAATGTGATAACACGATAATGTTATGGGATTCATTATATTGATTCCTTAAATATTTCCTCTCATCTCCTGAATTCTACCTTTTTTATTTCATTCATTTCATTCCACATTTTATGCACCTTTCATCAGTTATATGTGCATAAAAACGGGGGCCTCTTAGGGAAAAAAATCAAATGTGCTCCCAAGGCAAGGACCATGAGTTCAGCCGCAGTGAGGGCTATGCTTCTATTCCTCAGGACAAGAAGGTTCCCTCTGCAGAGCCAGATTGCCGCTTCTTGTACTTGGCACTGAAATACCATAAAGTCCTTTGATTTTTATGATATGTGAATTTTAAAAGTAGATTAACTTTTATGTTAACATAAAGTGTCTTCTTAAAATCAGATTGTTTGCACATTTTTAAAAGTAAAGAGTCCTTGAGGAAAGAAAATGATAGAAACCCTTTAAATTATATGTTAAATGTTTAGATGATAATTGCTGGGGTGGGGGGGGACAACTTTCACAAGCATAAAGAAATTAAGAAATATAAGCACATTTACTTTTCCTTCTTGTCACCTAGCAGTGTCATTCCAAAAGAAACAACTGTTCTCCTGTGTGGATACAGTACTTGGCTGTTTCTTGAGCTAAGAAGACTTCTTTGCTTCCATTCCAAAGACAAGAACCTACGTGAGATTTTAAAAATGAACACCATGAAAAATAATAAAGCTGTTCATTCTTTAGCATTACCACTCACTTAATCTCTCCTTAAGTAAATAAAACAGCCACAGCTTGCAGAAAGCATTGTTAAAAAACATAATCACCAGACTCATAAAACCATCCCAGGCATTATATTTTTAGAAAAATTAGTGCTGTAAGAATTTTGATAATTATACCCTGATATTTTATAGAGATTTAACACTCTTGCATCTTAAAATTCTATTTGGTCTCCAACTAGATAATAACATGAGCATTTTATTGAAATTGCTATTTACATGTTATTGAAGTTTGTCTTTAAACCACATGAATCACACTAGCATTTCTTAAGTACATCCTGGTGCGTAGCTCTGTCCTAAAACTTTTCAAAGGATTACCTCATGTTATCTTTAAGTGAATACTTTAAGGAAACTCTTGTATTGCAGCTTACAAAATATTCACAAGAAAGTTACAAGGCATCAGCATCTTGTAGCTACCACTTAGTAAATCCTTCTTTGAGCACAGAATTCTGCTACCAGGGCTAAAAATGGTCACATAACTGCCTCTGGGAGTAGTTAAGTCCACCTGGCTACACAGAACATCCCAGCAGGCTCTCACCCCCACAGGAGAGGAGATGGAGTGGAGTTTCCCTGAGGGATAATTAGGGCTTAAAAGCTTTGTTTGGCAGTGTGGTGGTAAAAGTGGAAATGAAGCTTTCACAAAGATTTTATTGCTCTTTTGATATCAAAAGAGGAGATCTACAATAGAGACGGAAGCCACCATCATGAGGGCTATTTTCCTCTCTGCAGATCACCACCTGGTGGAGAGTCTGGCACACACTGCAGAGTTCCTAAATACCTGTTCGAAGGAATGAATGAAAAGTGCCACTCTAGAAAGAAGGCAGTTGTTATGTAAATTACATATCCACATAAAACAGGGGAACTGAAAATGTTGCCTTCTCTAGAAATGGCAACTGAGGGGGTCAGCATTTTAGATGCCCAGAGAATCCACTGCGAGTTTTGGAGCAGCAGAGGCAGCCCCGTGGCCACCTCTTGATGAGGGGCCGCCTGGGAACAGGAACTTTGTCGGGGGGCCCATGATTTCACATGATCTTTCTAGAGGAGGGACGACATCTTCACAAAGACCTCCAAGATACCGGTTCTGGTGGACGGTGGAGGTATATGGGGCCAGGCGGGAGGGAGATACCAGGAGGTGATGCTGTAGGCAGCGTGTCCTGTGCAAGGGGACTTGGGTGAAAGAACATGTGCATATGCTACAAGATAAAGGAAAAGAAGGAAATCAATCGTTTATTGATTGTTCCAGTCTGTCATGCATACTCTGGGCAACAGCTAAGAGGCAAAGGTTTCCCCTGATCCCCTTAAGTCCGGTCCTCTGTCCCACCCTCTCTGTTCCTCAGGGCATCAGCCGCACCTCCAGCACGGAGCCCACAAAGCAAAACCAAATGCTGTTTCCTCTTCATCAAGAGCTCCCCAGGGAGAATCTTTCACTTTTGCAGGCGCCACGGACTCCGTTCCAAGGCTCATGTGTGGGGTGGGAGTTCAGTCAAGGTGTCAGCGCAGGGAATCCTAGCAGTTAGGCGCCAATGCACCCTCTGTAACTGGATCTTCTTACATCTGTGGATTTTCCCTCTCAAAAGTTCATAAAACAGGGAGGAAAGGAGAAGAATCGGGGAAAGGGAGATTAACACCTTCAGCAATAATTCTTGCAATTTTATAGGGCTCTGTAATAGATCAGAAAAAAAGGGATGAGCAATGTCACTGTCCTGTGAGACAGTGTGGGAAGACATGAAGAAGCAGGAGAGGTTCCTGAAGAAATGTGACTTCATGTCCAAAAATTGGCACAGAAAGTCCTCCCCCTGTGTGTGAACTCTAATTGCTTAGGTGCAAACACAGTGGATACTGATGCTGTCCTTTCTCAAGCCACCACAGAGGATGCACCCAAACAATTATTTTCAAGTCACCCCATCTCAGCCTCTTGCCTTGAAAACGTCAAGCCAACCTTCTCACCTACCCATAAAATCCCATGATCAACAAGTTAGGTAAATGCTAATAAGTGCTAAACTCTAAGGTGGATTTTGTTGCTGCTCTTTCATTGTCTTTATTGGGGGGGGTGGAACAGCTCAGAGTAATGCTCAAATTTTAGGAGAAACTGATAACACTAGTTTCCAGAGAATTATATTCATTAGACTTTACAGTAGACTATATTTATCATGACCACTATAGAAGTCCATAATTTTATTTGATAAAATAAGCATATAATTTTTAAAATATTTTTAGTTATAGATGGATGCAATATCTTTCTTTCACTTATTCATTTTTATGTGGTGCTGAGGATCGAACACAATGCCTCACATGTGCGAGGCAAGCGCTCTGCCACTGACCCACAACCCCCGCCCCAGTATGTCATGTTTTTTAGAACTGTAATGATTGCTATAAACCAATGAATTAAAAATAAATCTACTTTTTGAAAGAGGATTTGTTACAGTTATTGTGTGGCTACTTGCAGTCACTCTCATAGTTTTGTGAAAACTTTTCAGGGGTTGGTTTGTGGAGCTAAGGAGTGGAGGACATTGTACAATCTCACTTGGATTCTCTTGATGGAAGAACTTGGTATTACAGAAGATGAGCACACAAACAATGTGATTATTCATCCATTCTTTGTATTTTGCTAAAAAAGCCATGCTAATTTTTGGCTCCAGACAGAAATGATCTGGCAAGACAAAAGGATTGTTCTTTTTTCCTGCTTTACAACTATATGATCCTGTTACTAAAAATTAAGATCCAATACAATTCTTACTCAGAGATGATTAGCCAAGACCTTCATGGCCAGAGGGTTAATGGTGCTCTGTGTAGGTTTTTAGCAGGTGTGAAGGGCTAGGTTTTGAACTCGTAGGTCAGGGTCACATCCTTCCTGGACTACAATTTGGCAGACAAAACAGAGTTCTTTAACCTGTTGTGACATTAAAGATAGATGAAACCAAATAAATGATATTAATCCCTCTCTCATAGTGAAAACAAATCAAAAGTATAT
The DNA here is from genome assembly GCF_001458135.2 of Marmota marmota marmota. Classification (NCBI taxonomy): domain Eukaryota; kingdom Metazoa; phylum Chordata; class Mammalia; order Rodentia; family Sciuridae; genus Marmota; species Marmota marmota. The sequence continues at coordinate 2,992,463 of NW_026000022.1, forward strand.
CATTAGTAATAAACTATGACTTCATTAAAATGCCACACATAACAGGATTAGAGAAGAATGTGTCAATAATTGGCAAAGGTTTGTCATTCATTAATTATCACCTTTGTATGAATACAAACTTGTTATCCTCACGTATTATAGGTGAAAGATTACTTTAAAATAACCCATGATATTTGTGATATTGTTTTGTGGATTTTTATACCTTATGTTTAAGAGATTGACTGAGAGATATTTTTAAAAATCTTTATTTCAAATAAATATTCTCTGAGTGAAAGATGGTGGTATTTTCATAAGTAATGCCTGTAACAATCGTGGTAGAAAAAATAAAATAATTTTTCATATAGATAATTGCACAATTTTTAAATTTGCTTTCATTTTCTCACTTGCCTCTGTGGAAGAAAAACATAAATGTTAGTTCATTTATGGTTGATCATTCCAGCTTTTTCCTACTGGAATTACTGTAGTTGGTTTTCAGAAGAAAAATTGATAAGCAAAATTCAGCTCATAAAATTATGTTTACTTAAGTTTGTCACCAGATAACAATTTATATTGAGGTTTATAATTATAAACACGATTTTCTTGATACTTACCTATATCCTAATTTTCACTCCAAACAGTCAAATTGCATTTTTATGTTCCCATCTCTTCTATAACAAGTAAATATTGAAGGAAAAAGCTATCCTTGTTTTGCAATGATGAGGCCATGATTAAGTGAAGAGAAGGGATGTCTTGTGATGCTTATTTCCAGTTAGACATGACAAAATACAGTGTTCTTCACTTAGAGGTGAAATTTTATGTTGGTTTTATCCTCCCAGAAAGGCAAATAGGAAGAATAACTATATAGAAAGATTCAAATTTTTTTTTTTTTTTTTTTTTTTTAGTTTTAGTTTTTGGTTGTAGTTGGACACAATACCTTTATTTTATTTATTTATTTTTATGTAGTGCTGAGGATCAAACCTAGGGCCTCGCACATGCTAGGTGAGCGCTCTACCACTGAGCCACAACCCCAGCCCCAAATTACTTGTTTTAGTAAGTAGGTTATTTCTAAATTTCAGAGAGTTATCATGTTTATGTAGAATTTGTCAAGGTCTTGTGTCTATATCTAAAATAATCTGTAGAATCACAATGGTTTTATTTTCATTGAAAATTTAAATACATGGCAAAAATGCACAGAGGCCTTTAAGCATTTAACTTGATTGATTTTCTTAAAGTGCAGGTTCATCACTAAACACCCGCACAATTTAATGCAATGATATCTGATATTGAATGCATGATGCTGAGTCATGGGATACATATATCACTTATGAGATTTATTTAAAACTAAATGTATATTTTGAAAGAAATTACAAATAGTCCATATTCAAGCTATGTAGTTCTTTAATTCATATTCCTCATACAGCAAAAATAATTTAAATGATTTATGATGAAGAATATGATCTAGAGTGAGAACCCAGCTTATAAATTCCGTATGGTCCAGCTGAGATTCCACTGGCTTGAAGCCCACCTCATATCTTTTCTAAACATTCTAATAATTATGTATATGGATTTGTCACTTCATTTAGTGCTGGTTTTTTTTTTTCCTTAATCAAATTAACAAGATGGGCATTTAAGGAACTGCTGAGTCATTTTTAAAAAACAATTTAATTGTATTTTGTTATGGTTTAGGATATTTCAATTCGTGTATCTGTTGTGTAATGATCAAATAAGGTAATTAACCCATCCCCTTAGACATTTGTTATTTATCTGTGGTAAGAACAGCTGGAATTCACTATTCCAGCTATTTTGTAATATACAATGCATTTATTGTTCACAATAGCCATTATACCAGCACACCAGATCTTACTCCTCCAAATTGTAACTGTGCCAGTTGACCAACCTCTCCCCACCCAACCACTCCCTACTTGCTTCAGCTTCTGGTAACCACTGTTCTATTCTCAACTTATTGAGAACAACATTTTAAAAATAAAAGGGGGGTTAGATCAAGTGGTATTTATCTTTCTATACCTGGCTCATTTCTTTTGACATCATATCTTCCAGGTTCATCTATATTGTTGCAAAGACAGTGTATCATAGCTTTTTTAAATGGCTGAATAGCTTTCCAGAATGTATATGCACCATTTTTTATCCATTTATCCATTGGTGGTCATTTAGGTTGATTCCAAATCTGGCCTATTTTAAATCGTACTGCAATAAGTATGGCATTCAGAACCCCTCTGTTCAACATACTGATGTCATTTCCTTTGGATACACACCAGGAAGTGGAATTGATAGGTTGTATGCTAGTTCTGTGTTTAAACTTTGAGGAATTTCCCTACTGGTTTTTTCATAATGCTGGACAACAATTTTTCATCATTTAGAAATAGCAAATATAACAAGGGTGAGGTGTTATCTCATTTGGGGTTTGCTGTGCATTTCCCTGATGGTGATATTGAGTGATTTAAAAAAAAAAAACTTGCAGTTTATATGTCTTCTTTTGAATAATATCTTTTCAGGTGTTTAAGTTATTTTTAATTTCATTATTATGTATACAATTATTTGCTTATTTTAATTTTGAGTTAAGTCTTTATAAATGCTAGATATTAACCATTTACAAATATTTTCTTCTCTTCTGTAGGTTGTCACTTCATTCCATTGTTTCTTTTGCTATGCAGAAGATTTTTAGGTTGATGCTCTCCCTTTTCACCATTAGTGATTTTGGTGCCTGTGCTTTTTGAGGTTTTATCTTAAAAATCCTCATCCAGACCAATGGCATGTTGTATTTAATTTATGTTTTCTTCTAGCAGTTTAATATTTTCAGATATTACATCAAGTCTTTAATTTTGAGTTAATTTTTTTTGTATTATTATTAGTTGTTCAAAACATCCACTTTTTTACATACTGCCATACTAGTGTCTGTTGTATTCTTCTGCCCTTCCTATCCTCTACTATCCCCCCTCCCCTCCCATCTTCTCTCTCTACCCCATCTACGGTAATTCATTTCTCTCTCTTGTTTTTTTTCCCCTTTCCCCTCACTTCCTCTTATATGTAATTTTGTATAACAATGAGGGTCTCCTTCCTTTATCATGCAATTTCCCTTCTCTCTCTCTTTCCCTCCCTGCTCTGGACCCTGTTTAATGGTGATCCTCTTCTCATGCTCTTCCTCCCTATTCTGTTCTTAGTTGTTCTCCTTATATCAAAGATGACATTTGGCATTTGTTTTTTAGGGATTGGCTAGCTTCACTTAGCATAATCTGCTCTAGTGCCATCCATTTCTCTGCAAATTCCATGATTTTGTCATTTTTAAGTGCAGAGTAATACTCCATTGTGTATAAATGCCACATTTTTTTTTTTATCCATTCACCTATTGAAGGGCATCTAGGTTGGTTCCACAGTCTAGCTATTGTGAATTGTGCTGCTATAAACATCGATGTAGCAGTATCCCTATAGTACGCTCTTTTAAGGTCTTCAGGGAATAGTCTGAGAAGGACAATAGCTGGGTCAAATGGTGGTTCCATTCCCAGCTTTCCCAGGAATCTCCATACTGCTTTCCAAATTGGCATCACCAATTTGCAGTCCCACCAGCAATGTACAAGTGTACCCCCTTTTTTTAATTAATTGCAACAGGTAGGAATGTAATTGAGCATCCTTCTCTTGTTCTGGAAAAGCTTTGAACTTTTCCCTGCGTAGTATCACATATGGCCCAGACTGTGTGGAGGAGTATTTCTTCTGTACCCAGTTTTTTGACAGTTTTTAACCACAAAGTTATGTTGAACTTTATACCTGTAGATTCTGCATCTGTTGAGATACTTATATAGTTTTTGTCTAGTATTTGACATTTATTGGTTTGTGTATATTGAACTATCCTTGCATCCCTGCGTGAATCTCACTTGATCATGGTGAACAATCTTTTTAATGTGATATTGAATTCAGTTTTCTAGAATTTTTTTTTAAATTTTTTTTTCTAGAATTTTTGCATTTATATGTATCTGTCATATTGTCCTGCTGGTGTTACGGTTCCTGTCTTTTGTCTGGTTTTGGTATTAGGATGATGCTGGCCTTGGTGAATGAATGTGGTGGACTGATAACCTGAATTATGCCAGAAACATTTTCTTACATATTTAGTTTATTAGGAATAGATAGCCCCAAAAATGTTTAGAGGTTTTCTTAAGAATATTTTATGTTTTTATTTTCTTGCTTTCTCACTTTTATCAAGTTTGCCAAATACATTTCTTTCATGGGTTTATATTTGAGAATTTTTGTTACCTTTACTTTTATTACCACATATAAAACCAAAATATTGCATTTTATATATTATACTCTATAAAACATTAAATATAATGCTATATATTTTAGAAAATATGGATAATAAGTGATATACATAATCACTAGTCCAAAATAAAATTTCAAAGTTAACTTGGAAAACAATAGTATATTGTCAAATTTAAGGTACAGTGTAACAAAATTCCATAATAGTATTGAATAATATTCTAGGAAATATAATTTGAGAGAGTGAGTATAACTTTGCCTGGCATTTAAATTTGCCAATTTTTAAAAAATACATAAAATTTATCATCCTCGTAGTTCTAAAATATCACTATGCTATTTTTACTAGTTAAAGTTTAGTTTGAAACTAAACATGGATTACATATTTCTTGAGGTTTTCACAAATTTACTAATTTCTGTCAAGTTCTAGTGGATATGCTTTCTAATTTGTAAAAGCTAACACAGCCTTTGTGCATAAAAATATTGGAACTAAAAATAGCTTGCAGAATTTTGTTACGTGAAAATGTAAAAAGATGAGTCATTTGAGAAAATAAGATGAGAGTGAAGACATATGTGCTTATATTAATAGTAATTTTATGTATTAATTATTATTAACTAGTTATGTGATAAACCAGTTCTTCATTTTATTGTCAATTTGGTAATTTATTAAAGCATTGGATAGCTTCTTCATTATTCTATGGTCATTGTTTAGAAATAAATGTTAAGTGGGTGAGAGTTTTTTACCTTAATATTCCATTTATAATTACTAAATTATCTGGGCTATAACAAAATATTCTGGAAAATACATCATGTTAATTAGATACATAAATGTCTCGGTTTTTTTTTTTTTTACCAAATTTTTATATGTTCTAAGTAATACCTAGCACACCTTTTCAGGTTGGCATGAATCAAAGTGTCTAACCACAAGTCAGCACTTGAATGACACCCTGAAATAAATGCTAACACTGCTTGAAGATTTGAGATGAAAATTATGTCCATATTGCATCTTATATAAAGACAGCCCTCCATAGCCACAGGTCCCACATCCATGAATCCAAACAAACTTGATCAAAAAAAAAAAAAAAAAAAACCACTTTTTTTTTTTTAAATTGCATCTGTAATGGACATGTGTAGAATTCTTTTGCCTATCATTATTCCCTGAGCAATACATCATAAAAACTATTTACAAAGAATTTACATTGTACTAGGTATCATAAGTAATGTAGAGATGATTTAAAATACATGAGAGGATATATATAGGTTCTATGGAAATGTTTTGCCATTTTATATAAGAACTGACAATCTTGAGATTTTTGTATCGTGAGGGTTATGGGGAAAAATCCCCCAAAGATAACAAGGAAGAACCATGTATTTTATTTATATTTTGTGAGAAGTATACATTCCAATGTAAATTTTTGTACTTGGATGTGGTATCTCGACTGATAGTCCTTCATGCTCATGTGCACGAAACTCAACTTAGTGCCTCAGCTTATCCTCAGAAATCACCTACAGTCTGTCTGAAACAGTGAAAAGAGGAGCAATTTCTTTGAACTGCTTTGAATGGTGAATAGTATCCTGCCAGCCTACTGTGAAAATCAAAGTAGATAATGTATGTTTGGTAGGCATTGATTGAAAAATACATTTTAAAATACCATAAATGAAGGTTTAATAAGCATCTTTAATTTATGAATATATCCATTTTGTCCCACTTGCATTTTCAAATTGTTCTCCTACTCAGGTAGAACATTTCTTAAGTTTACTACCTCTACATAAAGCAATTGTTCTAAAATTACTTATTATTCTTTTAATCGTAGTAGATTATCAATCGGAAATCTTCAGGCAAAGTCAAGAGTGGCTATTTAATGGTATATAAAAGATCATCCTCTAGGTCTACTTTATTAGAAATAAATTCACTATAAATATGAGTAAGAACATGTTAATATGAAATATGACTAACTTCTAAATGAATCAAGCAAAACCTGAAATACAAGTAAATACTGTCCTAACAGCAAATTTCCTGGCAGACATGCATTAATTGAATAATATTTTTCTTTGAAATACTCTGAAGTTTCTATTTTTTTGGAAGAGTCTTATTCATGAGCCTTTCTATTCTTTAGTTACACCATATATTGTACTGAAAAAGGAAACCAGTTAGCCTGGTTATTTTGTTAACTTATCAAGATCAAATGACGTTTTTCTGTTTAAAATCAATTTAAAACGAATATAATTCACTCTCAAAAAATACATTTGTTATCAATGATAATGTTTTAAAGAATGGATAGCTGATTCTTAGAGAAATTCCCCCCACCCCAAAAGTTCTAAGCCTTACTTAATCAATGGGACAAGATTTTTTAATGTCCTGGGATGCCAGGCTAAACAGACATGGTGGCACAATGGAAAGTCTAAGGAAACTTCAATCCCTTTTTCAGTATTTCTTTACAGAAAGCATGTGACAATGCATGGAAGTTCTGCTTGTCCTCTTAGCAAAAGAAATACCCGTAGTAGACAAAATTGGACCTCTGATGACAACTGAGAGCCTTTTATTGGACCAGCTCATTGGTTCTGTGATATGTCCCCATTTCCCCAGCCCAAGGCACTCATGTTTTCCCAACTCTAATCATCCTATGTGGTTAGAGTCTGGCAAACACAAGTTTCTTTATCCTGCTGCATTTACTGTGGCAGTGCTGTATCTCTTATGCATTAGTCTCCAGTTTACATACCCTTTATCCAGCTCTGACTGGATATATAAATCCTGATGCCTTGCACACAATTGGCCATCATTATGTTCTTTTTCAAAGAAAAAAACTTCATGTTATAGCTTCAGAGAGAAACAAACTTATTGGAACTCAGAGGTTATAAAGCTCCTTTGAAGGTGGTAAATACGCCCTTCCCATGCCTTCTGAAAATAGATGTCATTCTCTGCTCTCCTACATTACCCTTAGAGCAGCCTCAGATGGAGGGGATGGAATAGAAACTACAGAAATTACAAGGCTGACCTAAAGAATAATGAGTTTGTTTTAGTTAAGTGAATCCCTAAGACTAATGAGCTCAATGGCCTGATGCCATTATGACTGCACATTTGTTACTAAGTCATTGTAAAATGACAGTTTATGTTGTCACAGGAAATAATATGTCCAATGACATGCAGCTTCTATAACACCATGCCCATCGAAAGCCAGTACTGGGGGCTGTGGTTGTAGCTCAGTGGGAGAGCGCTTGCCTAGCACATATGAGGCACTGGGTTCGATCCTCAGTACCACATAAAAATAAATAAATAAAACAAAGGTATTGTGTCCTACTACTAAAAAACAATTAAAAAGGAAAGAAAGAAAGAAATCTCGTACGGTTTGTTAAATAAAAGCAAATTCGAGCTGAGAGATTCCTGGTTTAAAACAATATTTTGAAAGAACAGGTGAGAAGTACTAATCTAGCAGAAAATGTGTTTAGTGAGACTAAACATGTTTTCAAAGTGAAGGTGAAAAAAAAAACACGAAAAATGTTTGCATACTTTTAGGGAAAAAAATTAAAAGATCATTGAACTATCCTAACAGATTAATGAAACCAACATAACTCTTTTTGTTGCCAACATTTAGAATAATGATTTTAAAAAAAGAAAATTATAAAGGCCTAGAAACTCTTTCTGATTTTCAAGGCATTATCCATTTTGTCTCCTTGCATAAATGTTTATCCTGTCAATAATGATCTTTTTGGCAACAAATTCAGTGGATACATATAGAATTATTTTTATGAATATGAATAAGATTAAATGGAAATTGAGGTAAGAAACATCATTTGGTAGAAGATTCTTGATGCACACAATCAGGCAGGAATATTTTATAGCTTTTAAGTAAATGTTTTCTATTAGAAATAAATTGTATAATCATGTTGCTGGATATGCAATAATAAACTAGTGTTAAGATATGCAATTGAGTTATTGGAATACATATCTGATTGTCCTGGGAAAGTACAAAGCATGATTTTCATCAACTGTTTTGATTTCAGTTTTTGGCATGTCTAAGTTGCATTGGGGGCACTGTTTACTTTTAGTAGGAAAACAATCTCACCAATTTGCAAGTTGTACAAATTTATTTTGTAAGTTGAGCTAAATGAGGTTCATTCCAAATCTCAGGATCAGTGCAGATAACCTAGGATCCAAACATTACTCATGGGGACCAATAGACAGTATTCCTTTCTTGCCTACTGAACACCAAAGTAGGCTCTGAATGAACTTCTTTCTTAAGAAAATATGCACCCTCTTGGCTTTACCAACTGGCAAAAGCATTTAGAACTCTAAAAAGCAGTTGTTCCTAATCTCCCAACTTTGGAAAATATGTGGAAGGTCTAAGTTATCAGATGAGAATCCATCAGCTTTGGACTTGGTAGCAATGATCACTGTACTACAGGGGGTTAGCAAGCCAAGAGCTGAGAGATAATAAATTTTTATTAACTAAATAAGCACAATAACAAAGTGGTGCTTGGTTCTATAACATCACAAGTGAAATAACGATGCTTGTTAAAGATTGGAAACCAATCATTTTTTATTAGGTTCAAAACCCACAAACTGCTAAAAAGATACTTTAAGCTCAAAATTCTGAATTTGCCATCTCAGATACAAATGTAATAGGAATGAACTAGGAAACACTTAAAAAGAATAAGGCAAAATAATGATGAAAAATGTTCCTTTTAGATTAGTGATTTTCATTAATTCACAAAATTCTATTGTAGGTAAAATATATTCTCTTTCTTGAAGACTTGATTGAATTTTACAGTTCAGCTAGAGCAGCGAGCATTGTTGTGCTCCGAGTGGACTTTAAGCATGTCACTCATCCATTGCCTTCCTATTCCATTGTCCTTCTAAGACATTGACCATACGTTGCTTTTCAAATGGTCAACATCTACAATGTTGAGATCTGCCAAATAGCAAATCAACCTTTATAATTAAAGTTGACAAGCTGACAAGAAAAATGAGTGTATACTTGCATATATATATAAATTTTTATGTCACATTGCCGTCTGTGCACTGGATTGCTTTTTGTCAGTAGCCGAAGGCTCGTTTCTCTGCACCAGAAACATTTTAGACTCCAAGGTCTTCAGACAGCTCCCCTTCGCCCTAGTGAGTCTGCTGATTAATTTTGGATACTCTTCTTAATTAACACCCCAAAGGAGGTCTAGATATCTAGCCTATGGTTCATGAAAACCAAGTGAGTCTGAAGAATAATGACCCAGGGAGACAGGCACGCTCTCTCCAAATGATGTTTTAAGAACGTCAAGTCTCTCTCAAGTCAAGATTGTATCTGGCAATGCCTAGGGAGGATATAGGCCTTTAATCAGGGCAAACATAGAGATTTGTGTGAGTCTAATTTAATTTACTTTTTGACAAGGAGAGGAGTGATAGATGTTCCTTGACAGGTGAAACATGGCGCCCCAATGCAGTCCTGGTTGCCAGTGGCCTTGATTAGTAACTAGTCCCATTTCGACCTCCAGGCAGAATTGTTGATGAGAGAAAAGAGTGAAGCAACTGGAATAGTCGATGAAATAAGAAACTTGCTCTCGTCCCTAAATCTGTGAAACTGAATCATGGAACCAAGAAATGTTAAGCTCATGTCAGCTCTCATAAGGATATCTAAAGACACGGATTCTGCACATGTGAGGATTCCTACTGATTGACTCCAACAATATTAGATCTACAAACAAAATTTGAGTGCATATATTTACATAGTATTTCCCGAGGGACAGTACTACAACTGTTTCTTAAACCTTCTTACATCTATGAGAAGTGCTAGGACCCATGGTCCTCTACTGTCTAGGCCAGCTGCATCAAGAACAGGTGAAAAATATCTATCATGACTTTTCCTAGACAGAAAGGTAGAAAATCAAGCTAAGGTAGACACCTAGTACCAATCACCTCAAGTTAGTCTGGTGCCTTGACTGTATGTCGCACAGGATTTGATTCAAGACCACCTGACTTGCATGGTGTAGTTAGGGAGTTTTCAAGACTGAGTCATCTCAGGGCTCTGTTGTGTTAGCTATACTCAGGATTGAGCAGCTCCACACTTAGAAAAACATATGTCATCCTATCTGTTCCTTTCAGGGAGGAAAAAAATATCTTCATGTTGATACTCCGTATTCATTCCATTTTTACCCTTACTAACAAAATGCCAGACTCGTTTCTTCCTCATTATTTCTGTGCTTAAAACCTATAACCTGAAAAAAGTATGTTAAGTAATCTATTTTTTAACACTTTGCCATGAGGAAATATATATATATGTTTTATTGCCTTTCTCAATCTCAACTAAGAATGAACAGCTGTAACATTTTTGCCTGTCACGATTTCTAGGCAGCAATTTAAAAAATAAGAAAAGTTATTGTATAAAAAGTTATTCCTCAACTTGAAACATGAATGCCTACTTTCACATGTTCAGTCATTCAGTCAGTTAGGCTGCAAACAATTATGCAGTGATTTCTATGGATCAAATGCTGTGAAAACTATTGTGCTCACAAAATGAGTACACGAAATTGCAAGATAGCTGCAGATTTTTCCTGTCCTCATATGTCCATCACCTTTGCAATTTGACCTTTCTGTTCTTCTTACAAAATGGTGAAATGCATTTCTCCACCCCTTAAATCTGGGCTTGAGTGCGTGACCCACTTGGGCTTTAGGAAACAGAAACCAACCTGAGCCTTGGAAAGCACTTTCACATTGATACTTGGCAAGGGAAAACCTGAAAAACCAAAGTATAGGCGATGAGAGAGGAATGAATTGAGTAAGAGAGATTCATATATTGAGCCATCAATCTTCTTGTTGCGTTTATAAAGAAATCACCCTAATATGAAAATATCTGGTAATAATATTCTGTGGCTATTATCACCATAAAGAGTGACAATTGGGTTATTATTAATAAACTCTTAGGATATTAAATTTTAAACTGCCTTCCAAGTTTTCTATTTTGAAATGAATATGCATATTTGCATGATGACCACAACTGATTTGGAAAATATTTCTTGATAAACGTTGCAATACTCAATGCATAATCTAGGTAGAAAAGTCTATTGCACTATTAAATTTACTGGTTTCAATTGAAATTTTATTACTCAAATTTATTTCTGATCTACTTAAGTTGGTATTTTCAAAATAACAAATGTATTAACCAAATAATGTGTTGTCTTTGGATATATTCAAAATATTTTATTGCACTCTTAGTATTTACTTTCTAAGAGTATCTTAAGAATTTGGTAGAGATCATTATGCCATTGGGTAAAAAGATCGTCAACAGTCAGGTACACTGGTATCCACTTTCCATTTTTGATAATCAGGAGGCTGAGGTATAAAGATCACTTGAGCCCAGGAATTTGAAATCAACCTTGACAATATAGAAAAACCCTGTCATAAAAATAAATAAGCAAACAAATAAATGGAATTTTAAAAATAAATAAATAAGAAGAAGGTCAATAATAGACTATTGTAATAATAAAAAATTTGTTCCCTACCACAAAGCATATAGAAAAGTCAATTCTACATAAAGTGTAGATCTCAACATAAACAATAAGAAAACGTTCCTTCTAAATGGTTGCATAGGAGACTATTTCTAAATCTTTGAGGCAGAAAAAAGAATTAACAAGATATGAAAAACAATAGCCATAAATGATATGATTTGTAAGTTACACTAAACGAAAATTAAAACTTATTGTCATCAAAAGCAGCATATAGAGAGTAAAAAAAGAAACCACAGAGGAGAAGAACATATTGAAGCATGTATAAGAGAAAAAGGCTCATAGCCCAAAAAGTATATAAAGAATTGCTAAAATACAAAAAGAAGCTAAAGATTCAGTAGAAAATGGGTAAGAAATTCAGAAGCAGTTCACATAATACTGGTCACCAGTAACAGTAGTCAGAACATGCAAATTAGACCTTGATGAGACACCAAAACAGACCCACCAGAACTACTGAAATGAAAAATACTGAAATATTAAAATAAACTTCTTTCTTCATCTCCAATATAAAACTTGAAATTCACTACTTCTACTCTTACACGAAAACTGGAAAAAGTAAAGTCAACTGCTTTTCTTGGACCCATTAGAGAACTGAGTTTTCAAAGGAAACTAACCCCCCAAAATCAATAGAGTAAATGGTGGAAGAAAGGTACCAGAGGTTTGTTAAAACCGGAACAGAAGCAAAATGCCAGGTTCTAGGGAAATGGTTCAGTAGTTATTCTGTCTATGCTGTGGAGGCTCAAGGCAGAGTAGGAGCCATAGGGTACCCTCACACCTCCACCAGATTTCCCTCTAGCAAACCCTCCAGGTTCTTCTCACAAGCGTCCAAGAATGTTCCCCAGCTGCCCTGACATAGCAAGGGAAGAGCAGCAATTGCATTAAAGAATCTTATGGACAAAGTAGACAGCATGAAAGATCAGATAATATCATCAGAGATAAAACTGTAAGAAGGAAAAGGAAATGCTATAGTGATGGCAACAGAAGTAGCAGATCAAGGACCTTTAAACACCCTCTCCTTCATAAAAGCAAGAAGAACACTTGAAAAGAGTTGTCAGTTTAAATTTCTTAGAACTCTGGAAAATAACCAATGGTTTGCAGCAATTCAAGGAGTCTTTATTAAAGAAAATTCTTAGATGGTGGAACTTGCCTATTTCTATTCCCAACATTGCAATAGCCAAAATCCAACAGCTGCAGACATGATGAAAACTAAAAAAAAAAAAACTGAAGCAAGTCTAAGGGAAGAATGGAGGTGAAACTCTTTCAATCCCATTCCCAGAGAAAGCCATTATTTGACACATTTGCTGGTTCCTGTCATTATTTGACAGTATAGCCCATTGCAAATTGCTTTTTCCCATGAGGCATAGGCATTGTCTGATGCTATGGAAGCTTGAGTGGGTGATAATAGACTAATGAAACTTAAAATGAAAATCTGAAGAATGTGATGTCCATATAAGCCTTTGAAAATATTTGCCAAGTCCCCCGGGGACTTAGAGGCAGTGTTATGGTTTGGATATGAGGTGTTGCCCAAAAGCTCACCTGAGACAATGCAAGAAGGTTCAGAGGAAAAATGATTGGGTTGTGAGAGTCTTAAACTAATCCCCTGATAGGGATTAACTGACTGGTAACTGAAGTGGTAGGTTACGGCTGAAGGACATAGGAATTGGTTGTGGCTTTCAGGTATATATTTGCATCTGGCAAGTGAAGTTATCTCTCTCTCTCTCTCTCTCTCTCTCTCTCTCTCTCTCTCTCTCTCTCCTTCCTGATCACAATATGAGCTGCTACCCTATGCCATACTCTCCCGCCTTAATGTTCAGCCTTGCCTCAAGCACAAAGGAATGGAGTTGTCCTTCTACAAATTAAGACCTCTGAAAATGTTAGTCCTTAAAAACAAAACAAAACAAAACAAAAAAACAACTTTTCTTCTCTACAATTGTGCCAGTCAGGTCCTTTGGTCATAGCATCAAAAAAGCTGACTAAAACAACTAAAACTGGCAGTCAGTCTATAGAGGGAGTCAATCTCTAGGGGCGGTCAATCTCTCTCTTTCTCTCACGAATATGGAGTGAAATATATATATACACATACATACAGAAAAGACTTAAGAGGGCCCTCCAATCTCACCAGTGGCTAACCTTGAGACTATGTGCAAATGGCAAGCGAAGTCTCAGAGGTATTAACTGCCTGAGTGTCCAACACCACACACACACACAGAACAATTTAGCAGAGATTGGAGAATAATTAGTTTTAGAAATTTAAGAAAATTTCTGTGGAATCATTAGCTGACTATTAAACTATTGGAAAAGAGACATCAGTGGCCACAAATGACAGAAAATATAGACTTCATACAATTGTTGGAGAAAAGTCTAAATAAACAAATAGTAAGATAAGCAGCAATGACAGCAATCCCTAGGGAAAGGATTTCTAGAGTTGCCACATTATACTTTTTAAAACGTGTTGTGTTAACAAGAAAGTCACAAAACATGAAAAGCAATGGCATATACAAATAATAATAATAATTAAAAAAAAACAGTAGAAACTTGTCCCTTAGAAATTCTAGATGTTGGACTTCTAGGACAAAAATTTTTAACTAAGCTTCTTTCAAAAATATGTTCAAAAAACTAAAAAAAAATGTCCAAAAAAAACTATAAGAAAGTATGAAAACAATATCTTGCCATGTAAATAATATAAAAGAAGCAATAGAAATAATAAAAAGTAACTAAAATGGAATTATGAAATTGAAAAACAAAATAACTGAAACGAGAAACTCATAAGAAGAGCTCAGCTGCAATTTTGAGCATAGAGAAGGGGGGAAAAAGTCAGTACACCTGAGACAGGTCCACCTGGATTTTCCAATCTGAAAAGTGGAAAGATAAAAGAATGTAAAAATAAACAGAGAATCAGAGATGCAAACATGTTCAAATGCATCATTAAGTACAAGGAATCCTTAGTAAAATCACCAGCCAATTTCTCACCAGAATCCAGAAATGCCAAAAGGCAGTAAGAGGATATAAAGGCTAAAAGTAATATGATAAATATAATAAAAAGTAATATAACCAAGAATTCTATAGCCAGCAAAACTATCAATCAAAACTAAGGATATACCAAAACATGAAAAAGAAACAAAAGCTGAGAGAATCTGTCAACAACATATATTCATACATGAAATACTAAAGGGAATATTTTAGGCAAACATGATAGAACACTAAACTTGAGTCTATATGAAGAAACAGAAAATTAACCATAGGGCTGCAGTTATGGCTCAGCTGTAGAGTGCTTGCCTAGCATGTGCAAGGCACTAGGTTCAATCCTCAGCACCACATAAAAATAAATAAATAAAATTAAGTAATTGTGTCCAACTATGACTAAAAATAATAATTTAAAAAAGAATTAACTGTAGAGGTACATATTAAAATAACACAAGTATATTAATTATTTTGGAATTTTTTCTTCTATTGATTTTAAAGATAAATGCATAAAGAAATCACTATATGTTTTAATAGAAATATCATGTATAAATACATAATTTGTATGAATAACATCACAACATAGGGGACAGAAATAGAACAATGTCAGAAAAAAGTATTATACTATCACAATTATGTTGATATTAATCTGAGCTTAATTTTTATATTTTAAAATGTTCGTAATCCCCCAGACAAAATGAAAATGACTAAAATATAACAAGAAGAAAAGAAATTTAAAATAATACCCAAGAATATGTAATACAAAGGAAGGTAGTATAACAGAAAGAAGTGCAAAATAGGATTTGGTCTTCTAGCTATTTGATTATTCTATTTTTGCAAGTACACTATTGAAGTCTATAACTATTATTTTTCAATGATCTCTTCCTGCCTTTAATTCTGCCTCTTCTTCCTCTCTATATTTTAGACCTCTATTCTCACATAGATATATTCTGATAATTGTTATGCCTTCTTGATGGATTGACCATATAATTAAAAATATCCGTATTTGTATCTAGTAATAATTTTTTGAAGTCTATTTGTTTTACGGATGGCTCAAACAACATTATAAAAGTACTAGATCTAGCAGGACAGTTCAATCAGAGAGCCATGCTTCTCAGGAGTTCCTGGAACAGTCTCAAGAATAAGCAATATTTGAGGTGACAAGCAGCCTTAATAACACTGAAGAGATTGAAATTATACAAAGTGTGTCTCTGATAAACATTGAGTAACATCAAAAATCAAGCAAAGGAGAAAATTGGAAAAATTTACAGATAGGTTCAAATTTAGCAATCTACTTTGAAATAACAACCAATAGATAAGCCAAATGAATGAAACAAAAATACCATATAAAACTTAGAGAACAGAGGCTAGCTTCTTAGAGGTAAATTTTATTGCTGCAATTTTTTTTGTAAAAAGAAGAAAATTTACAATTCAACCTTTCATCATAAGACATTTTTTACCTTTATTCCATTCATTTATTTTTATGTGGTGCTGAGGATCGAACCCAGGACCCTGCGCATGCTAGGCGAACACTTTGCTGCTGAGCCACAATCCCAGCTCAAAAGGATAAAAAAGGATAAACTAAACACAACCAGGAAAAAAGAAAAAAATAGACATCAGCAGAAATAAATGGAATAGAG
The DNA here is from genome assembly GCF_001458135.2 of Marmota marmota marmota. Lineage (NCBI taxonomy): Eukaryota > Metazoa > Chordata > Mammalia > Rodentia > Sciuridae > Marmota > Marmota marmota. Next base: position 3,008,797 of record NW_026000022.1, read on the forward strand.
AAGAGAAAATACATAAAATTAAGGAATATTGAAGTTTATTTTTTATAAAGATCAACAAAATTGACAAAGCTTTATTAAAATGAACAAGATCAAAAAGGAAAATAAGAAAGGACAGAGTACTGATGACCTTGTAGAAATTAAAGTTATCATTAGGCAATATTATGAACAATTGTATATCCACATATTAGATAGCCTTGATGAAATGAATAAATTCTTAGACACAAATTACTATATTTGACTATAAAAGAATTATAATATCTGAGTAGACCTATACCAAGTAAAGGTTTGATTAGTAATTACAAAATTATTCTATTTAATATTTTACTGCATGTTCTAGCCAGAGCAATTAAGAAATAAAAATAAATGAAAGGCATCCATAATTAAAAGAAGGAAAGCTACCTATATAATCAGATAATGTAATCTTGAAAACAAAAATATTAAAGAATATATACCAATACATACATATAAGCTATTTAAACAATTAAATTTAATAAAGACTGCAAAATACAAAATTTTATGAAAAATCTTTATATTTTGATATATCAACAGTGAATAATTGAAAAATACAAAGAAAACCAAACATTTATAATAGCTTCAAAAACAACAATCTACTTATGAATAAATTTAACTACAATGTTCCAGATTTTTATACTGGGTACTTCAAAACATTTTTTTAAAGAAAAGCTAAATAAATGGAAAGACAAGTAAACAATTTTAAAATGGTAACATTCCCCAAGATGATTTATAGACTTAGTCAAATCCCTATCAAAATTTTAGCTGACATTTTTCAAGAAATTGACTTACTGGTCCTAAAATGTGTAAGGGGCTCCAAATAGCCAAAACAATCATGAGAAATAACTAAGTCCCCCAACTTCAAAAATGCTACAAATCTATGATAATGAGTGCTGTGTCATATGGGAATAAAGTTATTCATATAAATTAATGGCCTATGATTTAAAGGACAGAAGTAAGCCCTGGATTCATAGCTGGCTTGTGTTTTATAAACATGCTAAGGTTATTCAATAGTTGCAAATACTCTTCTCAAAAAAAAAAAAAAAAAGAAAAGAAAAATGCCCCTGAGCACATCAGGACAACCACATACAAAGAACCTTGACCTCCCAACTGGGGAGGATGGCTCAAACAACATTATAAAACTACTAATTACAAAAATTAATGAAAAATGGTTAAAGACCTACATGTAAATTCTGAAAGTAACAAAAATATGGATTAGGCAATATTTTTTCATATATGACTCTGAAAGCAAAAAGCAAATAGAAAACAGATAAATTGGACTTCATCAAAATTAAAACTGCATTTCAAAAGACAATGTCAAGAAAGGAATCAAAATAACATGCAAAATGGGAAAGAATATTACAATTCTATATCTGAAAAATTCTAGTACTCAAAGTAAAGGAATCTTGCAGTTAAATAATAAATACCATAACCTAACTTAAAAATGGTTGATGTTGGGCTGGGGATATAACTCAGTTGGTAGAGTGCTTGCTTTGCATGTGTGTAGCCCTGGGTTCAATCCCCAGCACCACACACACACACACACACACACACACACACACACAGGTTAATGTTGTTGAATAGATATTCCCCAAGAAAATAAGCAATAAGTACATGTGAAAATACCTAACATCATTGGCCATTATAGCAATAAAAATAAAATCTCGAATGATTTGAGATCTCATTATGCAATGAAAGATAGATATGATCAAATGACCAGAGACAAATAACCAATGAAAATTATTGGTGAGAATGTGAAGGAATCAAAACCTTCATATACTGCTAGTGGAAAGGTAAAATGACATATAGCAATTTGAAAAAGAGTTTTGAGTTGCACATAAATGCAATCAGAGTTATCCCATGGCTCAGCAATTTTATACTAAGTATATACCCAAGAGATTAAAATCATATCTCTAAACAATTGCACACAAAGGTTTATACCTGCATTATTTAGAATAATAAAAGAGTGGAAGTTACCCATATATCCATTAAGTAATGAATGAATGAACAAAATATGGTATATCCATAATGACAAATGTAGCAACCAATAGGAATGATTCTTGCTACCTGAAAACATTAAGCAGAGTGAAAGAAGCCAAATACATAGCATGACAGATTATATAATTCCATGCAAATGAAATTTCCAGAGTAGGCAAAACCATACACACGAAATTTAAATGATTAGCTGCTCTTGGGGGCAGAGGGACTGCCAAGAGGAGGAAGCGGGGCTGGTATGGAATATTTTGGAGGAGGATGAATATTTTCTGTAAAGAGATAGCAGTGATGGTTGTTTATCTTTGTAAATATACTAAAATCACTGAATTGTACAATTAAAAAGTGTTTATGATTTATGAACTATTTTTCAATAAAAAGTAATAATGAAAAAAATAACAGAAATGAGAAAAGCCTTATATGAACTCATCAGTAGATATAAAGCAGCCAGAGGAGGAGGAGGAGGAGGAGGAGACTTGAAGATAGTCAATTGAAACTTCCCAAACCAAAACACTGAAGAAAAAGAAGATTAAAAGGAAATTCAAAGATAAAAGAACAAAACATCCATTAACTATTCAAAAAATAGAAAAGATGTAACATATATGCCTATTGGAATACCAAAAGGAGAAGGAAACAGAATATGCAGAATAGTTGAAATTGTAGTTACTGAAAACTTTCCAAAATAAATGACAGACCCCAAACCAATATTCCAAGAAGCTTTGGAACACCAAGCAAGATAAACATATAGACAAATAAAGCGTATCTGCAGTATACTATATTGATATGCATAAGCCAGTAACTTCCCCAAATATTAGAAATGAAATTTCAAATAATGAGAAAGTACCATTTAGCACCTCAAAACTGAAGTAAATCTAATCTAACAAAATATGCATAGAATGTCTTTGCAGAAAATATAAAATACTTATGAAACAAATATAAAAGAAAACTAAATAAATGGGCGATATATTTCATGTTCGTGGATCAAAAAACTCAATACTGTCATATCTGTGACTCACAAATTTTGATATGTGGTACTTTCATGTTCATTCAATTAAATGTATCCATTGATTTCTCTTGACTCCTTCTTTGATACAATCATTATTTTCTTAATAGTGTGTTGTTATTTCTAAGTGGAGATTTTATGCTACCGATGTGCTCTTTGATTTCCTTTGGGATAGTTAACACAGTCGTAATTTCAGTTCTTTTTAACTTTTTATACTTGGTTTTAGGCTCACAAAATAGCCCATGTCAGTGTGTGTCCATGGGCACATGGCAAGATATGCATTCTGTTGTCCTTGGGTGATTGTGTTCCATGAGTGTTGACTATGACCTGTCTGTAGATGCCATCATTCAGGCTTTCCATAACTGTGCTCTGTGTTTTTTAAGTTGTTGAGAGAATGACATTGAAGTCTCAGCTGTAACTCAACTTATCTGTCTCCTTTCCACTGTATAGTTTTCCTTCCTGCATCTTGAAATTCTGTTGCTCATACGTACCCAGTTAGGTTTGCTATGTGTTCTTTGTGGATTGATTCATTTGATTAAGTAATGCCTCTCTGTATCTCTTGTATTTTCTTTGCTCTGACAAACACTTTCTCTAATATTGATAACATTTCTATTTTAAAATTAAAATTATTTTAAAATTAGAGTTTCTTTTTAACTTTTAACCTATATCAATATGTATGAAGTAGCAGTCCTAATAGCATACACTGGTTCAGTATTTTCAATTCCTCTGTCTAATCCTTTTAATTAATGTAATTACATAATTTACCTTTAATGAAATTATTGAAATGTTAGGAATTAAACTGCTATTTTTTTTCCTGAGGTATTTGTTTGTTTTTGTTGTTTTTATTCTTTTTCTTGCCTTCCTATAAATTACTTGAACATTGTTTAGGATTTTATTTTGCTCTATTTGTTGTGCTGAGTTATTTTTTGGGGGGAAGGTGGGTATCAGGGATTGAACTCAGGGACACTCGACCACTAAGCCACATCCCCATCCCTATTTTGTATTTTATTTAGAGTCAGGGTTTCACTGAGTTGCTTAGCACCTTACTTTTGCTGGGGCTGGCTTTGAACTCGCCATCCTTTGCCTCAGCCTCCCGAACCCCTGGGATTACAGGAGTGTGCCACTGCCTGTGGCTATCTGAAGCGTTTCTAAGGACCTGGAGACGCAGCTCTATGGCAGAGCACATACCTAGGATGCAAGAAACCCTGGGTTCAATCCTTAGCACCACGAAAACAAACAAACAAACAAAATACATATTTCACTTACCTAGTGTGTCTTTGTAGATAAATTTTTCAGAGGTTGCTCTATAATACACTATTTATACATACCATAACAATCTACTTTATCAACATTGTATCAGTCCAGGTGATGTGTAAAAATCCTGAATATGTTTGCATCAGTTATTTTCCTCTGTTCCTAATTGTGTTAAGTATTTCCTCTAATGCATTTAGAGTAACATCAGGCGGTATGATAATTCTATGTCAAAAATAATAGAAAATTAAAAAAATAAGCCAATCTATTCTATTTTCCATGTTTTTATTATTTCTGACTTTATCTTTCTTGACAATGGCCCAAGAGTCCTTTTTTAAACTTTCTCTCTACTTTAAAGAACTTGCCCATTTTTAAAGGTAGTTCCATTGCCCACAAATCTCTAGGCTTTCTTCCTCTGATAAGGATGGTTGTTTCCTCTTCATTCCTGCTGGATATATATATATATATATATATATATANAGACCCCGGGGTAGCTGGGTCACAGGAATTTGCCAGGCACTTGGCTCTAAAGGGCATTTTCACTGGATAAGAAATCTAAGTTCACCATTCTTTTCTTTCAGCACTTGAAAAATGTGGCAACTTTTACTTTGGGTCTCCATGTTTTCTAAAGAGAAATCTGCTTTATACGAATTGTTTTTCTCCTAGAAGTAAAGTGTTATTTTGGGGGTGATTTCCATGATTATTTTTTCTTTGTCTTTAGCTCCTTTCTGAATTTTTAGATTTTACAATAAATTTTATTGGATTTTTCTAGCTTGGGTTTTGTTCAGCTTTTTCAACCTGTGAGTATGTTTTTCCCAAAACATGGGAAATTTCAGTAATTTTTTTCAAGCATTTTTTCCAACCCTACTTTCATTTTCAGCTCCTTTGAGACTCTGATGGCAAAATTTCAGATCTTTTTTCTGTAGTCTCTTTGATCCCTGACCATTTTTAATTTTTTTTCAGTTTATTTCTCTCTGATGTTTAGATTGCATATTTTTTGTTTATCTTCTAATTCACTATTTCTTTTTTTTCCTGTCCATTCCATTCTGATATTGTATCTATCCAGCAAGGATGGATGGATGGATGGATGGATAGATAGATAGATAGATAGATATAAAATAAAAGATTTGGATTGATATTTGTTATTCATTTACCATGTAGTTGTTCTTTATATCATCTACTTATTTTCTGAGATGTTTTATTTCTTACTGAAGAAATTCTCTTTTTTGCTTGCCTTAAGAATAATCATATTTTCTTATTGAAATTTTTATTACAACTGGTGCCTAAGGCTTTGTCAGGTAATTTTAACACCTCTCAACTCAGTGCTAACATCTATTGATATCATTTTTATTCAAGTTGTGATATTTTATATTCTATGCATTCTGAAAAAAGTGTAACAGCATGCATTTATGATTATAGTTTAACACAGACAAGTTTTACTCACCTACAATTCTCTGATTTCCACTTGCTCATCCATCTATCCCCCTTAAACTCTGGAAACCATTTATATTTCTAGTGTCTCCATTATTTTTCCTTTTCCAAAAGCAAAGTTGGATTCATATAGTAACCAGTCTTTTCAGATTGCCCCCTATAGCATAGTAGCATGCATTTAGGCTTCCTTTATTTTTTTTTCTGTAATTTGACAACTCATTTTTTTTTCTCGGCGGACACAACATCTTTATTTGTATGTGGTGCTGAGGATCGAACCCAGGCCGCACGCATGCCAGGCGAGCGCGCTACCGCTTGAGCCACATCCCTAGCCCTTGACAACTCATTTTTACTGGTAAATAAAATTACACTAACTGGGGAAGCCACGTTTGTGTACCTGTTCATTTACTGAAGGACATTTTGATTTCTTTCACATTTTGGCAATTAGGAATACAACTGCTATCAACAGTTTTGTTTGGATGCAAGTTTTCAATTCATTTGGGAAAACACCAAGGAGCACAACTGCTGAACCATAGACTAAGAATATATAGAATTTTATAAAAAACTGTCAAGCTATCTTCCAAAATGGCTGTAACATTTTGTGTTCCCATCAGCAATGAACAAAAGCTCCTGATGAGCCAGATCTTCACCAGCATTTGATGGTGTTAGTAGATTTTTACAATTCCCAATGAGCCAGTAGTAGCGTTTCCCTTTGTTTTAATTTGCAATTGCATACTGACCGGTGATGTTGAACATGTTTTTTGTATGTTCTTTGACGTCTACGTATGTTCTTTGATGAAGTGTCTGTTTAGGTCTTTCTTTATTTGTTAAATAGGTTTTTAGTGTTCTTAATAAGTTTTAACAGCTCTTTGCATGCTTGGGGTAACAGTCTTCTATCAGATGTATCTTTTGTAAATAGATCTTTCCAGTCTGCAAACTTTCTTTTCATTCTCTTGGCAGTGGCTTTTGCTGAGCAAAAGATTTTAATTTCAATAAAATCCAAATTATTACTTCTTTCTTACATGGATTGTATCTTTGATGGTATATTTTTTAAAAAATCATCATCATCAAACTCATATTCATCTAGATTTTCTTCAGAAGTTTATTATTTTGTATTTCACATTTAGGTCAATGATTTTGAGTTAATTTTTGTGAAGGCTGAATGATCTGTATCTAGATTTGTTTTGCATGTTAACATCCAGTTGTTGTTGAAAAGGCTATCCATTATATTGCTTTTGCTTCTTTGTTGAAGATCAGCTGACTGTAGTTACATGGACCTGTTCCTGATTCTTCACTAGAATCCTTTGATGTGTTTGTCTAGTCTGTTATCAATATCATAATGTCTTGATTACTTAGCTTTATAATAAATCTGGAAGTTGGGGTAAATCAGTCCTTTTTTTTTTTCCCTTCAACACTAGGTGGTCTTTTGTCTCACCATACAAATTTTGGAATAGCAGGGATTTTAGAATTCTCTCAGATTTGTTGACCAATATGGAAATAGCTTATATCTTGATAATAATCATCATGCACATAAATATAGAATCTCTCTCTGTATATTTCTATATATGTGTAGTTTTTGTTTGACTCCTTTTATCAGAATATTGTTTTTTACTCATGTTGTTCTTTTTATGTATTGGGTTAAATTTAAATCTAAGTATTTTTATGTGTGTACTAACGTAAAAGATATTGCATTTTAAATTTCAAATTCCGCTTTTTATTACAAGTATTTAGGACAGAAATTGGCTTTTGAGTATTAATGTTGTATTCTATGACTTTTTTTATGATTAATTTTTGTTTGTTTTCTTTCTTTGGTACGCTTTTGGTACCAGAGATTGAACCCAGGGGTGCTTAACAACTAAGCCACAGCCCCAACCCATTTTTTATATATTTTATTTTATTTTGGGACAGGGTCTCCATAAGTTGCATAGGGCCTTTGCTAAGCTGCTGAAGCTGGCTTTAAACTTATGGTTATCCTGCCTAGCCTCCCAAGCCACCCAATTACAGGCTTGTACCACTGTGCCTGGTGTATGATTAATTTTTAATTATTGTTACATGGTGGACTACAACTGAAAATTCATGATGCTGTTTTTCATACCCTATATAATTTTGACAGCCACCCTGTTTTTCAAAAAGGTATTAAGAATTAATTTTCCACCAATAAGAGCTGAAATATTCAGCCAGAAATAATTTTACTTTCTTGACTTCTGCAAGTTCCTTGGGCATAAACAATAATCATTGGTACTGTAATTTGCATTTACTGACTACTTTTGAATTTCAGCATCATATGATCTAGGACAGATTGAATTTTGTCTTCAAATTTTCTGTTCATATTCTTTCATCTTAAAGTATATTATTTGTGTTGCCTTCTTGACTTCAAACACCTCTCTCTTTCTCCTTTCTGTTTTAGAAATGTGCAGTTTTAAAATGTATCTTTTGACTACTGATTTTGCTTATGACAATTTTGCATATGTACAGACATGTGTGTGCATTATGTGTATATTTATGTATGTCTACATATTTGTTTTGTGTGTCAATGTGTATTTTATGTATGTTATGAATAGTATGATATTATATATCTGAAATATGTGAATAGATATAAACACAGCCAATGTAGCTATGATTTTGTATAGTTATAGAGCTTCTGGGTTTCTTAGTTGAGTTCTCCCTCAACTTATTATTAACATCTTATGGTTTTTGTGTACTGCATTAAACTCCTAATGCAATCGTATATTAAATTTCATATGTGCTAGTATCTAGTTCTTACTTTATACAATCTTACAGAAATAGTATTCCAACTTGATTATAATACCTTGTAGTTCATGTTCAGGTTCAACTCTCATGGTTGCTTTTTATGTTTCTTGGTTACCTTGTACACTTATTTTTCTCTATTCATTTTAAAACATTTTATAAATTCTGAAGCCTTTCTTGAATTTTAATTATGACATTAAATGCATATGAAATATACAATTAATAATTTTAAAAAGAGTTTTAAATTGTTTTTAGTTGTCAATGGACCTTTATTTTATTTATTTATATGTGGTGCTGCAAATTGAACCCAGTGCCTAACACATGCTGGGCAAGCACTCTACCACTGAGCTACAACCCCAGCCCCTAAAATTAATAACAATTTAGTGCGACCCTGTCTCAAACTAAAAAACAAAGTGTGTTGAAGATGTAGCTCAGTAGTAAAGCATCCCCGGGTTCAATCCTATGTGCCAATAAAATAAAATAAAAACAAAAGTTAAGTAAAATAAAATAGTGAAAACCAATCTACCTTTATCCCTTTTAAAAATACAGTATGATTTAATTATTTTTTTTACTCCATGTTTCTTCTTTATGCTTCCTTGCTGGAATGTAAGACATTCAAAAAAAAAAAGATCTTGGTTGTAGAAAACTCTTAAGCACTTAAAGAGTGCTGGCACCAAGTATTTTCTGAATAACTTTGTCCAAATCTTGTTTTGCTTGTTTCTGATACATTTATAATTCCTTCATACTCTTGTGCCTTTCTTGTAAAATGTATTATTAGAATTTTTGAATCTTAGTTACTGTCAATGGATTTTACCAATATTAATTTATAGGAGTTTATTGCTAGAGTTAAATTTTTTATATACATATTTATCTTATATCCAGATACACAACCAAATTTTCATTACCTCTGATTTTCTAAATTACCATAACATTAAAAAAGTGTATGTCCTTTTCCTAATATTTTACCAATTTTTTTTTTTTTTTGTGTGTGTGTGTGTGTGTATTCTGGATTAACACATTCTCTGTCAAGATTCCTGCATGGACAAATTTTCCACTGATTGAATTTTGTAAATGCTTCCTGAATGTAAACAAAGGTGTAGCTTTCACCATAACTAAGCAATATAACATTTGTGTTCTTCAATTGTTCAGTCCCTATTTATTTGCGTTGTTAAAGATGCTCAATTCTAAAAGTTCCATGTTAAAGTTCTTCAATACTGCTGTATCCATTGTTTTTAAAAATATTTCCTTTTTTGTTGTTCATGCTTCTGAAATATTTTTGTTTGTTTTTGTTTTGTTCTTTTTTTTTTCCTCCAAAATTTAAGATCCATGTGGAAAAGATGTTTTTCTGTTTCAATTTTAGGAGCTGATTTTTAACACATGAAAATGTTCTACAGATATTTGTTGAAAGGAAGCTTGGAGAAATGAATGAGGCTTCGACATGTATTTTTTCCCCATTAGTGTTGCTGAATGTGAAAGAGAAGTACAACACCTAAGTGGCTGCAATCATGTCTATTTTGGATATTGTTAGAGCCTTTAAGTTTACTTTGCTTGATAGCCGTAGTTTTGTTTTTTTTTCTGATATCATCTGCATTATAATGGTATGCCTCTACTTTTATTTTCAATTGAATGTATCATTTATTTTTGAGTATCTCTCTTACAAATAATATTTAGTTGGATTTACTAAAATGATTTCTAGCTCTTTGTGCCTGACTTTCTATATCATGGACTTGACATTGGTTTGACCAAATTTCTGTTGATTTCACTTTATCCACATATTTGTCCCCCTAATTACTTCTCTTCACTTTCCCAGCTCTCATAATTGACACACGTCTCTAATATTTTATTACTAGCTATCGATTATTTCTTCTACAAAGATACAATATTCAGCAATGAAGATGCAATCTCCTTTTCTATGCTAACTCTTATCCCTAACAGAGAAATTTTAAAGATCACTTTCAAAGAAAAGAAATATTTAGCTACTTTCATTTCCTTTTGTCAGTTTCCAACAACCTTGATTGTAACAGGTTGATGTTGAGAGCCAAGGCCAGGTCAAGATGGTGCCTGGCATTTTGCCAGAAGGGGTGGTTGAGGTTTGTCGCCAGGGAACCATTGCGATGATGATGATTGAGTTAAGCCGTGCATAATTATTGAGGTGGTGACTGATTGCTGTAACTGGATGATGCTGGATTGAGGCAGGCTGTGTATTCAGTTGTGTATGTGGACCTCCGCTCTCAGGCGGTGGGGCGGCTCCTGCTGCCTCGGGTGCCCGCTACTTTTGAGTTCTCGCGGAGTTTCCATTGAGTGTGTTGAGTGCCCGTTGAGTTCACGTGGGTTCTGGAATAAAGTTCCTTCCTGCTTGAATCTATAAGTGGTTAGTGACCTCCCGGTTATTTGTGCCCAGACTGCGGCAGGTCAGTACACTTTTTTTTCTATATTATTGTAATTTTTCTTAAAGAAGAGCTGATCCACTTTAAGAGGGCTTATTGAACACCAAATTTGTGAAATTCCTTGAAGCTGGTTCTTAGATATTGATATGTAACGTTTGAGAGTGTCTCTTTTAGTTCTTTCACTGTCTGACTAGTGTTCCTCCTTAAGTATTTTTCTCCAGCGAATTACACAGTTCATATGTTCACTGATACATAATACATTCTCCATTATTTTCCTTGCTTCTTAAAAATAACAACTGGTTAAAAATTTATTAGGTCACGTTCTCTATATTATTCAATTTTCCATCACACCTTCTAGCATTGCATAAGTCTGATAACTCGCTTATCTCTCATGACTAATATCTTTTTAACTTTTGTTAGTTGTCTTGAACAAGTTTTTTTATATTGTGTGTTCCAGACCATTATGTCAGATGAAGAATAAGCCCTCATCCCCTGCTGTTCCTTACTGAATTTTATAATGAGAAAATCCTATTTTTAATTCCCACAAACATTTTCTTTGTGGTAAATTTGAATTTCCTTAAGATTCTTATTTTACTTTATTTTTTAGATCTCAGCCATCTAGGTCAGCTCTTCCAGCCTAATCTTGTTCTCCACAAAGCCTGTGTCCTCTTGCATGGTGGGGCATGGGCTTGTGGCCCATCTTCTGTTGTGTCTGGGGTCTCAAGTCTGATTGCTGCAGTGCCCAGGTGAAAGGTCACAGGTAGAAGCTGGCAGAGACTCTTCCAGGCAGGCAGTACAAGCTGCCTCACGAGGCCCCTGTCGAAACCCACTATGCCCCAAGTTTCCTTCACTCTTTCCCAGTTCAGAGGCTGAGGTGACTCAAGCTCAATAACTTTAGTCATTGTTTAGGTTTTCTGAGACTGTAGTATTCACAGAGTCAGAGGCTGACTCCACATCTCTCCTCAGCATCCGATGCTTTCTGCTAATTACCTAGAGCTCATGACACCGAAGTCGCAGGGTCTGGCCGCTGTGGGACTCCAGGTTTCGAAGGAAGCAGCATAGCAGTACTCAGTATTTGGAAGCCATGTCCTTACCCGCACTTCTGCTACATTTGACTTAGAGAAACAGAGCAATTAGACTTTAGGAATGAATGACAAGAAATACCTTATGTCCACACTTACTCACATTCAAAATTTGAGCTGAGCTTTATCGGACAATTTGAAGCTATTTCGTAATTAATAAAGAGACTATGATACCGGAGGAGGGAAATTTTAGTTCATAGATAAGCCAGGTGTGCGGTGGCCCATGCCTGTAATTCCAGCTGTGAGGGAGGCTGAGGCAGAAAGATCACAAGTTCAAAACCAGCCTCATCAACATAGTGAGGCCCTAAGCAACTTATGGACATCCTGTCTCTAGATAAAATATAAAAAGGGGCTGGGAATGTAGCTTAGGGGTTAATCATCCCTGGGTGCAATCCCTGGTACCAAAAAAAAAAACAAATGTTGATAGATAAGAGCAGTTAATGGGGAAAAAAATCTGTTTAGTGATTGTGAGCTGAGATTTCACTAAATCATACTCTGTCATTCAGCACAATGAAAAGATGAGAGAAAGGGGAAAGAGAGGAAAAGGAAAAAGAGAAGAGGAAGATGAAGGAGGAGGAGGAGGGGGAGACAGGAAAGAGGACAGAAGAAAGTGAGGAGGTGAACAAGGAAAGAAGGTATAATGGAGGGGAGGGAGGGGGAGGAGTACTGGAGGAAAACAGTGAGCTAGTAATCACAGAAGTCCCTTTTCCTGCTTGAATCAAAGGTGATCACCCCTTGCCGTTTTGTCTATGGACAGAATCTGAGGAACCTTGCAAATACAGTTAGATAAGGATTAGAACATCAGGCAGGCAAAAGCAAGGCTAGAAATCAAAAGCACAGCATATTCATGCTATATCGGCCAAGCAATTAGCATCTTGCCACTGGCCTAACATTCACGTTAGCGGGAGGCTTGACACTGGTACCATAAATAAATTTGACACTGTCTCGTCTTTACCCTTGGATCAGGAGTTCAACTTCCATCCGTGGATGAAATCACGCCCATGCATTGCCTGGGCTGCCAGAACCAGGAATGTAACAATCTCTGAGGATTCTTCCTGTAGTGAAGTGGCACTGATTTCATTATTGCTGCTTATAAATAAGAATTTGTGTGCTGAATAGCCACATAGATGAAAAAAAAGGTGCATAAAATACTTGTTTTGTGGCCCGATGTCCACTTCACTTAGTAGAATATCCAAATAAAACAGTTTCCACACATTGCAACTCTCGGTTGTAGAAATGGAAATACACTTAACCCTTTCTGAAAGACAGAAAACCAAAATGTTGTAGCGACCTAGTTCCAAACCCAGGATTCCTGGAGAAGCATACCTATTGGGTTAGCACTGCATCTGCATATCCTGTAATCTTTGAATAAAAATATCATGAATTTTACTGCCACTTTACACGTCCAATTTGGGAAGGTAAGTGAAACCACAAACTTACATACGTGCACACAAATACATATATGATTGACAGATAAATCGGCAGACAGACAGACATGAACTCAAGAACTTTGGAGAGAGACTAAAGTTACCTGTCACTAGATGGCCATGGTTAGTGCATATGACTTCTCTAAGGGGATCCACTGTTTTATTCCTGAGGTATGTGACTCTGTAGAGGTCTTTCTGCTATAAAATCTTATCATCTTCAATTTCCTTTATCTGCAAATAATGTTAGCACAAATGAGAGTCCTAGGAGTTCAACTGCACTCCATGCCCAAACCATTCTTTGCCCACAGCAGAGCAGCCCGCCGTAATTCCCTGCGGGTCTCTAAGATGCCCATAGCTTCAGTCTCTGCCATCAGTCAAGTGGGCAAAGCCCGCACTGGCTGTGGAAGGAGGTTCTCTGACACCCACAGCTGAACTGACTTGTCCACGGCTACTGAGCCTCTTTTCCAGCCGGAGTCTTCTGATCAGCATTCACATCAGGCATAGATATTCTCACACATGGAGTCTGTTCCGAGCTCTGTATCCATATGCCTCTTCCCCCTCCTCTTCAGCATCAATCCAAATCCCTGACAGTCCAACCACACTATTTCTCACAATTTCTCATGAATTTGTATAGATCCATACATCATCTTTCCCCTTATGGTATAAGATAAACTAGTTGACATGCTACTTAACAACATTCTATAATGTTTTTTTTCACAAATGAATTAGGTTATAACATCTCTAAACCTTCTTCCTAGTGATTCCGGTGACCTGTGACTAAGGCTCGATTTTTTTTCTTTCTTTCTTTCTCACTCAGAGAGCCAAGGCTGATGAGTCTAGATGCATGCAGTGGGGAAAGAATGCAAGGTGACTAGAGTAGATAAGATGGGAATGTCACCCAATTGCCCAGCCTTGTCTCCACAGAGCATTTCATTCTCTGGGTTGAGTGCTCCTGGACATGTCCTTGGGCAAACTGAATGAAGGTAACACTTGGTTCTTGTTGGGCAGTATGATTGGCATGGCCACCTGGAATCCCAGGCCCCCTTGCACCAGAGCCTAGCAACAAACCAATAGCCATTTCTCACAGGGGCTGCCAAAGCATATCTCCGTCAGGCTTTGGCCAAGTATCTACGGAGCACTCAGATCTTCAACACATGTTCTGTAACCTAAGTTACAGGTAAAAGAATACAATTCAACTTGAATATGTTTGGAGAGCTCAGGGGGTTCTTCACACAAAGCTTACCTTCATCTGGCAAACCTAAGCTAGGGAGGCTTCATTCCATGTACCTCCATAGAACTTTTGCATTGATGTGTTGTAGAACTTTGTTATTGTCAGTCGGAAACCTCCACATTGATCCGACCATAGAGGTTATATTCTTAGCCAAGACCACACCATGATCTCAGTCACATTTCCCCAGCTTTCTTGCTGAAATTTACATTCAAGCAGGACAAACTTTCATTTTGTATGATTTACACACTGTACGCTAATTTCAAAATTAGAAAAAAAAAGTCAACAACATGTTCACAAAAGACAGTGATAAAATTTATTTTAATATTCTGAGTATAAAAAAAAGTCAATTTCAAGATAAAAAAATCTTGACAAGTGAACACGACAGGGTGTGTTTATTTCACTTGGAGGAGAAAATTTAACCAAATTGCTGAACTGTCGTATGCCCCCAAAAGGCTGGGAATCATTGATCTTCAACATGGATAAGAGACTTTATTTATACATGTTAAACAGGGGCAACTGCCAAAGTGTCTTGCTTCATATTATTATTTTTGAAATTATGCTTTCTGCATGCTTATATATTATTCTTATCTGATTTATAAATACAACCAAATTGCCTTAAGTAAAGGAAAACTTCAAAAGTCAAATACAACATTTTGCTACTTACATTAAGGAATAAAGAGACAAAGGAGAACATGACAAGGTGATAATTGCAGGTTCAGATTTGATCAAAAGAACATCTTTTTTGTGTCTTTGATTTGGCACCCATTTAGCCATTTCTCATACCCCAGTTACACTGGCATTATTTCTAGGCACCTGTCATTGTTAAGTGTGGTCACAACACAATACTTTAGAATATTTATAAATTTCACACAGATTTCCTTACGTTCCCCACAACTCTTACGGATGCAGATTCAATGTTGACTATTTCACGTAGCAATTTGCTGAGTCAAAACTAAAACAGGATTTGGCTTGACCTCCTTAAAGTTCTAGACAACAAAGACACCCATACTACAAAGTTCCCTGTGATCCACAGATGATGTGACCCACGACTCCTGCAGGCAGTAACTGGTGTGGTTCAGGTGTGGTTTATCTCCCAAAGCTCGTGTGTTAGAAATTAGGGTGGCGATGTGGAGAGAGTAGGGACGTTAAGAGGAGGGGCCTAATTTGCCAGTAAAAGGATGGTACTGGAGACTATCAGGCTGAGTGAAACAAGCCAATCCCCAAA
Organism: Marmota marmota marmota; assembly: GCF_001458135.2. Classification (NCBI taxonomy): domain Eukaryota; kingdom Metazoa; phylum Chordata; class Mammalia; order Rodentia; family Sciuridae; genus Marmota; species Marmota marmota. Next base: position 3,024,583 of record NW_026000022.1, read on the forward strand.
TACCAAAGACCAAACGTCCTCTCTGATGTGTGGGCTCTGACTCACAATAGGCAGGGAGGGGAGGGTTTACCAGATTGCACAGAGGGGAGAGAAGGAAGCAGGGATGGGAATGGGAAAGACAGTCGAGTGAGTCGGACATAACTTTCCTATGTTTATATACGAATACACGATCAGGATAACTCCACATCATGTACGACCACAAAAATGGGAAGTTCTGCTCCATGTATGTATGCTATGTCAAAATGAATTTGACCGTCATGTATAAATGAAAAGAACAAATAAGATATTTTTAAAAAGAGTCAGGGCCTAGTGAAAGTTCCTCAGGTCAAATGCAGGCATAGACTCTGAAGGGATTGTGAGACCCCAGTTCCTCTCTGGCTTCCTCCAACATGACTTCTTTGCCATTCACCATGAGGTGATGCAGCAGTCGGGGGTTGGTCACCAGAGCCCACACCATATTGCTTAGACATTTAGCCTCTAAAATTGTGAGCTAAATAAACTTCTTTCCTTCATAAAATCAACCTGACTCAGGTATTTTGTTACAGTAAAGAAAAACTGACTAATTCCATGATGAATCCTATCAGAGCTGTTTTTTTTTTTTGTATACATACCTATTATAAAGCTTAATTTATTAATTTATTAGGCACAGTATGAGATGAAAAATGATGACTAATAATAAAAGAGAGCGTTTGTAACAATATACAATAATAAAGTTATGTAAAGCTCAGAAATGGGTCATTTCTATAATTTTTCATTTAATGTGTTTAGACCACAGTCGATTACTGGTAATTAAAACCTGGGAAAGGAAAACACTGGATAAATGGTCAGCATTTCAGAATATTAAAGGGAACCCTTCTGCACTGAATGATGCAAGACCTAGTTAAAATTATAGCTGAAGATTCTAGTAAACTCAGAAAAGTTGCTGAATTCGAAAAGACATCTGGGTCAAAGTGCTTAAACTTTTTGGTAATAAAGGCACTGCTGAATGAATATTTAATAGCTAAGCATACTCAGCAATATTGTCATTCAGAGATCTTGGGAGGGTTAACTATGGCCTGGGTGACTCATTAAAGACACATAGGAAAGGGGAACCTCCCCCACTCCACCACCACCCAGCCTGGGACACCCTGGAAGTCCACAACTTTGAATGCCTCTTTATTCTCAATCCATTGATATCCTTGGTCTGTATCTGTCCATCATTCAGATATGGGTGGGACTGTAATCAGACACATGGTCGTACTTTCTAAGAAGACTGTGGAAGAGCCTTAGATTTACTATATGGCAGTTCTGTTTACCATACCAAAACAGAGGTCCCTTTACAGATTGAAAAGCGCGCACGCGCGCGCACACACACACACAATCTTAATATATTATATGTAGTTTGGGCTGCAGTAGAATATTAAGTCATGTTTTCTGTCAATGTGATATAAAGAAACAAGAGGCCTCCGTGTAATTTGGATTTTTCCAGGTATCTAATTTCAATCTAATGTACTGTTGTGAAATGAAGCCAGTAAATCTATATGCTGGGCCATTTGGGGACTCAAGGCTGTTATCTTTAGTCCACGACAATTTCTGGCTTCCATTCTTTGTTCAAGAATGATAACAGTGTGATTTACAGGTATAGATAACAAATGAGATCAATTAAAATGTCTGAAAGTGTCACCTGCCTGAGTGTAGGGTTGCAGTAAATGATGCCCTGAGCTTCATTTCCTGTTGCCCCAACCATTTGCAGGCAAAGTGACAATGGAGGGTTGTTTTCTAATGGGTATTAACTAAGAAAGCAAGTCTTATCCTATGGCCTAGATATATGATTATTTCCTCGACTGGAAACAACAGGTGTATTTTTCAACTCCACTTACACACATGATTCTTGTGTTTCCTGGCATTCATTAATACAGCTTCTTGAATTGCCCAATTTGTTACAAAATTTTTGCTATCAGCTGTCTTTGTGACTGAACTGGATTTGTAATGAAATAAAAGCTAACTTTCATTTGTGTACATCATTGAATTCTTTGATCATGACAAGACAAACTTGATACTTTTAAAACATCTTAGGCTGTGGAGAAGGAGAAAATGGTTACTTCTGAGGATAAAAGTGGCTACCAGATAAAACACTCCAAAGCTTTTTATTAGCATTTCTTCTACAAAAAAAAAATTGTAAAAAATTAAATAATGGGTATTTTGACAAATTTTCTGATCAAAAACATTATGTTCTATGGCATGTGGGAATTCTGAAACCTAAGGTACGATTTTAACAGTAGTCTTGATTCCAGTTGAAATGTTGAATTAAGCTGATAAACATGCCTTTCAATTATGTACCCATATGTGGATGACACACCTAGATTACATAATAAAAGATGAAAATCAGATGTTTAGAATCAGGAGTTACGTTTACAAAATAAACTGATATTCTTTGCGTACTTGAAGCTGTAGTTTAATGGGAATCGCCAAAGGTAGCCCAAAGCATCCATTCCTTAGTGACTTAAATCTTCAAATCAGTACAACAGAGAGTGTGAGTAGAGCCATTTTATCTACTAATACATTTGCAATTCTCTACTTCAAATACCCAAGCTTCTAGTAAGTTAGAGGGCCACTCATGCTCACCATCTTGGGGTGGGCCATGGCAAATACCAGTGACCCAGGCATGTTCTTAAATAGTGACCCCTTTAGTCCTCCCAACCAATTTGTAAGTCATGTAGACATCCAATTTGTAAGTCAAGCAAAATAGCAGTGTAAAAGTTAGTTACATCTTATATAATCAAAATAATGCACCAGTTATAAAAATGTAATTAAAAGCACTCATCCAAATAAGCCGCCGTTCGATACAAGTGATTTCTTTTTTTCTGCTGAGACAGAGCATTCTCAGCCGTGTGGACTGTGGCTCTAGAGATGCCAGTTATGATATGATTTCTGATGTGTTAATGTTCAACTGGTTTGGTACTTAAAAAATTGTTACGCAGAATTGCCATTTAATTATCACCAACCCCCACATGCAGTACTTATGTCATATCTTATTCTGCAATAAAGAATAAAATGCATCAGGAGAAAATCTAATTATACCTTATCTCTTCCACCATTTCTCTTCTGCAGGTTACAGACAGTAGGATTCAAAACATGAAATCAAAGCTACTCTAATAGTTTCTAGCTTGAAGAGTGAAATCAACGAAGTGTATTTCACAAAGAAAGAAAATGTTCACATTTAAAATTTTACAAACCTAGACCACTGATGTTATTCACTAAGACTGCAGAAGTCATACACAACTAAGAAAAGGAGCTCATCTGTGGCGGCACTTGCATTCATAATCTTCTTTTATACGTATTTAATTCTCTTTGTAAAAATATTATGGAGGTTACTGGAAGCTTTCAGAAATTTTCAGTAAATAGTGTGTGAAGAAGTTAGGCTCTGAGAAATAATATAGTTCAACCTTTCCAAATCAAAGAAATTTAAATTCAACAGAACAGTAATTCAAAGTCATATAAGAAGGTCATTTTAGATTTGGGGTTCTGTCTGGCTCCTCCTTCTTTCCTTCCTTCCTTCCTTCTTGCGTTCTTGCTCTTCTGCCTTCTTATCTAATTTTTTTTTTCTTTTAGTAACTTTGTTAAGCAGCTTGGGACCAGGACCCTGGTTGCTACCCTCAGAAAGCGCAGCGTGCAGTCATTAACCCATGAGACCTGATCCAGTTCATACCAAGGTTGTTCACTCCATATTGGGTGAATTTAGATGTTTAAGTAATGACCTCAGTGTTGCTTGGACTTTGCTAGAGATGGAGTCCTCAATATCACACATCAATCCACTTTCTTGATTTCAGGGATCAGGGCATCCTCAGGAACAGTCAATTGGTACTGTGACAATAACCATTTGGGAACCTATTTCAGCTCTGCAATAAAATATCGGTTACTAGACTGGGATGGATGTTCTGTTTACTGAATGCAATCTTTTACTACCACCCATATTGCCGTGGGGTAGAATGTTGTTTTCTCTCCACCAGATCCTCTCCAACTAGACCTTGAGTATTTTGAGAGGTGGGCCAATGCTTTAGTAGAGTCATTTCTCATCCACAGCAGGAGGCATGTACTCTTGAATAAATTATCTTATCTGATGGATGGACGGATATGAGGGGCAGAACATTCAACAAGACTAAGGCAATTTGATACACTATTTTAGGAAAAATGAATTAAGAAAGGTGGGAAAATGGATTTGCCACCAACTGGTTTAAGTTGGAGTGAGCATTTATACGGCAACTAAAAAAAATGACATAGAAGGAAATGATGAAACCATGTCCTTGTGGAGTCTGAATGCTGAGCTAAGGAATTTGGAGTTAAAAACAGGAACAGGGTAACACATTTAAAATTCTTAATACTTAAGACCAGAGGTATTAAGAATTTTAAGAAAAAATATTTTTTGATCAGCATATTTTTGACAACTGGGTATACTATAATTATTTCAGTTGCAGGGTCTAATTAAATATGGGAGACACAAACTTCAAATAGTGTCCTCTACAGATGTGAATTTTTTTTATTAAATTTTTTTTTTGTAGTTGTAGATGGACAGAATGCCTTTATTTTATTTGTTTATTTTTACATGGTGCTGGGGATTGAACCCAGTGGCTCACACATGCTAGGCAAGCGTTCTGCCACTGAGCCCCAGCCCCAGCCCTGCAGATGTGAACATTATATGAGCAATTCCACTTAGAACAAATTCAACCAGAAGACTTTTGTCCTCTGTTATGGGTCACCTGAATGTCCACTCAGTCTAAGTAGTAGCTTGCAATAAGCTCAGGCCTAGTGTCCAGATGCTAGAAGTTCACATGTGAAATGTTCTTGTTCAGTTAACCAAGCATGGAACCCCAAGATTTGGAAACTCCCCAACACTCTTCCATCTCAGCAATGGTCCTCTGAGCCCATATACCAATCCTTTTTACCCTCTACTATAGGAAAAGAGAAATCAACGAAAGAGACATTTGATTAATTCCTCTCTCCCAGTTCCTTACAACCTTAAAACTTCACTTACATTAATAACAGTAACAAAAGCACGGAAAATAGATGTTCATCATGGTCATGAACCAAAAAAAAAAAGGTTTTTCTTTTTTCCATTGGACTAGCAATTAGGATTTGACATCAGTTGCGGTTGATTATTAAGGGATACAAAGTAACATTTTAACAAGGGACCTGGTTTGGTCCATCTGTGGGGTTCGTTACAGTGATAGCACATAAGGAGACCCTTCTTCCCTCCTAGGAGTCTTTGAATGCAGCTGATTAGTACTGTGTGTGTCCTTCTATTGGGGCACCACGTGTAAAAAGCATTGTTTACCATCACTGAGTATCAGCGTGCCTCAGCAGCCCCTATTACCCTTGATAACAGTGTGGCTGCAATTTGGACCTGAAAGAAATAGGCTTAGGATGGGCCCTCTGATGCTTAGTGCCACTCGGCAGCACTGTCATCTCCATTGGCAATTTGTTTTGAAGAGCAGTGATTTACATTTCAGTTAGATTACACCTTTTAATGTAGCACAGAGGTAAAGTGGGCTGCAGTGCAAACTCACAGCTCTGTCACATTTCAAAGGATGCATCTGAGACACCATGGAGAGGCCTACAGTTACAATTAAAACCAAAAATGGGATTTTTTTTTTCTCATGATGTGGAAGTAATGCTTTTGGGGTGATAGGAAAGACAAAGTGCTGTCCATCCATACTGCTCGTTTGAAGTCAGATGAGACAGCACTCTGCCATTGAGAGATTTCTTGTCCCTGTTACTAAATGAGTGAGCATAACAGTTCCTGGTGATATCACCTCGAGCCTTAAGTGAACATGAAATTTACTGTGGAGCTTCTTCATGTTACCTAAGAAGGTTCAACTTTTATTGATAAGCATATTATGTTAAAATACCAGTTAAGCCCAAGTATGATTTCAGAGCAAAAGTAATGTCAAAAGTGGCAAATTATTAATTTCAAGAAATGATTATATGAAAATATTTTTATTTATAAATTTATTCTTTTCTCATAAAGATCTTTTTTAAAAGATGCTTTTCTATCATTTCTATCATTCACGGCTGAGATTAGCTGATTATTTTTAGCTTTAATGTCCTATAAATTGCATATAATGCAATCTATCCATATTAAGTGTATAATTGATGGATTTTCCCAGTTACTTGTAGACACCACTGTGATCAAGGTAAAGTGATCCCACTGGCATTGCACAGTTTCCCCATGGTCCTTTTCAGGGAGTTTTCTCCCCTGTCCGGTTGATAGGTACAGGCCACTACTGAGCTGCTTTCTGTCACTATATGTTTCTTTTTGTGCAATCTTATATAAAATGGAATCTTGTTACAGGTAGTTGCTATAGTTTGAATGTTTGTGTTCCCTCCACAATGGATACATTGAAATTTAATCCCTAATGTGATTCTGTGGGGGAAATGGAGGTTACAAGAGGTCCCTAAATCTTAAGGGCTCATGCAGTAATGAAGGTGTAACAAAGACTCTCAGTTCATTGCTGAATGCTGATATATTGACATTGGATGACCCTGACTCCAGAACTATGAGCAAATACATTTCTGTTCACTATAAATTACTCAATATGGGCTATTCTGTTATAGCAGCATAAAATAAACTAATACAGAAATTGGTACTAGGAGTGGGGTTGTTGTTATAGCAAATACCTTAAAAATGTGACTGTGGCTTTGGAACTCACAAATGTAAAGAGGCTGAAACAGTTTAGAAGAGAATGCTAGAAAAATCCTGTATCACGACAAGCAAAAAATATGGGTGCTTATGGTGAGGGTTCAAAAGAAAAGGGAAAATTTTTTTATAGTACCAAACTGGTCATGATCAGAATATTGGTATAAATAAATAAAGGCCATTCTGTTGAGGTCTTAGGTAGAGATAAGGGATATCTTATTAGAAAATGGGGGGAAAAAACATCCTTATTATAAGATGGTAAGGGACGTAGTTGAATTTTATTCATACCCAAGAAGTTTCATGGAAAGTAGAATTTGAGAGAATTGAACTACAATACTTAACAGAAAAAAATTGCTAAGCAGCAAAGCATTCACGGTGTATAACAAGGTGATAGAAGAGAAAAAGGATTTAAATTGCAATTTATAATTAAAAGAAAAGCAATAGGTAAGAATTTAGAAAATCCCTTGCATATAAATGTAGAAAATGAAAACACATATTTAGGAGAGAACATTAAGGATGTGATCAAGTAAATGCTGAATAAAGAGATCAGTTTATGTACAGCAGGTACTATTGACAAAGACAGGATGTAAAACACACACACACACACACACACACATACGTGTAACGCATATACAATGAAATATGCAACTGTAAATGGTTTGACATGCTAATGTAACCTTCAATATAGACAAATATTAAAACTTAAGTAAAAGAAGCCAGACAGTCACATAGAACTATGTGTATCTACACATTCCAAATAGTAGATACACAGAGAAAGAAAGTAGATTATTGGATGCCAGGGCCTGGGGTTAGGGAAGAATTGGAAATAACTGCTTAATAGGTACAAGGGTTTGCTTCAAGATGAAAACAATGTTTTGGAAAAAGACATTGATAATGATTGCATAACATTGCGACTGCACCAAATGCCATTGACTTGTACACTTTAAAATGATTAATTTTATGTTACTGAATTTTACCTCCAAAATATCAAGACAATGGGATAGACAGATTGAAATAAAGATATTTTAAATGGACATATAAAATTTTGGATAAATGTTTAAAGCACAAACAATATGCCTATTTATACCAAGTACTCTTTAAAAAAAAAAAAAAGAAAAGAAAGAAAGAAAAAAGAAACTGGGCCAGCAACTAAATAAAACACTATTTCCATAAGAGGAAATACATTCACCCGGTACTGAAAACAGGCCAGCTTCCACAGAAAAAGTCTCCAGATTTGTTTGGTGCCAACCTAATCCCTGAGATTTCAAACTCCAAGTACGCCCCTGCAAACTTAGGGCCCAGGCCTGCACCAGTAGGCTCAGTTTCCTGACTGACTATGGGAGCCTGAGGCACCAAGTTGGTCCCTGGGGTCCCAGTTATCTACCAGACCAACAATCCTGCTGGCCCAGGCACCAAGCAAAACATTCCAGAGACTCCGTAAGAAAGTTCACCCATAGGAAATCCAAGATGCCTTACCCAGAATTTCTAATTTGTAGATAAAGGGCTCTCCTGACTAAAGTCATTCTGTAAAGAATGGAAGATGTATCTACTTCTTCTAATGCACCGACACCATCAATCAAGGCCATAAGAATCACAAGTAATCAGGGGAATGATACCACCCAGAAAACAAAATGAATTATGAGTAACCCCCAATGGAATTCTACAAACTACCTGACAAAGAATTCAAAATGACCATCTTAAAATAGCTCCATGAGCTACAAGACAACACAAACAAAGATAAAAATTCAGGAAAATAATACATCAGCAAAATAAGATCAATAGAGACAAAAATAAAAAAAAATTCTGAAGGCACAAAACACAATGAGCAAGCTGGAAAATTCCATAGAGGGTTTGAACAGCAAATTCAATCAAGTGGAAGAAAGAATCAGCTCAAATAGAGAGTGAAAAGACAATTCACAGAATGAGAGATTTTTTTCAAGTAATATATCTGATAAGAATTTAATATCAAAAGTATATAAGAAATTCACACAATTCAAAAGCAAGAAAATAAATAACATGATTTAAAAATAGGCAAAAGACTTAAATAGGATAGGATGGAGAAAGTATGAAGTGGTTGTACACTGTTGATAGGAATACAAATTAGTATGGTCATTTTGAAAAACAATATGAAGATTCTTCAAGAAAATTAAGAATAAAACCAGTATATGACACTGTAGTCCCACTTCTAGGAAGATAGTCAAGGGAAGTGAAATCAGCAGCTCCAAGAAATATCTGCACTTCTGTGCTCATTGTGGTATTATTCACACTATTATTCAAGGCATGGAATCTATGTGAGTGTTCTTTACCAGATGAGTAGATAAAATAGACATGCACCTACATAAATAATGGAATACTATTCAGCCTTTATAAAGAAGGTAATCCTGTCATTTGGGTGAGTCTGGAACACATTGGGCTAAGAAAGTGAAGTCAGGCCCAGAAATGCTGTATGATATCACTTATATGTAAAATCTAAAAATTTTGAAATCACAACTCATATAATGAGTAAAATTTGGGGCTCTAACATACAGCACAGTGACTACAGTTAATAATGTGTTGTGGCCTGACACATGCCTGTAATCCCAGCAGCTCAGGAGTCTGAGGCAGGAGAATTCCAAGTTCAAAGCCAGCCTCAGCAACGTAGTAAAACCCTGTCTCTAAATAAAGTACAAAATAGGGTTAGGGATGTGGCTTAGTGGTTAAGCACCCTTGGGTTCAATTCTCAGTATAATAATAATGATGATGATGATGACCATGATGGTGTCTTGTTACTTGAGATGTGCTAAGAGAATAGATCTTACATGTTATTATTACAAACAGACACAAAAAGATAATTTTGTGAAGGGAAGGACATGGTAATTATCCTGATCTTGGTAATCATTTCACAATGCATACATTTGTGAAAACACCTTAAATATATACAATTTCTGCTTGACAATTATATCTCAATGAAGTAAAAAAAAATATTTTGCAAAGGAGACATAATTCTATGTCAGAGGGATACATTCCTCAACTTAATCACAAAAATCTTGACTTCGTGTACAAAGATCTCTCATCACAAAATACTAAGACAAATATTTCCTTATTCAGAAGAAAATAAGCATACTATGAAAAATGTTACAGACATTTAGATAGTAAGAATCAAACAAAGGATACATGTAAAGTAAGAAAAAAGTTACTTGTAGATTTCATTATTTTTTCAAATAGAAAAGTTGCCTAATGATTCATCCCTCTTTGAGTACTATTGATATTTTAATTGAAGTAGACACACCAGGGCAAACTATATTTTAATCAAGACATTAATCCAGAGGCATATTATTTGGAGAGATATGAAGTCCAGTGATAAAAAGCTTTGCCTATATTTTCAAGAGGGACAAATTGAGAAGTAGTCCAATGATATTAGTAGTCTAATATCAATTTCCTAAATGTAATATCAGATAACTGACAAGTTTGTGGGTATTTAGCCCCAGAGATGGTTGGCATTTGGACATCCATCAAAGTCAACAGGACCAGCTTGTCTTCATTTATCTTCTGAGTCTGCTCTGTTGCATCAGGTAGCTACCAACAGCCCCCACCCAATGGTCTGCTCACCACTACAGGACTTCTCCTGGCACTCGCAGGATTCTATATGATGGAGAAGGCAAGGGAAAAATATTCTCCTATACATCTCCCAGAAAGAAATACAACCTTCCTACCTCCTGAATGGTAGTCCCGTGAGAACCCATGGACTTCTGACCCACAGAATAGGAGAGGGAGAAATTTGTGTTTTTTAAGTTTGTGGTAATTTTCTGTGAAAGCGATAAAAAAAAAAATAATGCAATAGTCTTTTGTTATTTGCCCACCATATTCTAATACCCTCTCCTCACTAGGGTCCTCTGACTGTACTCATTGGAATTCCCTTCATGAGCATTATCCAAAAGACAACAATGAAGAAGATGGGAGTCAGTTTCAAGGTGAAAGAGAAAGTTCAGGAGAAAAAAAAAATTACTGATCCCTAGAACAGAAAGAAGATCACAGTAATGTGAACAAGATTCTGTCCCTACACAAATGGATCTATTCAAAGCATTACCTTGCTCAATATTTCCAAAAATGCATGCAAAATGTTGTATTGCTTTTTTTCCCCTAAAAGACAGGTAAAGATATTTTATTGATGTCACAAGCTAATAAACCATCTGCAATCCCATATTTTGCTGATTGCACAATTCTTGCTGATTCTACTCCACCAAAGCTTTTGCTCTCTAAGCCATAGTTATGGAACTGTGGCTATATCTGATGCTCAGACCAAACAAAGGGACATCATACCCCAAAAGCACAGTCCTTCTCTAGTGTTTCAGAAATCTCCCCTTTTTCCACTGTCAAGTCAATCTTACTTTCACATCCTCTCAGTACCATGCTAATCACTAAGACAAGAAAACCAAGGATAAAACCAAGGCATATCTCCTTTCTTCAAGAGTTTGCAAATATTTGGAGAGACAAGAAGAAATCTGCAAGATATAATTAAACATTAAGTTATGCAGTGCTAGAGGTTCCTAGAAGGGAAAAAAAGTGATTTTGCAGAGTGGGAAGGATCTGGACAGGATTGACAGTGAGGCTGACTCCCCATGGAGCTTTCTGGTGCACTTGTCTAAGTGCAAGCTGGATCCAAGCACTTGCAGGGTCCAGGAAGGCAACCCTCAAGGTACTCACACCACTGTAGGAATTTACCGCATGCCAGAATTTGTCTTGGGATGTGATATGAGCACATCAGAAATTTTAACAAAAAAATTGGAGAAGAGAGAGTACTAAAGATCATTAGCTTAATTATTATGGCACAGTTTGCAGTTTGATTTTTAACAGGGTCAAGCCTATAATAGTTCAAACTTTGGTAGTTTCTCTGAGCTGTTCACACTGACATTCCAATCTGTGTGTAGGCCCAACAGTCCTGGGGTTCTAAAGACTGAGATGTAGTGGTTATTGACTGAAATGAAGGGAATTGGAAACCTTTATGCCATTCCAGTGTCACCACGACACCCAGAGGCTGTTTTGATGATGGGAATTCTATTCTGTGTTTACACAATTAGAAGTTCCTTTGTCTAAGCAGTCAGACACACTCACATTATATTTTTCTCTAATAATTTGTATCAGATATACCCTGCATTCTGACTTGAGCATAGTTAATTTTAAATGAAATGTATTTAAAAAAAAAAAAAAAGATTTCTTTGTGCCTGTGGCCCTTGCAGTCTTCCCCTGCCCATCTCTTGATTGAGGGACCATTCAAGTGTACTATTTTTTTTTCCCAGAGGGAGCCAACCTTGTTATTTTATTATTATTATTATTATTATTATTAATAGTAAACTCTCTTTCCATACAGCATTGGCTCTTACATATATCTTTAACTCTCACACACTTGGAAAATTTTGCTGAAAAAAAAAAAAATATATATATATATATATATATATATATATATATATATATGAATGACTGGGGTTGTNTATATATTTTTTTTTTTCCCCTGCAAAAACCTGTTGCCCAGGAAGATCTGCCTGGCCCCATGAGCCATACTCGCTCATGCTGAGAACCACCAGACCTAGCATACAGGATATAAACATGGAAAATGCCTATTACATGGTACATTCCATGTGGGCATTTATTCTACTTAAGCCTGGAAAGATGAATTGCACAAGAATTTTTAAGTGAATCATAGCTTAAACTGTCTGTGGGCAGCCAAAGCCATAAGGGGTTAAAAATAATCTCTTGGGTGTGGGTAAATTGGGGAGGTGGCACAGGAAGAATTTTTTTTTTTAAAGAAAGAAACAAATATTTTGAAGGTGTTTAAGTTTGCTTAATACATGTCTTCTTTTTTTTTTCAAGGTAACTGCTTTATACATGGTTGAAGTTCTGAAATGATGCCAATTGAAATGTAAAATAATGAGAATTTTTCTGCCCCATTCTTGTTTGAATAAACCTTATTACACATTGCTTTTCCCCCTTGACGAGGTTATTGCAACTCAAGAGTCAATACCGTTCACATGATTTAGATTAAATTACAGCAGTGCTGGTCTTTTTTCTTCCTTCCTTTCTTTCCTGAATATAAACTCAACCATGATTTTCCTTTGGCTGGCATTTGCTCCTTTGACTTTCTCCCATATTCAAGAGCTGGTGTATGCTCCAAACACATAACATTATCAACTTTAAGGGCTGCAATTGATTGAATATTTTGACAAATATACCTCTCTAATTCCTGAAGCCATATGGACGTGCAGGATGCCATATGGAATAAAGTGCTCTGCCTCATGAAATGATCCAAAAGCATTTTTTTTATTAGCGGTTATTTCCTTGAACTGAAAACTGATTAAATTTTGAATATTCCATCACTGGGGTTAGTAATCTAGCCAACTATATATTCTTAGCAGCATCTTTAGTGATGGAAGCGTATTGCCGAAGTAGAAGCCCTTCATAGGGGTTGCAACAGTTTTTTTTTAAATGTCAGGGAAAAGGTTACTTGTATGGTGTGTGTATATCCATTAAGAGGCTTTCTGCAGAAAGCAGCCGAAAACCCTCAATTAGCTGCCTCGAAACAATGAGGAAAATGGTGTTATATTGTATAACACTAAGTCTCGAGCATGACAGTGGAAGATTTGGTTAAATCAGAAGCTCCACCGTATCACGGAGAACCACCATTCTTTGGGATTTGGACTGCCTGCCCTGGCTCTTCAGCTCACTTCTCTAGCTGATTGCCATCATCGTGACCGGATGATCATAGCAACCTGGATGTTGCACATACGCATGACAGTGTCCAGTGGCAGCAGAGAAACCATCTCCACCTGACTGTCTGTGATATAGAAAGCAATTCTCTCAGAAAGAGTTCCAAAGATACCTTCCTTCCCACAAGTCCCTGTTGTGTGTCCCTTGCCACTTCCAAAGCTGAGCTGTGTGAGGGACTTGGGATTCCTAAGATGTGTCCAGTGAAGGATGTAGAGGAGAAAGACAGAAACCCTGCATCAAACTCATGTTCTCTTAAGAAGGAACTGATCTGAGCTTGATAGAAGGCCATGCGGCCGAGTCAGCTTCCTACACTCTTCCAATATGTCTTAGTGTTTGGGAAATTGACTTAGCCAGACCACCTCCAAAAAAATTAGCCAGGTCAATTCATTTGCATGGATTAAGATGGAATCACTCCCACAGATCATGAATTCTGAAGCACCTACATATGGGTATTGGTTGAAGTTGATCTTTCCAACAGTAGGAGGCCTACATCTTAAAGAATATTTTACCAAATAAAGGACATGTACGACTGGAGTTTCCTTCATTGCTTCATGGCTATAGGAGCATTTTCAAATCACTAATCTCGAATCGGCTATTTAATTTCCATTTATCAAACATGGTGCTTTTTGGACATTTTTTATGATGTATTAATGAAGATGAAAAAGAAACATTAAGAGCATCCAGTGGATATGAAGAACTGGGGCTTCTTTTGTAAAGCAGGCACAAGATCCCGGGGGTATTAAAATATGAGTGTTCTAGATTATCTTGACCACATTGAGTAGGCCTGGTGGGGTCCCTTGGGCAAAATCCAAATTAGTTTATTGAGAGGCAGTGAAGGGCCTGGGATTTGGAACCCATCATATGTGTATAAGTTTGCCTCTGATTCACTGAATGAACCATAGCACCCCACTCTACCAGGAGCATGAGGTTCTGGTATGGTGGGCATGGTGCTCTGTGATTCTATACTCACATGCAACTTCACAATTCTGTCATTCTCAGTTAAGTTGATGTAAACTGACTGTCCCAAAAGGTCATGTAAGAGTAACTCCTAAGTCCCTACCAACCCTCAGAGCCATAGATAATCCACACTGTTAAAACTTTCACTATAACTCCTATCCAACTATTAGAACAGAAACAAAAGTCTCAATAAACTACACAGTTAATAGATTCCAATGCAAAACGGACTGCTCAAGTCCTTCTTTTCTCAAACATCCATAAGTTGTCTCTTTTTTAATGTACAAAACCCATCTTTCTTCTTCTTGACTATAGAGTATTATCTAGTAGTAAATCAAGGTTTCAGAGATAAATATACAAAAAAAATTGAAGGGAAGTAAAATTTAGTTTTTCTTGTCTAAGACTCCATTAGACTCTAACTTCTAAAATCTAAAGTAATGAATGCATTTTATTGATGTACATATGGGGAAAAGATTCTAATGTTTACAACCTATTTATGACATCTGCTCTAAGTTTCTCCTTTACAATTTATTTTGATTCATCTTCATTTTATGTATTAGAATTCTTTTATCCCCTTAACACTCTTTCAGAAATCCATAAATGAGCATAATTAAGGAACATACTTTTTTAAGCACTAGCTTCTGAAATATTCATTATTAACCTGCTGGCTACATTTGTCCCTTTTTTATATTTATATAATTAATTAAGCCTCTCTCCTAATACATACATTTTCAAATAATTTATTCATATAATTCAGGTTTTGACTTGTCTATCCCTTCTTCCTGATTTAAAGGAAGTGGTTTTTATTAATCAGAACTCTCTCGCCTTTTAATTTTCTAGTAGATTTGAAACACTTAATAACAGATAAAGCTGGACCATTTGTCCAGCTTTCTAGAAAAGAAAGTGGCAGTACATTTAGAAGAAAACACGAGGAAGACAGCAATGTTGAATGTCATGTTATATGTCATGAAGAAGCATAAGATGCTTCTATCCATCTTTTGTGCACATTAGTTCTAGAGTATTTGTGTAGGCAGGTCAGTACCAAATCCAAATAATCCAAAATTCCTATGTTTAAGAAGCATTTGAATTCTAATTTTGATTGATGAGACCAGTTTTTCATAGATGATTTAATATAAGTCAGTCTTATACATTTCCAGGGCCTAGTTTTCTATATTAGAAAAAAAGAAAAGTTGGCTCAGGGTTAGTATTGAAGTTGTGTCTAACTAAACCTATGAGTCAGCATCTCCAGTGCACTGTGACAATCACAGGACCTGCAAAACATCTCCTGAAGTCCAGAGTAACCAAGGAAGAACCAAGACTATAACTGCTTTTTAGCAACAATTTACCTGTCTTGGATACCTTCACTCAACTAAAATAAATATTAAAAAAGGAATTGGCACCACTTCTCATAGTGCTTCCTAGATGTTAGATCTTCTTTAAACAATGAAATTACCAGGGAAAATCCATTTTGTGCTTGTTTACTCTGCAAAAGCCCTCAGCTGAATGGCTAAGAAAACAAGAATTGGAAATGGTCATGGTGATACCAAAAGCTGCCACTGATTTTCCTAAAGAAGAGTATCCATGCATATATTCAGTGAACTTTTATACTTATTTGCTTGTTAGGGTATGTAAACAAGTCAGGATGGCGCCTGGCAAATGTTAGAGTCTGTAAACAAGTCTGGATGGTGCCTGGCATTTTGCCAGAGGGAGTGGTTTGTGAAGTAACGCCAGCAAGCCATTAAGTGTGGAGATTCCTTATTGGTTGACTGATGTATCTAGTTTATGTTAATTAGATAAGCTGTGTGGAATGTATAAATACCTCTGTTGTCCTTCAATAAACGGTTTCCACTCCTG
Source organism: Marmota marmota marmota (assembly GCF_001458135.2). Classification (NCBI taxonomy): domain Eukaryota; kingdom Metazoa; phylum Chordata; class Mammalia; order Rodentia; family Sciuridae; genus Marmota; species Marmota marmota. Next base: position 3,040,805 of record NW_026000022.1, read on the forward strand.
CTGTATTGATCTACACAAGTCGTTCTTCACCCCCCGGTTATTTTGCTGCAGCCAGACTGCGGCATTTGCTGATTTTAAAGAACTATGATGTCAAAATTGGGTCTGAGACTGCTTTTCAGAGAACAATCTGAAGAAGCCCACTGAAAGTTATCTTCACTTATTGTTTAAACTTGAAAATAAATAAATTCATGCTGAGAAAGTAGCTTGACACTGTGTCTCTATGTGCCGCAAAAATACTTTGAATTTAAAAAAAAAGAATAAAAACTTGTGTATTTTTAAAAATGTCTAGTTGGGATCTTTCATCTCATTATATTTATTTCAGTCAAATATTCCCACAGAAGAGGACAATTAACAAAAAATAATGATAATACCAGATATTGAAAAGTCTTGAAAAGCAAGACATATTGATTTGATACGAAAGATGTGCAAGTGTATGTGTGTGTGTGTGTGCGCGCGCGCGCGCACAAGTGCACATGCATTCGTGTCTGGTAGTGGGAAATCAGCTCCATTTGTGTGACCAGTTTTGGACAAAGTGACAGATGACATTAGAGCTGAGTTACAAGTGACAAAAATGATTAAGCCATTGGAATATCTGGACAAAATTATTGCAGTGAACAAAGGCAACAGATGGCACAAAGGACCAAAAATAATAATAATAATAATTGTTGATGTGCCTGAAAATCCATGTGGACTGAAGGTTGTTTTTGAGAGAAGTGCTGAAGGAAAAACAAAAATCATGAGTCCAAATCCAGGTCAATGAAGCTTGAAAGTACAGCATAACTTTAAGTGCAATGGTAAACTGCAAGAGAACTCCCATCAGGGAGGAAGATGATCAAGTATTTAAAAACAGTTCTGACTTTACTGGGGAAAATGAGTTATAGGGGGACAAAAAGAAGAAGGGGTTGGTTACAAGACTATTCACTATGATGGAGGCAAGAAATGGTGGTGTTCTGGATGGACATGGAAGGTAGAAGAGAACATATCTGGACTCTATCTATGCCTTGTCTATGGACACATTTGAAAAGACCTGCCGTTTTGCTGAACCTGGAGAAGTTGGCAGTGAGGAAAAGATCATACAAGATTTGGGGTCCTTGCCTTGAGGACTCTCTTGTGAGTCAGTACATTAGCTGCTATGGCGAAGTCTGAGAGGGGTGTTGGAGAGCAAGGAATCAAGAGCTCTTTTCTGCACATGCACGAGCTGAGGCACAAATGGCACTCTCAGTAGCTATTTCAAGGAGATATGAGACTTTGGAGGATGAAGAAAGAATTAGGCCTGGAATGTTAGGTTTGGAAGTCCATGATATTGAGAAGGAAATTGTACCCATGGAGCTGATGGAACTGAGGGGTCACATATGGGACTGCTGGACATGAGGGGTAACTGCATAGCACATTAGGGCTCCTGGGGGCAGAAGAAGGCACAAAGGGACTAAGGCAGACTGTCCTGATGACAGGAAGAAAACAATGCTGCATCTTGACTCCGGAGGAGAGGATGAGGACAGTGAGCCATGGTGACCCCTGCTGTCAAGGTGACCCGATGAAAACAGAACAGAGTCAACAAGGGATTCTGAAGCAGAGCTCGAAGCAGCTCAGAGATCCACTCAACATACGCTTGTGTCACAGGAAAATCGTGTCCACAGGGCAAATTTGGGGTTAAACTTATTCATTTATGTATTAATTCATTCTAACAATAAATTTATATTTAGCATCTAGAATGTGTCCCTAACTCTGATAAATACTGAGGATAAAAAAAATGAATAAAACAGACATGATTGTGGAAATGCTTAATGCATTTCATGACGTTGTTGTTGAAATGTGGACCATGTCTTATAAAACGTGCATGATTCTCCTATTACGCACACTCTGTACACATGCACTAAATATCCGTGTGTGAGTGAGTGTGTGTAGTGTGCATGGCATTATTTTACATGAAAATTATTTTCAACAAAAAAATTTTGGTGACTTATAATTTCAAAACTATGAATTTGCTTCAAGTGCTTACATCTAGAGCTGATTATCATTAGACAGTCAACTCGAGAATATCGTAGGAATTATTAGCGTATCCCATGAAAATTGAACATCTTAGAAAATTCTTTGCTCTTAATATGAGTGATGGACCTCAGAGTAAATTCAGTTTGTGAATACAAAGACAGATGTCATCTGGGCTGTGAGGCCCTGCCATGGTTTGGATGTGTGTGACCCCAAAGATCCATGTATAAAGGTTTGGTCCCCAGGGTTGTGCTATTCGGATGGAGTGGAGCCTTTAAGAGGCGAGGCCTACTGGGAGGTTATAAGGTCACTGGGTTTGTGCCCTACAAAGGGATTGTGAGACCCTCCTCTCTTCCTCTTCCTCTTTGCTTCCTGGTTCATGAACAGTTTGCTCTTCCACACGCTCCTGCCATGATGTGCTTCATCAGCAGAGGCAAGAAGGAATGGAGCCCACTCATCACGAACTTGAACCTCCAAAAGTGGGAACCAAAATAAACTTTTATCCCTTTATAAGCTAATTGGCTCAGGAATTTCATTGTCATGCTGGAAAACTGACTAAACCATGCCTTTTCTACCAAATATCCTTAAAGTTTGAGAGGAGAATGAACTTCCCTATTCATTTTTCCACACTCACTCATGCCCATTGGGGTGAGAATGGACATCCAGTTCCAACCTGCTTGTAGGAAGGCCCATAGAATGCAAAGAACCTCAGTAGCATCAAGAGTATAAAGTTGCATCCCCATAAGGAAAAGGAATGAAGAGCAAGAAAGGCAGCACAAAGAGTATGAAATCTGTCACTTATTGAGAAATTGAGGTGACCCTTGGGTATTATTTGTGGTGGCAACAGAAGAGCTTTGGGAACTTGAAATCCCTCTAGGCTTCTCCATGTCTGTGATGTTTCTACACCAGATTCTGTATTTTCTGATATTGCTTTCTCATAATGTAATTAATTCTCTCCTAAAACTGTAACAACCATAGTAACCACATAGGTGATTAAACATGATTAATCAGAAAACCTTTGCTGTGGGGACTAATGGAAGCTTGCAGATTCAAACTATGATAAAATATTTGTATGTACGAGAGGGAATGTTCTCCACAAGTAAACTTCCAAAAAAGATATTTTTGTTCTTTGCTAGAGAAGATATTCAGGTCTTTCTGCATGATCCTGGGCAGAAAAAGGAAGAAGCATTTTTAGTTAGTCACTGTACCTGCACCTAATATATTTTTAATTATCCTTCTGTGGAAGAGGGGTATATTGTTGTCACTTTCAGAATTACACAGATATGTGCAGAGGCTAACAGAAACAACACAGGTTAAACAACAGGAACAGCTACTAACCATAAAGACTCTAGTTGCCAGATTTAAATAATCCAAAACATCCTCTCTCTAAAATAACAACTATAATATAAAATCATGGGCATGAAGAGAAGAAGACACCATGTTGGTAAAATTTCAGAGATAATCATCAGTGTATATTTGAGAGGATGTCAGATTCAAGTTTATTTTAAAAATTTTATAGAAAGATTTTTTTAAAAACTTTATTCTATAATGTTCTTTTACAACTTTATTTTCTACAAAGTTTTACAGAATCCTCATTCCAAAAGGGTAAGCAGTTAACACCAGAACTGTACTGCATGATTTCTGTGTAATACTCATGATGATTAGTTCTTTCCATATGTGCATACAGAGGTGTCACATTTTATTGTGCTATACATTAGTAAGTCATACTTATTTTTGTCACGGGATGGGCCAGTTATTCTCAAATATGCCTTGTAAAAAATAGGATCCTGGATAAAATCAACACGATTTTATAAAATGCTTTCTTACCTAGGAATGACCTTCAGTTGCCTCTTAAGAATGTTTATTATTGAAATGCTTTCATGATGTGCATAATTGGGAAACTCCTGGGATTCCCTACCTACTGAAAACTTGTAACTTGTAAATATGCATACCAATGTTTATAGCAGGACAATTCAAAATAGCCAAGTTATGGAACCAGCTAAGGTGACTGTCAATAAAGGAATGGATAAAGAAAATGCGATATGCATTCACAATGTAGTTTTTTTTTTTTCAACCAAAAAGACAAATGAGAGTGGATGGAACTGGAGAACATCATGCGAAGAGAAATAAGTGACACTCAGATAGTCGAGGATTGGATATTACTTCTCATATGTAGGAAGCTAGAGAAAAAGAGGAGGGGGAATTAAAAAGTGAGGTAATCTTGTGAAAATAGTAGGGATCCCAGTGGAGAACAGGAAGGGGACACAGGGAGAGAAGAGGCGAACATGGGAAAATACAGGGGAATAAAACCTACCAAATTTTGCTCTGTCCATTTATGATTACGCCTCACTGAATCCCACTTTTACATATACTTATAAAGCACTAGTTAATATAATAATAGAAGGGAGATCAGTAGAATAGAGCAAGCAAATCAGGGACAGGGAAGAAGGGAGGGAAAGGAAAAGTACAAAGCACCAGGAATGAGATTAATCTAATTATGTTATGTGCATGTAAAAATATGGCATAATGAACCCCCAGGACTGTGTATAATTATAAAGCACCGGTCAAAAAAAAATATATATATATATTAGTTTTTGATGTTTAATACGTCATTAGTTCTTTTACAGTGTTTATATTATTAAAGAACTTGAATAATCTTCCTCATTTTGTTCAATTCATTGATAGTTATAAAAATAAAATACAATGAGTTTTATAAAACAGTAAAACTATAAGTCTAAAGTGAAAGAGAAATTCTGACAACATTTCAACTTAAAAGACATTAATAAACAAACAGGCAAAAATTTGACATAGATATAAGAAAAGAAGAAGTCACATATGTTAAATGTTGTTCTCCCCACTGACCTCTCAGCTCTGGGATCACCAAGGTGAACAAATCACAATTCTTGCCCCATATTATAAATAAATTATCATGCCATGAGCACCTCAAGAGAACTATGAACAGAGTGTCATGGGATAACAAGGGAGGAGAAATAGCTCTCATCCTTAGGAAAGGTCCTGCTTCCCTTTGATACATTTGTGGAAACAAATAAGAAAGTTTTTCTCAATTTATAAATACTTAGTATAAATTTCTGAAATATTATGATTTAGAGCTCAACGATTTAAAAAACGTTTAAGGAGATTTTTTTTATTTGATAAGCATTTGTTTTCCCTCTTAAAAAGTTCTTTCTTTTTAAGGAAGAATACTTTAACTCACCAAACTGTATATGTGTGACAATCATTGTAGATAAAAATTTTTGACACGTCTATCCAGAAGTTATCACATAAATATTAAACTGTTTATACTTAAAATGCCATTCCAAGAACATTTGAATGTACCTAGGTTGTTGACATTTCAGGACTGTTGCATGTCTACTTAAAAATACAACAGTTGTTTTGCATGAAACCTACATAAATGCAGAGAGTCAATCCAGGGATAAGGCTGAGAATGGGGGCAGGGGCCAACAGAGGCAGGTACAATTCAGGCCTCATTAACTTCAGAAGTAGTAGTTTAGATCTTCAGAATGTCCCCCAAGGTTTACACATTGAAGGCTTCATTGCAAATCTGTGCCACTGTTTAGAGGTGGTGGAACCTTTAAGAGGTGGGGCCTGATGGGAGAAAGTTAGGTCATAGGGGGCGTGATCATGAAGAAGATATTAGGAGCCAGTTTCTTCTTCTCTCGTGTTTTCTGGATGCCACAAAGTGAGCGGTTTCCTTCTCCACAAGCTCCTGCTGTAAAGTACTGCCTTGCTACAGGCCCAAAGGCAGTGGGACCAACTGAACGCGGACTAAAACCTCCCAAAATGTGAGTCAAAATATATCTTTTTCCTTATTAATTTGATTATCTGGGATATTTTATTTCAGGGATGAAAAGATGACTAACAGGTAGATTAGCCATGATCAGGATCCCCTGGGAAGATGCTCCCTGGCATCCAATATTCCTCTCCATCATCATCTATACAGCACTAGCCTTCAGAGCAAGCTTTATTCCCTTGACAATTTAATTAACTTAATGTTATTGCTTATTTGGGATTTTGTTTTTTACACACTAACTTGATGTGGAATACAAAGCATGCAGTCTCCATAAAATGGCCCAAATACTCATCTGTAAAATGAACAGTGGACAACACCAGTAGCCTCCAAAGATTTTATTTATTTATGAGCACCTTATCGGATGAATGAAAGTATATCCTTTCAAGGTCAAATTTAACTATTTATGCTAATATATAGGAAAGCACTAGTGTACAGCTATAAATACATTATAAACCATATGCAACATAGAAAAATTAAAAAACACAAATATGTGTATCATGAGTAGCATTCAGTTCTGGCTTTTGGTGATGAAATCACATATACCTATGACTCATGGTTGGTTCATACATCATACGGAGAAGTATAATTAAAATGAGAGAAGACCTTAAATGGAGCAAAAATCTACGGGGAATCAGAAGTTAAAAAGTGAAATTAATCCATTTCTATGCACCTGAATTTCTAAAATTCAAATTTTTAAAGTTTGAGGTCATAGTGAATTTGAATAATTTTTACAATATCTTTCTGATTTTGTCATTCTGTTTTATCCAAAATCAAAACACCCTGAGAGCGCAATTTGGTGCTATGGAATTGGATGTTAGTCTATATGTTAAATAATATTCTTGATCATTTATTCATGTACTTGAATGCAAGGCTTTTCCTTTTCCTTTTTTAAATGTCGAGATAAGACTGCAAATCTCATGCTGGGAATTAGAGATGGGCTCTTCCCTTCACTGGTTCAAATTGGCTTGCCTTAATTGTTGCATCTTAAATCAGTGTTTTTGTTTTGTTTTGTTTTGTTTTTAACAGGGATGACTTAAGTACTTGCTATTTTGTGTTGGTTAGTTTACCTGAAACCACATAACCCAGTTCCTAAACCTGCTTACCCGGTACATGTCAGCTCCACTGTGTGCTAAGGTGCTAAGTAACTGTGGAGTTGGGCTGCCTGTGCATGGTCCCCCAGAAAGCACACCGGTTCTCCCTCTGTTAGCATGAGTGCCCAAGTGGCATGCAGTAGCATTGCTATACTGGTTATTACAATAGGTAATTGAATCTCTATCATCCTGGATGTAAACATAACTGTTCTGAGTCCCCTAAAATATCCATCACTCCAACCCTCCCTGTGAACCCTCATGACTCCTCAACATATACACCTAGAGGAATCATCTGAAGCTCTGTGCTGGGGGTTCATGCTGATTCATTTTATGAGTTGGTGCAGATGTGACGGGGTGACAGTGTGGGAGATAGTTTATATATACCAATAACATTCAAATTATTTTTATTTATGTAAATAAAATAAATATATCAGCATTGATTATCATCATCTTATGTCCCTGAATCTGTCTTTAAATGTTTCAACTTAACAGTATCTATGATTTCTTTATAATTACCAAACAACAACAACAACAAAAATCTCCTGTGCATTTATAATCCACAAATGGAGATCTTCAAATTTATAATTACACTTATGGGTAGTATTTGACATAAAAATTTCCATTTTACAAACAATTTCAGAAACAAAGTTGTTCTAAACATATTTACTGATCCTTTTGTTCGTATCACCAAAGGTAAGGGGAACTAAAATATGATGTATAAATTCAAACTGAAGCCTGCTTAGCCTTATCAGCTTGATAAGAAGAGACACACTGTCACATAATTAAGGGTAGTTTTGAATGTGAATTCTTCAGTAGTTAATCATATTTACACATTTGGACTTTCTATCTGACTGTATATTTTGTGAGTTATTTTTCTACTTCTGTTGAAGTAATTTAATAATGCCACTGCTTGAAATAGCCCAGGATCTAGAAAAATGTCAATGATTTTCAAAAATGTCACCTTTCCTATGTAGAGAATGGCATTTTGTTTTCTTTAAATAGAAAATAAAAATAAAGCATTTGTGTTGAAATAGTCTCTGTGAAGGCAGCCAGGAATCTGTGCATTACTCCACAGTGAGAAATTAAGTGATCCACAAATAAGCACCTTAGCCTTACCCAAATTTTGGATAGAAATATGTTGGATCACCAAAACTTACTGGGAAATTGTTTTGACTTGAATATAGCAGGATGAATACAATTCTCCAAAAATGAATGTGTTATATTTAGAACTTTCTGTATTTTTGCTAAGGGACAAAAAAAAAAAATTGCGGTTTACTGAAGGTCATCAAACCTTCCCGTTTTTTGAAAGAAAACTGGCAGGAAAAGCTAATTTTGTACTGAAAACAAGCCCATTTTGATGTATCCCACTGAATTTTGGCTTTTCCAGAAAGGATTAGTAAAGACTTTAAATATTTCTCTCTGGGCAAACATTCTTAAGATTCAGAAAAATAGTGGCCCAGATCTTAGAAAACTCCATCCAACCAAACGCCAGGCACACTGAGGACATCAAAAGCAATGTGTATTCCACATGCCAGAACAAAACAAGATCAAATCAATGCTTGATACCTACTGCAGTTCCATTTTTCCCCATAGATACATCTTTATTTTATATTTTGTTTATTTTTTTCCTAGTTCTTTTAGTTACACATAATAGTAGGAGTCATTTGGACATAATTATAGAAGCATGGGATATAATTGGCTCCTCTTTCCTCCCTTCCTCCCTCTGCCTATTCTCTTCTCTCTACTCTACTGACCTTCCTGCCATTTTCTTAGAGACTTCTTTTTCAGTTAATGTCTTGCAGATATACACGAAGGTGAGACACTGTGGTATATTCATACATGCACATAAGAAAGTCAGGTCAGGTTCATTCCTATGCCTTTCCTTTTCCATCTCTTATCCCTCTTCCTTAATCCCTTTTGTCTACTCCACAGATCTCTCTTCTACTTTGATAGAATCCCCCTTCCCACCCTTTCTTCTCGTTTTCATTTTTTTTCCCTTATTTGGAACTAATTTCTCCATATCAGAGAAAACCATTTGACTTTTGACTTTCTGGGTCTGGTTTATTTCAGTTAGCAGGATTGTCTCCAGTTCCATACATTTACCAGCAAATGCCATAATTTCATTCTTCTATGGCTGAGTAATATTCTGTTCTGTATCTATTCTACGTTTTCCTTATCCATTCGTCTATTGACAGGCATGTTATAGTCCCATTTTAATGACACCAATTATATCCATCACTGTGAATTATACAGATTCTGGGGGTAAATTTGCATTTCAATTGCTGTCTTTATGTCTTTTAACTAATGGACAGAAAGAAAGTAGGGAGTAGCATCATGCAACTACCAGACAAAGGAAAGTGGAGAAAACCAAACAAAATTTGCAACATCCAAACCAAAATAATGATAGATAATGGATTGGCCAGATAATTTATTGCATTATCCCATTCAGTGCTTTCAATTATCTTTAGTGTTAGATATTACTCTATAGGCCTCACTTTGTTAAGGTTCAAAGAAGCAAATTACATTGACAGGGGTCAAACAGGTATAAGTAATGGAGAGCATGACTGATATCCACTCTGTCAAACCAGAGTTTATGCTTATCATCAGGATTTTAAGCATTAAAAAATGAGATAAAAGGCAGGATATTATTGGTCATATCTGTGCAAGGGACTTGGCATACAGAATTTTATTTATTGTCCCCAGAACTCATCTTTCTCCACGTGGCTAAAAGTTAAAAAGTATCTTTGAAGCAGGGAACAGTGGCACATGCTTGAAGTCCCAGCAACTCAGGAGACTAAGGTGTGAGGATCATCTGTGCCTGGGAATTGCAGACCACATGGGTAACATAGAGAGAGACACTGTCTCAAAAGAAAAAAAAAGGGGGGGGGGAGGGGTTGAAGGTCTTGAATTAAGAAACGCCTTTGTTGAAAAGTATAAGTATAATCAGGAAAAAGATAAGGCATTTTATTCTTGGGGAAAATACTAGGAAAAGAGAATGAAACTGAAATGAAAGCAGAGAACAGAGATCATCATCACCAACCTCAGCTTGGAAGAACACTGTTTCTACCACACATGGGATAAGTGTTAGACCGTTTTCACTTAGTGCTTTAAGGACAGGATTACTCCAACAGGCATGAAGACTTGGGGAATAGTTAGACATCTGGGTTACAAAAAAAATAGAAATTAAAAAAGACATCTAGTTGATGAAATTTGACAAAAGTTTGACACAGGCCCTTCTGTCCCTCAAAGGCATTCTACTATGTAATTATGGTCCTGTTTTCTTTAACAAATCAAGCAGTTTTTTTTTATTAAGAAGCTAAAAATTGGGATTAACTCAGGAAGTATCAACTCAATTTTAGAATGACACGTTTTTTTCATATAGGAAAGAAAAAATCTTGAAAATATCCTTCAGAGTATTCAGTATATCAGGAAAGCATATAGAACCATTGTTGCAAGAGTTGAGGACCCCATCTGATACATTCCTGAATAGTATGATCTCCTGCTGTCTGGAAAGTTAGATGACATTTGATTGCAAGTACCAAGGGACCCCAGGGAAGGGCACAGCCAGGAGCTAAGTTCTCTTCATGAGGAGAAGCCCAGTGGAAGGTAAGTACTGGTGGCTTGGTCACTTCAATGTGCCATCAGGGACCAAGAGCATAGGAACAGCTGGAAGTTTAACATCACATCCACTTTCAAAGACTAAGGAAGGAGACAGACAGGAATATGAAGGGGTTTTCTTCCAAAGATTTTGACTTTTGGTTCAGTAAATCAAACCTCCATCTTTGCACCATCTCATATCCCATGTTATTCCATTTCCTCACCTACCTAATATCTTCCCCTTTGAGGTTACACTGTCTAAACTGGCCACAGGCTCATTCCTTAGCCAGTCACTGGCCAATGGGGAAGGACATTAGGGCAACAAATTAATATTATCAGGATTTCTCCAAGGCCTGATTTAAAAAAAAAAAAAAAAGGCCTGGTAAAGAAAGTTGGTTCACCTTGAGGTCAAGGTCAGCTGACCTTGACCTCAAGAAACCTCAACCAGACACCTGTCACTTCAAAGTGTATTTGCAGGGAGGCCTAGGGATGGGATAGGGTGGGTAGCTACTGGGTAACTACTAAGCATCTGTCTGAAGATTGACGTTTTTTTTTTTTTCATTTCACAAGTTATATTGGTTTGACTGAAATGAGTGTTTAAGTCTTCATATCCAAAGAGAATATGAGAAAGCAAATTGCAAATACTTTTTTTGCAGGGGAGGGTACCAGGGATTGAACCCAGCAGCAATTAACCACTGAGCCACAGTGATCTGGGTCTAAGTTTCTGAGGCTGTCTTTGAACTCACAATCCTCCTGCCTCAGCCTCCTGAGGCACTGGGATCACAGGCCTGAGCCACCATGCCCAGCAACAAATTCATTTTTAAAAAGTTAATATTTTCCTTTATACATAAAACAAAAACAGAGAACACGCTTATAGAAGGTAGTTGATATAAAAATGTAACTTAAGACTCACAATCATATTTCCTTTCCAATTTTATTATGCATATTTCAGACGAACACATTTTAATCTGCAGTTTTGAAATATGCAAAGTGCTTCTTATATTAAAAAGTGGAGTGATTACTATACTACTATTTATACAGCATCCGGTTTCTAGTAAAACATCAGATTCCTTCAGTATCTTCAGTATTACATGATTATTTCAGAAGGCCATGACCTATAAGAATATATTTTTTTAAACCAAACCTTAGATGCCAATGGCAGTGTGTAAGTAAATGTACTCATTGATATATAATGAAATGTTAAATTCCTAACTGGCAACTACAATTAAGTGGAGGAGGAAGAAACTATACTGTTAGATTGCATTTACTTGTCACAAGTAAATTCAATAAGACACAATCACTTATTTAATGTTTTAAAGATTTGATTAATATTTGATTGTCCTTATTATAAACAACTAAAATGGTAGCATCAGAGGAAAATGTGAAGAAAAGGGAAGAATGTTTCCAATCGCCTGGGCTTAAAATAAAAGCTATTTACAATATCCTCATTTGTATTCTGTAACATTAATAATTTATCAGAAGCAGGAGCCTGAGGGGCAGCCCAATATGTGAAATTGATCTTGTGGAATCACTGCTGATGGTCAGTTAACCTAATATGTCCAGAGTGAGTCAGCTTGTTAGAAGATAATTTAGTAACTGTCCAGCACTTGGCTCTTTTAGAAATCCCATCATCTTCCGTCCTCTGCCTACAATTCCATGAGACCCATTCGAGAAATGGTTGGGAGGCTTGGATTAAATACTAGATTGCACTCAGGTAGCTCTTGAATAAATACCCAGTGGCAGTGCCAGATGTTTCCTGATAGCAGCATACCAAGAATTCACAATTACTCTGCTCTATTAGGGTAATGTGTTTTTATTCTTAAACTATGCAAAAACATCTTGTTCTTTGAAGACCAAAGCTGATTTGTTTTTATAACTCAAGAGCCCTCAGCTTCACAGGATTTCATGTGCTATTTATCCTGGGCATCAATCATAAAGCATTTCTCGTGATTTAGAAAGTGTATGTACATTAGAGACAGAATTTTGTAATACAAAATCGGGGAGTGGTGTCCACAAATTTCACTAGTGCCCTTTGAGGCAGGCAGGGCAGAGCAGCAATATTAGTGAAATACTAAGCAGAAGGAGGAAACAGAAAAAAAAAAAAAAAAGAAGACCTGTAAGGAGTTTACGATCCTGAATATATATAAATGCCCATTTGTAAATTATAAGGTTTCTGAGTAGTGAGTTAAACATTAAGCAATTTTACTAATAAGGAAGTTGGTCTAACTTGCAAACGCGTTCCCTGAATTCCACAGCACAAGAAGAAATTTGAGTAAGCCATGATCAGAAAGTGCCTCTTTCCTAAAGTGTGATAACGATCAGGTTAATCTGGCATCAGAGATGGAAGCATGTTATTATTTCACAGTCTTAAGGAAAGGTCAGCTGCAAATGACAAGGCACTATATAATGCAGTGAGTTATTTGGGTCGGGTTATACCGAATAGTCCAAGAAATGTTGTCATCTTTTGCTTAATCATGAATACAGTGCCTGGGCTGAGTTCCTTTTCTCCAGCACGAAGAAGAAGGTGCAAGAGTCCATGCATCCTCTTCACCCTCACCTTGCCTATTTGATTGGTTGTGAGCCTAAGCTAACTGGGTAGCTTATGAATGGACTATTTTTTTCTGAATCCTTGCGTAGGTTCATTCATATATATATGTTTTCACTTTCAGAAAAATGGCAACATTTTTGTTCTTAGAAGTAAGGGTGTTACTGGGACCAAAGATAATTACTGTCATGACACTTGTCAGTCTGTTGAATGCAGCTTTCATCATTTCTCTTCCCCCAAATGGAACTGTCCTGGGTTTTAAAGCTGAGCCATGGGTTCACCTATCTGATGAGGCTTAATGAAAAAGGTAGATTCTCAAATTATTTTTCCTCTTGATTTAATTGCTTATGATTTGGGATCTATGTGTTTAACAACCTTTTCATCATCATAGAGGAAAAAAAAACATTTAACTGCATTGTAGTATTTATACTCAATATGTTATTTATGATTTAGAAAATTCCTGGGAATCACTTCATAAATTTCAAAGAAAAACCTTATGCTATTTTCTATTTGTCCAGAAAAAAAAAAAGGAAAGAGAGAGAGGAGAGAGAGACAGAGAGAGAGAGAGAGAAGGAGAAGGGAAGAGAAAAAGAATCTAGGGATGTAAGTAGTCATATAGAAGCATGAGTATGAAGAAACGGGAGAAATGTGTGAAATACACACAAAAAGACAAAAATTGATTCTGTGAATTAAAGAACGAAGTGAATTAAAGCAAGCAGGAGAAGCGCACAGCAAAGCAGGCTGCCCTCCATGTGTAAGAATCTTGCCAATGAACTTTGCAAGAGACTCCACAGTAAGAATGGAGACATAAATGCCCACCAGGAACGAGACACAAGGAAAACATTTTTTTTTCCCATGCAGAAAAAGAAAGAAATGATATGTTTAACACGCACCAACCGTCTATGCGGTGCCAACTGTGTTCAAAAGCTCGTCTCTCAAATCAAAACCATGCTTACTTGGGCTCTGCAGATCAAACAAAGCTGTTTGAAGATAATTATGTTCTAATCCATCTGTAGTCTCCTCGTAGGTATTTGGGAAAGGGAACTTAATATTCAATAGGAGAATCTTCCCTAATATCTTGGGTCAATAGGATTTTGTCAGCTGGAGACCCTGGTTAGAAAGAACGGGACCAGGATCGAAGGTCCCTCTGCTAGGTGGCAGATTTTTTACGACGTGAGAATCTTGACTTCACTTCTCCTTTTTCCTCGAAGCTGAGAACAGAAAGCAATCCAGTCTCTTAGCTCTAACTGTACTTCTGTTGTGGACACTCTGCACTGAAACTCTCGAGTCTTATTTATAATCAACAAGGTTAGGATTTTCCTTCCTCTGTTTCCTCTTTTATTTTTGCCATATTTGGCGACAGAGGATTGGCACAGCACACTCTCCCTTACAGCACACAGCCCTGCTCAAGGACTCGATTAGCACATATTTGCCAATAAAACAAGCAGAAATCATTTTTTAATAATCAGTCCAGTTCTGCTATACCAGCATGCAATAGCAAAGCCTGAGATGTTTGAAAAAACAGGTCTCCGTAGCACAGAATGCCACATATTAACTATGGGACAAATACCGCTTTTAAAATAATGTTTTGAAAAGCAGCCCCCTGTAAATATAAGGTGGTATGGCACCATATGGAGACTGGCTTTCTGACATATGGCTTGAATTAACAAGTTTAAAACTGTTAGGATCAGTTTTTCTTTCACTGAAGGCAAAACCCACAAGATTCAGCAGTGAAATATGCTCCAGTCACTGATACAAAGGCTCACGGACCGCGGGGCCTCTTGGGCTAGACTTTTTTGTTGGCAGAAAATGCAAGTTATCAATAGTGAGACAAGTCGTAACACGACCAGGAATCACAGGCTTCCCAGGCTGAAAATCTCACTTCAAATAGCGCCTACGTGGGCCCACGCCACGCTCGCTAGCAAAGGACACTGGCTCTTTGAAAGTGGCTTTTGAATTATGATGATTACATCCTTGACATAGATTGTTGTTCCAGGGTTAATAGAAAAGATTCGAAAAGACAAACTTGAGTGGCAGATGGAAATGACTCGGGGTGGGGTGTCTTCTGATCTCTCCTAATTGAACCTCTCTGTAGGATGAATTGAACAGGAAAAGTTCAAAGATCCCGGGTCCGTATTACACAAATATTGTTGCATTTCATCAAAACTGTCTTTGAAGTGCGGCACTTGTGGACCACCTGTAGCTTTGAAATTTAAAGTCGTATAAAGGCTTTGGTGATGCTGAAGAGGATAGGATGCAGATACAATAAGCTGCTCTGGAAGAAAAGAAAGAAAATGGAGTGAAGAGGGAGTGAAGGCAGTTTTCAGATTCTTGTCTTTATTGCTCTTTCACTTTTTTCAGCAGGCGGAGCTCTCCAAAGTAAAGAGAAGCATCGTTCCATCCAGGCATCCGCAGGGCGGATTTCCATCACTGGAAATGTGTTTGTTTGTGGTTTGGCATCTACGTTATAATTATTCCAGCTCCGAAACATCCCATCCGTGTTCAGTTGGGCCCCGTGAATCTGCTTTCACTTCCTCTCTTTGCAACTGGTTGTATAAAGATGATTACAAAATTTCTCTCTCCTAGGAATCTGTCAACACAGTTTCCTTTTAGAAATTGATCTTGGTGTCACCCAATATATATGCAGCCAGACGGGAAACCCCTATCAAGAAAGAATATTCTGCACGTTGGAGGGAAATGTCGTTGTAATAATGCTTTATCGGAATTACACGGTTTGCAAAGGACTATGGGTACACTACCACTTTTTAAGCTGTAGAGCAGCTCTGGAGCTTAGTGGGTCTTCTTCCTGTTTATAGAGGGAAGAGGCAAAAGAAGAAGCCCAAGGCTCAGAGGACTTAAATAATCTGCCTAATAAGTCACAGGTAGTGACAGAAGCAGAGCTTCAGCTTGGGACTGCTCTCCTCTCTCGCTCTCTCTGTCGTATTCATCGCTATATCTGAGAGCTCTGGTCATCTTTCTTGCTGCGTGGCCCTCTCTTGGATCAGGAGACACATTTTAGGCACTGAGGAAACTGGGTTTTGCTGTACAGGAAATGTCTGATTGCTATGGTTCTTACCCCTCTGGCCTGGGAGGGCGGCAGGAAATCATGAGACTGCAGGAGGGCAGCCGAGGTCACAGGGCACAGTGGTCACAGGGCAATTTGGAAGCATCCTGGTGGAGTCCTGCCTTCTTTACCACTAGGACACTGTTTGGATTTCACTGCTACTCTTCCAGCGAATTTCTTTCCCTGCTGTAAGTGAACATACAGGCCTCTTTGGAAAAGCATTTTAGCAAACACTTCTTCAACATCTACGCCCTTTTGATCCAGGTCAGACTTCAATTCCATGTGATTCTCTTGATCCCAAGATGCTGTCCTTTCATAAGTACCATTAGATGTATGGAAGCCTCTAGTCGACCAGGTAATGATTATTTTTTTCTAAGCACTTATTTCTGCCCTTAGATAATTCCTCTGGACCTGGTTAGACAAATTCCACAAATTCCACTTGATCAGTTAGATTAAAAACTCAGGAGAATTTTTTTTTTTTTTTTTTTGCCAGAGCAGAGAGCAATATTAGGGAGCATCTAGTTCAAAATGATTATGTTATAATAATAATAATAATAATAATAATAATAATAATAATAAACCCAGAAGCCCAGAAAGGGTAAGTAACTTTTGAAAAATCACAGAACACCAAGGGGCTGGCCCCCAGGGCTTCTGGCTCAGGATCCCAGGATTCTTATGGTCAAAGCTCATTATCTTAATTGTCATCTACAAAAACCAAATAAACAAACAAAAGCCACAAGGTTTGGGCCATCTTCCATCTACCATTCTGTCTGTTCCCTACCATGGTTCATTTTTCTCCAGAGGAGAATCACGACTGGACCTAACACCTGTTTTGTTTTGTGTTGTTTCTCCTTCCTCCTCCCTAAGGAGACATAAGAGGTGGCTGGCTAGTAAGGGGCTTAGCAGTCCACTTTCTGAATGGAAGGGAAAACAACCTGACTGGCAGCACTGGCTGATTGCTGTGGTGGAAAGCCACCCATTGTGGGTGATTTCCAGCTACCGACATGACTGAACATAGAGCTGGGAAGAGATGCACCCACTAGACTTTCTTAAATTGGTGCAAGTTGTGCACGCTCCACAGCCTAGCACTCCACCAGCTTTGCAAACACCCTGGCTATATCTCCAGGTGCTCTGCCTTAATACCGAGTGTGCCCCTGAGGGCCCGAGGCCTTAAATGCATGGTCCTCAGGGTGGTGTTATTGGGAGGTGGCAGAACCTTTAACAGGTGAGGCCTAGTGAGAAGCCTTTAAGTCATTGAAGGTGGGCCCTTAAGGGAATTGTGGAACGCCTGCCCCTTCCTCTTTCTCTCTTGGGGGTCCTGGCAATAAGGTAAGTGGTTACCCATGTGCTCCTGCCATGATGTCTGCTCCTGTCACAGGCCCCAAATTAAAGGGGTCAAATTGATCATGGCTTAGAACCTTCAAAACCAGAAGCCAAAATAAACCTTCTGTCTTTATAAGTCAATCATCTCAGGTATTTCATTATGGTGACAGAAGGGTTTAGAACGGAGCCTGACATGCACTGTTTGCTCAATAAAAAGCTTTGAAACCCATCACAAAGACCAGTTTTCTAAAAGCTGCTGGAATTCTACTGTCCTGGATTTCTACCTAACGGACAAGACTTCAGCATCTTTTGAGGAGAATACCATTGTGCTAATTTGGCTCTTTCTGGTTGATGCACATGGGCCAGAGTCTGTTGTAACTTTTTTAAACTTTAATTGGAAAAGGGCATAAAGAATTGATCAGTTGAAATTTTAAATTTAGATTGAGAAAAACTGCATTTCCAAAGTGAGACTCTGTTGTTTGAGGCTGTTATGAAGGAAATGGTTTCTTCCTCCTCCTTTCCTCTCCCTCTTCCTCCTCCTCCTTTTCCTTTTCCTCCTCCTCCTCACGTCGGCGTTTGGAATGACATGACTCATTCTTCCCTTTGGTATGCAGGTCAAACTCTTTGGCAAGCATTCCCACAACTTCTCCCACTCTGTAACCTCAACTCACAAGCCACTTGTAAGAGATACATAAGTCCTGACTAAGGCTTTAAGCAATTGGAGAGTCCGTATTTGAATTAGGTGCATATCACCCATTATGACCAGAGACCTTTTCAATAATGAGAAAAGGAAAGCCCGACTGTGCTCTAGTAGTTAGCATAACTGGAACTCAAGCCAAAACCAAATATAGAAAGGGCATTGTCCAGCCATATATTTCTGACATTTTGATCTGCAAATACTCTGTAGAAAACACGGTCATCAAGAAGAACATGCCCAGTCATTTTAATAAACTTCAAGTCAAAAATCCACAAACTCATGAAGAAAAGGGGCAGGAAATGAGAAAATAAAACTGCACCCCCTTGTGTTGGAAAAGAGCACTGCGTCCTCAAATATCGAAGGGCTTCCTCAAAGGGCAGCATATTTTTAAACATGAATTTTGGTATTTTCTGTAGAATCCCTGACAAATGACCAAAAAGCTGGCAGAAACTCTATATACCTCACATACAAATATGCACATTTTTGTGTGTGTGTGTTTTAAGATATTAAGACAAATTAGAGTCTTTGGGGACCCTTTATTCTGTAGCATGTTGTGTGACTCAAGAAATTTCACAAGGATAGTGCAACTCAGTGAAATATTTAACTCGAGGAGTCATAATACTAGCACAGGCTAACAGAATACTGGAAATTGCATACATTCTGAGATTTCGGAAAATTTATGCCTTTCGGAAATTCATATGTTTGAAAATTTCATTTCGAGAGATACTTTTAATTTCCAGGGATGATTTGAGGGGAAATGATTTTAGCCAAAGGGGAGAGAAAAAAAAAACCTTAGGAAATATGCAATCCTGCAAGGAGTGGATTTCTTCTGGTGACTTTTAATACCCTAATGATCAAAACCTCAGTGCGCCCACCCGAAGCCCGTGTATGCCCAACATGTCCCTGAAGGCACACATGGGGCGTGCTCAGTAAATATATCCAGATGAGATGAAATGATCTGAACTGACTCAAACAGCTAGCTGAAAACCTACTTCTGTGATTCCCAACCATAACAACAATGGAAGACTTTCTTCCGGATTGATAATTTAGAAGAAACATATTTTTCCTTATGAAAACTCTGTATTAGAGCAATATGGACCTAGAACAAAAATTAAAATTTTAGACATTCATGTGTTTTTTTTTTTAATTAGTTCAATTAAGTAGTTGCCTAATTTGGGTTCAAATGGAAACTATTTTTTTTTTAATTTTCATTTTTCCTAGTGAAGATATCAGGCAAAATGCTGGCCTGTTAAATGAGGAAAGTGATGGAAAAATAGTTGCTGGAGAGGGATAGATCATTTTACTATTTACCATACATTGTCTCATGGTCAAAAACTCTGATGTTTCACTTTAAACCCAGTGATTTTCTGCACAGAGCACCAGTTAGCTGTCTTACCTGAAAGAACCTGTTCCCTTGCTGAGATGCACTTTTTAGGTTTATTCCTAACTTGTCTGTAATTAGCCATAACAGGGACATTATGTAAGGTAAGAAATAGTCCAATGATTAATTACCAGTCTGTCAAAACCCAATCCCTAATTCCCACCTAAGAAAACCAAGGACTTGTTCAGTGTGCCGGATGAAAAAATTTAAAGCAGTAAACCATCTTCAGGAGTTATTGTTAAAGTACAGGTAATCATAAAACCTTATAACTCTATATTCCACATACAGATGCAAAAGAAAACAAAGCAAAAAAAAAAAAAAAAAAAAAAAA
>NW_026000022.1:3060647-3109909 GCF_001458135.2 Marmota marmota marmota
AAAAAAAAAAAAAAAAAAAAAAAAAAAAAAAAAAAAAACCACGAAGCCTGAATTCCAAATTAAGAATTACACTGTTTCTCTTTCACATATGCAGGCCTTGGAAGCTTGAAAATTTTTTATTTAAAAATTATGATGTATTCAATAAGGAAACATTGGACATTTTAGGAATTTCTGCAACCTATGAAATTATTTTGGGAGGGTCAAGGACTATTGGGACCATGGCGTACTAGCTCAGGGTTCTGTTTTGACATTACGTCCTTTGCTCTTGCTGACTGATTATTATTATTTTTTTTAGATCTTGGAAGCTTTCATTTAAGTTTCAAAGCAATAAATAAAGAAAGAAATAAAGTCTAGGCCAAAAAGGGGCATCCTTAGCCTAAGAATAAATTTGCTTCCCAAACTCAGGTGAAGCATGCTCACTGGTGCACCCACCCTCCTTTCCTGTCTCTCTCCCCCTCCTCGCCCCCCTCTGTCTGTCTCAGGCAAACAGCTATATTAATAGTCAGCTCATAACCACATCATTTTGCTAACAGTCAAAAAGCTATATTTAAATGCAGGGTGCTGCTGCCATGAATTCTATAGTATCTTTATAATCTTGTTTTTAAAATACTTGTTCTGCACAGCATCTTTGATCTCAGGTGGGTGACCATGACCAAAGAGACCTTGCTGCCTTTCCCCCGTCCTCATTTGCCATCCTCTAGGAAAGGCTGCAGGTGTAGGTGGCCCCAGATTGACCCTTGCCCTTGAGAACACAGGAGATCTACAATGGAGCCCAGCGTCCAAACTTATCTTTTTGGCTCCCAGGTGAGCTGATTTGCAGGAACTCTGCTCTTTTTAACCTGATACAATACATGAGTTTGAATGAAGGGGTATAGAGGCGCTGACCCAGGAAAGCTCAGGTTCTCTCTGACTTTTAGTGTCCATGGAGACCTCCTCCCTGCCCCCCCCAGTCACACAACCATTCACTGCAAGATAATTATGCAAATATATACTAACTAGGCTTAGTTCCTACTTAGACTTCCTTCCCACTCCCTGCATCCTAGCATGGGTGCTGACAGTGTTTTGGAAGAGTTACTAAATAGCTGGAAGGCTTTCTGAATATATCTATCCTGGCCTGTCAAAGCTAGAACAGCAACGGTCCATCTGGGCCTGGAAGACAATTTCCATGGTGTAAAATACTCTTTCAATTCTTTCCTACCATAGACAACCAGCTGGTGCTACAGCAAGACAGCCAAATCCACTATGCGTAGACCTCGCTCCAAGCTTCAGAGTGGCCTGGGATGACCCTGAAGCCCCATCTTTAGAGCCGTGAGTGACAGCGTCGCAGGGGTCATTGGTGCCCCTGTCCCAGGCTGGGGCTGGAGGGGATGACTTCGACAGAGTATCGGAAACACTTGAAAAATTGATGTATTTTTCTTTCAACGTTTTGGCTATTAAGCACAGGGAAAGATTTGGGGGGTGGGGGAAATGAGCCTGAAGTTTTTCAAACAAATGCCTCGCTTTTCAAATGTCTATCTTAAGCCCCTCCTGGCGCTTTCCTGTTGTGTGATTCTGTAGACCATTACAAAATCATAAACAACATTTGAATTTGGATATGTGGGCGCAGCAGAGGAAGTTGTTTTTATTCCCCCCGTGGAAGTCCTGGGATTCTGTTCACCCTTAGTTTCTCTAAAAATGTTGTTTGTGAATGTTTCAGTCCTGATCTATACTGAGTACAGTCAAGCACCATATAATGACATTTCAGTCACTGACAGATTGCTGCTACAAGGGTAGGCCCGTGAGATTATGTCACCAAGAATATCATGGGTATCTTAGTTTGCCCAAAAGTATACTCTGATGTTTGCACAACAGCAAAATCACTTTCAAGACGTCTTTCTCAGATTATACCCCCTATTATTAAGTGATACACGACTATATTTTTAAGCCACATGGATATAAAACCCCTCAATAAAGATCTCTGGACATTTACCTTTGTTTATAATTTATCTTCTGGGGAACTGGAGAAGTGCAGCCCTTTCCTGAACCTCTAGGGAGGGGCAATTCAGTCTCAGTGTTTGGCAAGGAGTCACCAACAGACCTAATCGCCTTGCAGCGAGGATCATTAGGGCCCAATACCTCATTGCCAGCCTGGAATCCAAGGCGAGGGAACTGGGTTGTGAAAGTAGACGGAGCTGAGCTGAACCCTGAGGAACAGTCGATCGGGTCACCGCATGGCCAGTTGCTGAAACCAGCCAGGAAGGACAAAAAGAAATATGGGAAATCTTGAGTAGAAAAGTTCCACTTTATAGTCCAAGGAAAAAGGTCCTGACACCCCAGCGGGGTGGGGAAATTTCTCAAGCTTCTTGAACCGGTAGCTTTGACCTTGTCTGAGTGACTTTGGCCTGGAATGAGTGGCTTTGACAATCAATAGTTGGACAGCTCTTTTCCATGTCTTACAGTCTCTGCAGAGATGACATGACACAAGGGGTCAGTTGCTGAATGTCCTTGCTGGGCCCGCCTCCGTGATTTTCAGTGTCTGGAAAGTCTCTTGCTGGTGTTCCAGAAGCAAGTGACTAGGGAGGTAGACAGCACCCCTTTCTTAATGACATTAGGTTTGGCAGCCCTCTGACAGTGTTACTAGGGTCAGGGAAAAGAATGTCCAAATGATACACCTGGTGTTATTATGATTTTGACCAATTTGGATAAATCTTTGTTCTGTACCACTGTGTCCAGTGCTTTTCTTACCACCATTGGACAGATAAGACAGGGCTAGCATGTATTCATGGGCCACCACAGTGGAAAAGAACCCTGGGTGGATGTACTTCTGTGTTCTTGCTAAGGTTATAGAGAGAAACAATAGAGGCTGACAATATCCATGTGATATCCCAAGTCCCTCGTGATTATGGTGGTGAGAACCAGGGCTCAGTTTGCTCAAGCTAATGATGCCTCTAAATTATGGATACTTATTGCTAAGTGTCTACTCTGATTTTTCACAAGCAGTCAAGAACATTCCTTACTCTTGAAAGTGATTTTAAAGGGAGTATGCTTCTTCTGGCGTGTGTGTGTGTGTGTGTGTGTATAAAATCTCCCAATCAATGCATGTTAGAACCCAGGATGCTTGAAATAGGCTGGAAGATTGGCACAGTGGCACACACCTATAATCCCAATGGCTCGGGAGACTAAGGCAGGGTATTCATGAGTTCAAACTAGCCAAAAGCAACTCAGTGAGACCCTGTCTCTAAATAAAATATTAAATAGGGCTGGAGATTGAGTTGCTCCTGAGTTCAATCCCTGGTACCGCCCCACAACTTCCTCCCTAAGAAGGCAACTATATACCAGATCTGCCTGAGGTCCAAGAGAATTCTGGAATAGTATTAAAAATTAAAATTACAATAAGATACCACTGCATACTAATCAGCATTGATGAAATTATTAAAAGACTTATGATATCAAGTGATGGTGAAGATGATTAGCAACTGATTCCCATATACTAACAAAGGTGATGTAATTGGTACTACAAATTTTAAAACCATTTGGTACTTGTCCGCTGAAGTTCAAAATATCCATACCCATGACCCAGCAATTTTATCCTTGTATTATAACCAACAGAAATCTTTGAGCATATTTATCAAGAGACAGGTACATGAATATTCACAGCGGTATTATTTGTAATAGCACAAAACATGGGAAAACTAACAAGAAAACTTCCACGATCATCACAACAGTAAGTAAATGATAAAATACTCATAGAATGATGAATTATCCCTGCTTATCCAGGACTAAGGACTTTCCAGAAATATAGAAGCTTCCAGATTAAAACACAGTTCTGGTTTTCTAAAATAGCATGTAAGTAGTTAAGAAAATGCCACTTCATTCTAACAAGTAAAAAGCAGATCAAACTGAAAAACCAACAACTCTTCTTAGGTCAGCGTAGAAATGAGATTAAAGGATAAACTACTATCCCAATATTGGAGAAAGAGCTTATCGGAAAGGATACCACAAGCTGACACCCACGTTGGTGTGGGGAAGTTAACAGACACATGACTGGAGATCCATGTGAGTGAGTTTTAGAGTTGGAACCTCAGGGAGGACAGTCACAAGAGGATCCTCACGGGAGGAACCCCCCACACACACACTTTTGTGAGGTTTACCTCCTGAGACTCTCCCAGCCTCTCCCAGTGAATATCTCCTCCTGCTTCTGGCAGGGAAGGAGAAAAGGAACTATTTTGAAATGTTCCAGTACATTCTGCTTTTCTTAACAAAGTCTGCTCTCTGGAGAAACTGGTTAACCAAAACCTAATCTTCTGGGGTTTAACCTACCTGGGCGAAGGGAAATCCCCATGTACACCATGTCCATCGATTCACAAAAAATTACAAGTTGTACTAAAAGGTTAAAAAAAATCAGTAAAAGTGATGGAATAAGCATCAGAACTAGAGAGAAATATGGCAGGAACCTGGGACTATCTGACCAGATTTTTTTTTTTTTTAAAAAAGCTATGCCAGGGGATATAATAAAAAAATGTAGATGACATGGAAGAGCAGAGAGATAATGTGAGCAGAGAAATGGTAATTCTAGAAAAACTCACAAGAGAAATGCTAAAAGTCAAAAACCACTGAAAATGGGTGGAAAAACGTTTTTGATGACCTCATAAGCAGCATGGACACAGCTGAGGAAAAGAATCTCTGAGCTTGAGGATGTGACAGGAGAACTTCCAAAATTTAACAGGAAATAAACAAAGAATGAGAAAAAAGAGAATATTCAAGAACTATGGGACTACCACCTTGAACATCAATGGTCTAAATATATCAGTTTAAAAACAGATTGTCGGAGCATATGCTGACTAAAATAAAACCACTTTATGTAAAGATAGATATAGATTAAAACTAATGGATTAAAGAAAGAAAGTGGGAGTACTAGTACTCCTCTCAGACTTAGAAGACTACAAGTACCACTCATAAATCATGAAATTAAACCAACGCTCAATAACAGAAATATGGCCAGACTATCCCCAAATAATTGGAGATTAAACAATATACTTATAAATAAAACATGAGTCAAAGAAGAATATGAAAATACTTGAAAACATTTCAAATTAAATGAAAGTGGAAATATAATTTATCAAAATATGTGGGATGTAGTGAATACATATTTTGAGGAAAACTTAAGAGCATTGAATTAATATATTAGAAAAGAAGGATGATGTAAAACCCATGACCTAATTTTCTACCTTTGGAAACCAGAGGAGAAGAGCAAATTATATTAAAAATTAGCAAAGGAAAAGAACTAAGAAAAGTTAGAATGGAAATCACTGGAATTGAAAACAGGAAATCCATGAAAACAAAAACTTGGATCTTTCGTACAGTTCAATAAAAGCAACCAGCCCCTATCCAGGCTAAGAAAAGAAGTGAGAGGTCACAAATTACTAACATCAGAAAAGAAAGAGGCACATGCCTACAATTCCAGATAGGAAGGCTGAGTCAGGAGGATTGCAAGTTCAAGAATAGCCTCAGCAAAATTTAAAAAATAAGAAAAAGGGCTGGGAATGTAGTTCAGCAGTAAAGCACCCCTGGATCAACCTGTGGTACCACAAACATTAATTAATTAATTAAAAGAAAATAGGTAAAAGAAAGAGGAGACATCACTACCTGGCTATGAAAATTAAAGAATAATTTTTAAAAGTACTTGACAACCTCAATAAAGTAAACTTCTTCCTGGGAAAACACAATTTTCTGAAAATCACAGAAAAATAATTAGACAATAAGAATAGGCCTATATCTATTAAATAAATTGAATCAATAATTAGCAACCTTCCAAAACAGGTGATACCATGTTCAGATATATTCACTGGTAAATTACACTAACCATTTAAAGAAGAAATTACACCAGTTTGCTATCATCTTGTCTAGGAGAGTTAGAAGCAAAAATAGTTTCTAATGCATTCTTTGAGGCTAATATTAAGTAGAATACCAAAACCAACATTGTAAGAAAACAATAGACCAATATTTCTCATGAATATAGATACAAAAATCCTCAACAAACTATTAGCAAAGTGACTCCAACAATGCATAAAAATAATTAGACACTACAACTAAGTGAGATATCTCCTAGGTAGGAAAAAAACAGTTCAAGATTCAAAGATCAATTAATATAATCATCACATTAACAGGGTAAAGAAGAAAATCATATGATAAAAATCAGTAAATATATTTTTTAAAACTTTTGACAAAATCCCACCCATTCAGTACAAAAACTCTCAGCAAACTAGGAATAAAAGAGAACTTCCTCAACTTCATAAAAATAACATCTCCAAAACCCTACAGTTAATGTCATACTTAATAGTGAGAAGCTCAAAGCCTTTGTGTTAAGATCTAGAACAGGGCAGTGATGTACCCTCTCACCACCGTGTTTCAATAATGTAGCAGTTAATGAAATAAGAAAAGGGAGACAAAGAGTAGATATGTTGAGGAGGAAGGAGTAAAACCGACTTTACTTACAGATATGAGCACTGATGTAGAAAATGAAACTATCATCATCAACAACAAAGAATCCTGAAACTAATAATAAGTGATTATAGTAAGATTTCAGGATATAGGTTAACATGCAAAAGTCAATCACTTTCCAATATACCAGCAGGAACAAGCAGAACTTGAAATAAAAAGCTCATTATCATTCATGTTGGCACCCCGCCCCACAAATAGGTATAAATGCAAAAATATATATGCATATATATGAAAAATATATAAATTCAAGTATATATATATATATATATATATATATATATATATATATATATTGAAAATGCTAAACTCTGATGAAAGGCATCAACGTGGAACTAAATAAGATATACATACATCATGTTCATGAATATAAAAACAATATTGTTGCAATATCAATTCTTCCAACTTTGATCTATAAATTCGAACCAATTCCATATAGAGTCACGGCAAGTTATTTTATAAATATAAACAAATATGTTCTAAAGTTCTAATTTCGAAGCAAAAGACCCCAGATGGCCAATTTGATACTGAGGAAGAAGAACAAAGTCAGAAGACTGATACCACCATCTTCTAGATTTTCTCTAAAGTTACAGTAATCAAGCAGTATGGTATTATTGAAAGAATAGACAAAGAGATAAGTAAAACAGAATATGAAATCCAGAAATGTATGTACATACAGTCAACTGATCTTTGACCAATGAAGAGGTGATACAATGGAACAAATGTAGTCTTTTTTTAATGTAAATGTTCTTATAAAAACTGAATATCTACAGACAAAAAAAGTATGTCTAGACCCAACATTTACAATCTTTACAAATCTTAAATCAAAATTGAACATTAACCCAAAAGTTAAAAAAATATAAAACCATAAAACTAATAGAAAATAATATAGGAGAAAATACAGATGATTTAGGGGAAGACAATGACTTCTTAGATTCATCACCAAAGGTATGGAGAAGCTGGATTTAAAACTAAAAATTTCTGCTATGTGAAAGGCAATCTGAGGAGAATAAGAATGTCAGCCCCAAATGGGAGAAAATATTTGTAGAAGAGACATTTGACAAAAAAGAGTCTTACTTAAAATTCAACAATAAGAAGCAAAGAACAAATCAAAAATAGCTCAAAACCCTTAAGATATCTCATCAAAGAAGAGATACAGATGGCAAACAAGCATAGGAAAAGATACCCCCAATCATATATAATTAGGAAAACAAATTAAAATGAAATGGTATTACTTACCTATTTAGGGGGATACTGGGGATTAAACTCAGGGCTCGACCACTGAGCCACATTCCCAGCCCTATTTTGTATTTTATTTGCAGACAGGGTCTCACTGAGTTTCTTAGCACCTCACTTTTGCTGAGGCTGGCTTTGACCTCTCAGTCCTCCTGCCTCAGTCTCCTGAGCCACTGGGATTACAGACGTGGGCCACTGTGCCCAGACACATTACTTACCTATTAGAATAGACAGAATCTAGAATAATAACATGCAGGTAAGGATGTAGAGTGACAGGAATTCTTCTTTATTGCTGGTATAAGCACAAAATAAGCACAAGAGATTGTATATCTCTTTGGAAGATATAGTTTGGCGACTTCTTATAAAATACTATTCAATACAGCAGTTACACTCTTTTATGCTCACTCAAAGGAGTTGAAAGCTTAGACCATACAAAAACCTGCATATGATGCTCACATAAACTTTATGAATAATAGCCCAAAGTTAGAAGCAATTTAGATGTGCCTCAGAAGGTGGATAGATAATAGGTCCTTCTGGGGAAATGGGGATAATGGTTTACTCTACAAGTGATTAAAAGGATGAATGAATGCTGTACCTTGGATTAATCTCATGAGGAAACTGTTGATGGGAATAAGTGAGAAACCCATCAGTAAGTTCTTCATGATCCATTCATATAAATCTCCTAAAGCAGACAAAAACAAACCTATGGTGATCGGAGAAACACTATTATGAAGCAGAACAGATTGCCCAGTAAAGGGGTTTTGCCCTTGCTCAAAATGGGCCTGGGAATTGTGATGTAGAAGTTTCCCAGAGCTTGGAAATGTTCCCTTCATTACCAGAGTGGTGGTTTCACAGTGCTAGCTGTACAAAATAAAAAATTAAGTTGTATTGATGATTATTTTACTTTTTTGTACTTGGGTTGTTTTACAATTTCAAAGGATAAAAAAAGAAAAGAAAAGAAAAAGGTAAGAGTAACCACAGCAAACAAAGCCCCTTTTTATATCTATTCTGGAAAGTCACATGCAGAGCAGAAGCTACACAGATCTTGAAGTTAGAATACCTGGTTCAAATTCTGTCTTTTTCATGATTGTACTCAATGACTTCAGGCAAGTCGCTAAAGGGATCTGAGCCTATTTCTTCCTCCATGTGGAGGGGATTGGCTCTGTTTTACTGATTGGTCTACACTGTGTTCTTGACATTTTATTTAGATCCCCCGTGTCATCTAACATGGAGACCATAATACCTTTTTCACAAAGCCACTCTGAGAGTTGAAAAGAAATCACAAAAGTGAAGTGTCTGACAGAGTGACCCACACCTGAGAGGGGAGTGGCAGGTCATTTCTCTGCAACTCCACTGTAGGTGTTTAGGGCTGCTCACTGCAAATGTTGTCTTCCAAGATTGACAGGACACTTTTGATTCCATAGTATATATTCTGGAGGGCGTCAAAATGCATATGTGGAAGCAAGTTGGAGGGAAAAACAGAGCAGTGCTGTGGGAAGGCTTCAGTGTCCTTCAGGAATGTCTGGTCAAACTTGAGGTTCCTGCCAATCAACCCTGACCCAGCTCCTCTTTTGAGTCTGGAGAAAGACACTGTAAAGACTTATCTTCATCAAAAATAAATAACCCAAATATTTACCTAAGAAGAACAAGATAGGAACCTTAATGGGAAAGACAGAAAGTGCCAAACTCATACTACGTGTCACAGTGTTTTTAAGTTCCAAGAGAATCAAGATGGCCCATACTGTAGATTCAATAGTGAATGAGGCATAGCTTTTGCCTCCAAGGATTCTGGCACAGGATGAGCTGATGTGAGGACAGCAAGGTCAAATAAGTAAACACAAGCATGTTTGATCCCCTGACAAGGCATTCAGGTGGGTGGCTGGCCTTGCACTTGACATCATGTATAAATTCAGCCGCTATTAGGAAAACCTTGAAAATCATACAACTAATTATAAGCTTGACCGGTATCTATACAGCATCTCTATGGTAGACCCCTGGCTGGACAGTAACAATATTAATCTACTTGCTTCTCACATAGTCCTTATTTTAGAAGAAATTGAGGCTCAGAAAGAAATGGATATTTGCAGTACCATTGCCAAAGGAGGACAGACTTAGAAACAGATTAATTCTTAAACCCATAAGTAGAAATGTGTCAGTGGCCAGGTTATTATAAGGTTCCTTAATCTGGATACCCACCAAAATTACCTGTGGGTCTCTGAAATATAAGAGACTATTGAGTGCAACTCCCACCCCTGGAAATTCTTGTTCAACAGATCTGTTTTGTGTGTTTTGTTTTGTGATGCATTGTTCTAGATCACGGGCTATTGTTTTACTGATGGCAAAGACAGAAAACCCAGTGTTTTCAAGTACTGCCTTGATGTCCTTGATTTGAAATGTAATATTTTAATGAAATTGGAAATGCCCAAATGTATAAGAATAGAGAATTTCTTAAATAAAATGTGGCGTATCCTGACGAGTGACTTACATTGTAGTTCATTAAAGGTCACATAATGGAGTAATTTAGAGACTCAATTCTCCATACTAAGTGGCCCATCCCATAATCTGCAACTACTGGTCAGTTTTCACTTCCAGATGTCATTCCTCTGACCATTTGCTTAGACAAAGGCACAGATAAAGATCCTTTCCTCCCATGAGTACAATGGGGAACTCTACAACCTATCAGTGACTTAGAGTGAGGGGAGGTTAGGACTGTCCTTCTGTGTACTTTCTCCTGCCCCCTATTTTCTCAGCCCCGGGAAAATCAATGGAAGGTTTTCTTGCCCAAGTTCTATTCTGAGTTCCCTTCATCCTCCATGTATGGCAAAACTGAAATATGAAATCCACCAAGTTTCTCTTTTTATGTTTATATCATTTAGAAATCACTTTCTCTCTCCACAAAATGTAGCTTTTAAAATCATCACTTTGCTGAGATAGTTGGAAAGTGAGCTTTGAGACCCTTCATGAGCAGGGGTCTTGTCCTCTAGGCTACTGTCCCCTGCATGAGCTTTAGAACTCCTGTTGGCTATAGACAGAGGTGAGAAAGCATGGCAGAAAGAGGAAATTTCAAATACAGAATTTGTGACCTATTAGAATTTTTAAAAACTTTATTTTTTAAAATTTCTTCTAATTATTTATGATAGCAGAATGCATTTCGATCCACTATACACAAATGGAGCACAACTTTTCATTTCTCTGGTTGTACACGATGTAGAGTCACACCACATGTGCACTCATACATGTACCTGAGGTAATGATGTTCATCTCATTCCACCATCGTTCCTGCCCCATGCCCCCTCCCCTTCCCTCCCCCCCCTTTGGCCCAATCAAAGTTCCTCCATTCTCCCCACCATTTTGAAATGGTAACTTTACCAATGGCATGTGCCCACTTGACCACTTTCTTTCAATTCTAGCAACTCTACTTTTTTCCATTGCTTGTGGAAAAAAAAAAGTGTGCAATGATTGAATAGGACTGATTTGCAGAGCAGTGCAAGGGAGCCAAAACATGGAGTGAGGTCTGCCACATCCACAAGCACTGCTCTGTACTAAGAACCAGGTCCTGTCAGGCCCCAGCCTCCTGATGAAGGCCCAGGTTAGAGCCCGTTGATGAAGATGCTGAGAATGGAGGAGCAAATACTGCACCAGGCATCATCAGACCTACCTTCAGTATCTACCTGGCCTACTTTTTCCGCCCCTCAAACACTTATTTTCCTTTTCCTCACTGGGTTATTTGCATTATCTTCAATGTTATTAAATGCATTTTAACATTAACTTAAGAAGGTACAGCATGATAAATCTGTGTATATGCAGATACATAACATGCACATACACACACAAACACACACACACCCACACACACACACAAACCTCCAAATGTTTTTGATTATCTGCCTTTTTAAAAATGTACTTCTCCTTGCTTATCCCCCACAACTTCATTAGCTCAGATAACTCAAAGTTGACTCTGTATCTACATTTTTAAAGCTCTTCCTTTTTAGAAGAAATGCCCATTTTGAAACAAGCCTACACATATGTGAAAAATGTCATGCTTTAGATCATGTGGTGCCTCTGGGCATTTTGTCAAATTATTTCCTTTCTTCTACTTTGGGTCCTAATGATCCCAGTCACTCACTATGCAAGGGAGGGAAATATGTTCCTTGCCTCCCTCCCTTTGAAATATTCACCATTGCATGTGGGAAGGGGCTCTGAGACTGGGGACGCTTTGCTCAGAGGGATCATTCATGTCCTCTATTCGTATTTGTGACTCTGTACTTGCTCTTATACTCATCTACATAAATGCCCTGCTAATCTGCAGCCTGTCTTTTCTCCTTTGGAGCAATCTCTGTTCTTTCTACCTAAGCTGCGAGTTTCATGATTTAAATTGCTGTTTCTACTGCTATTTTGCTATCTGGCTATTTGTGTCCATGATTGGGAGTAACTGGCAGATAATAGAATTATATTCACCCAACACTTTCCCCCCGTGGAGACAATAGCAGGATTCCTCCAGATCTCCACTTAAAAGTACCTCTACTGGGTCCCAAAGGGAAAAAACACAGGCCAACCAGGGCCAATGTCACCACAAGAATGATAGGTGTGCTGTTCCTTTAATTCTAACATTCTCTTGCTCCCTTGGCATCTCTGCAGATCTTTGAGCAGGGACAAAAATCAATTCAAACCCTTCCCAGGCTACAGTGGGTCTCACGAGAAGTAGAGAATCATCAAGACTTGGTTTTCTAATCTTCATTACCCAGGCATATGCTCAGAGCTTCTGCTAACTGCCAGCCCTGGGTCTGGGGTTGGCTCTAATAAGACCTGCTTTCAGTTAGAAGTGCTAGCTACCCCCTGCTTTCTTCAAGACTGATTAGAGTGTCTGAAAAAATAATTCCCTTAATGCAAAAGATTGATATTTTCTTGGGAGAATGAAAGCATCAAAAAATCAGATAAAATATTTTAGCAATAGGAGAATCCAGAATATCTTTTATGTCCAAAATCATAAAAAGTAACTTAGTAGGAAAGTAAAATATATCATTATGCTTAAATTGTGCAATATTTTGTCACTGATAAAATAGGGAGGATATTACAAGATAACTGAGAAGAATTAAGAGAGTTGGCTAACCCTGGGCCATAATATTCTAGGAGGCTTTCTATGAGAGTGTCTCTGCGTGGGAACAAATGACGGCTGTCATCAGGCATGGGGGCATAGGCCTGTAATCCCAGTGACTTGGGAGGCTGAGGCAGAATGTTCATAAGTTCAAGGCCAGTCTCAGCAACTTAGTGAGACTCTAGGCAACTTAGTGAGACCCTGTGTAAAAAATAAAAATTGAAAGAACTGGGTATGTAGCTGAAGGGTAAAGCGATCCTGGGTTAAATCCGTAGTACCAAATCTTCTTTCAGCCATTGAAGAACCTTAAATTTGACTCATAGAGATTATATATAATAATAGAGATCATAGAGATTATACATAATCTCTATAAGTAAAATTTCAGGTTCATCACATACATATATATATATTTGAATACTTATGCTCTGAAAAAGTGCAAATCTTTCCAAGAGGAAGTAGTAATATGACCTGCCATTGCTTCTTTCTACTTCTGAGTTAAGGATTCATCAACACCTTTTTTGAAAGTGGACTTTGAGAGGCAGGAGAAGGTACTGGGGAGGTGCTTTGTCACTAGGTAAATCTACCAAGTCTGTTTGCTTTAGTCCATGACACTTCCTTAGGAACTCTGCAGAGTACAATATCATTTTTACTTGAAGAGTAATGTGAACTAAAGGCTTGGCCCACTGTGTTTCAAAGAAACCGTTCAGTGGCACACAAGGCTTCTAACCCTGCTGCAGCTGCCCAGAGAGCAGCTCATCATTTCTTAGGAGAACCGCCTGAGCGGAGTGCCTCCAGGATTCCGTGGATGGGGATCTGATTACGGGTGAGCAGCACACGACTCAAAAAAGGAATTTCATACCTTAGAAGTTCAAAGCCTCCTCCTAAACAGAATTCCAAAGAGCTTTCTCTTAAGAACTATTTAAATAAATAATTTGCTGAACAGGAAAGACAAATATTCGCTAGAAGTAATTAGTTTTTAAAACAGTCACTGATTCGAGGGAAAAAAATCAAAGTCAAATCCAGCTTCTTTCATTTTTGTTCGCAGCACCATTGAAGGGCTCCTGAATCACCAGCTGTTCTCTATCTCCCAGAGTCCATCCCTGGGGAGCAAGGGATGTGAGCTCAAGCCAAGCACAGAAGAGAGTGGCAGTTTGAATAGAGAAGAAGGAAGGAAATGCACTTGTCTTTATGTTGTTGTTGTTGTTTTTATTCCCCCTTTTCCCATCTCAGTGTTTGAAGTCAGAAGCTTGAGTGAGAAGTTTACTGTTCTTCCTGTGTGCAATCAGAATGTGTCCATGTGACCAAGATCATCTCAATGGAAAGGCCACCAGCCATTGACAGCTTTGAAGCAATGTACCTGCAAGTGAAGTTCAGAAAGATACAAAAGGTTGGAAGTGGAATCATTTGTTCAAATTAAATACCATCTGGAAATTCTATAAGGATGATGGTAATAGAATCACTACAAAGACTAAGTAGGAATTCATCTTGATGCTATTTTTCATAAATAGAATTCCTGTGACAGAATATACTGCATTTCAAAGGATTTACACATAAATTATTGAATTCAATCCTTAGGAAAAACTTAGGTAGATGATACCATCTCTATTTTAAACATAAGCAAGCAAAGAGAAAGGTGAGATTTCTAGTACAACAGTAGATGACTAGGTCGAAGATCTTAAATTCAAAAGAAGGTCTTAGGACTCTGTGGTTGGGACTCCTTCAGTGAAAACATATATGTCCCTAAAAGTATTGACCTCTTTACAATATTCAAGACTTTCAGCTATGAAAACAGAGGAAAGTGCTTTCATTGTTTTGTAATTTCATCAATGTATTCATTAAAAATATTGTGTGTCACAGTTAGCAAGTGCAGGATAACGAGAGAAGATGAGAGGTGGTCTCTACATTCAAAGAAGACAAGTCACACACAGAATGGAAGATATGTCAAGTGAAATATTAAGAAACAAAAGACCAATGATAATTATATTAATTAAGGAAGGCTGAGGGAATAGGTCAGTACAGATAAGGATTTCACAAAAATAAAAAAGAAAAGAAAAACTGGCAGAGAGACATGTATAGAAAGTGGTGGGTGATACCTGACTTCAAGTGTGCCCATAAACTATGACTTGGTCCCAGGATATCAGTCTATCAGACAGGGAGATTGTGTGCTGGATTGAGAGCATCAAGAAAGCGCCAGAGACCAAAGAACTGAGCTTGGAGGCAAGACAGCAGTAACAGCAAGGATCTCAGAGTCCTAAGAAGGAAAGTCAAAATGGTGATCAAGTGGCCTTAAGAAAAGACAGTGATTCAGTGGCCTTGTGTGTGTTTAGAATAACCCGAAAGCTTGAAAAGCCATATCTACAGCAGCCCCACTTGGTTTGTATCCCACCAGTGGATGGTGGTTCTGAACCTACTGAATTCGTGTTTTTGTTGGTCCCAAAACAAAGGTTTGATGGGATGCCAATGAGGGTCAATAACTGAACAGGGTGGAAAAGACACCTGCGGCTCACTGATGGATCACTGAGGAAATCAGAGAGGACAAGTAAAATCAGTGATTTCGGAAATGCAGCATTTACACAGAGGGGAAGAACAGGGTTCTCCAATATATTTCCCTTGATTCAGAAAGCATAACTCATAGCAGACAGGTTTTTTGTTTGTTTGTTTGTTTGTTTGTTTTGCTATCAGAAAATCTCTATCTTGTAACAGTGGATGAGAAGAACTATAATGTGTCTGAATGAACCATTATTCTGCAGTCAGTCTCCACCAAATGCTGTTTCAGTTGAGGAAGTGAGGGGAAAGGGGGAAAAAGAGAGAGAGAAATGAATGACAGTAGATGGGGTAGAGAGAGAAGATGGGAGGGGAGGGGAGGGGGGATAGTAGAGGATAGGAAGGGCAGCAGAATACAACAGGCACTAGTATGGCAGTATGTAAAAACATGGACGTGTAACCAATGTGATTCTGCAATCTGTATACGGGGTAAAAATGGGAGTTCATAATCCGCTTGAATCAAATGTATGAAATATGATATGTCAAGAGCTTTGTAATATTTTGAACAACTAATAATAATAAAAAAATGGACTGTATGTACACTGGTGGTCTAATGAGGTTAAATGGGAGCTGAAAGAGTCCTATCACATGGTGATATCACAGCCATCATGACATCATAGCACAACATATTACCCACGTGTTTGTGGGGATGCTGATGTAAACATACCCACCATGCTGAGCAGTATAGCAATGCAATTACATAATAAATCTCTAGGTCACAGTTCTATGCTTTTACTATGTGTATTTTGTATCATGACCAGAGAGTGCACTTTTTCAGTAAAACTCAACGAGAGGCACACTGGTCATCTGTGCATAAGAAAACTGAATCACTTGCCCAGAGATTGTTCACTGAGGGGTTCAAAACCAGTGTTCTTACCCTACTCTGTCTGATGCAGGGGCCATATTCTTTAAAATGATACAGTAAGGTATCTGTTTACGAATGATAAATTGTGAAGGCCAAGGAATCCAGGAAGAAGAATCTCACTGTGCATTTATAAAATAAATAAACAGTTCTTTGTTTTCCAATGGGAGACACCAGGTTGATAAACCCCAGAGAGCAATTTGAAACTGCCTCATGCCTAAATGCAGTGAGTCTGTCCAGCCGTCCCTGGGGATGTCATCAAGCCCACAGAGAGAGTTCTTATCTCATCTCCCTTGCAGTTGAACAGCTGAAACAGAGGATATCAGTTGCCCCGTTTTCCACCTTGTTCAAGAAGTAAAACTCTTGCATGCCCCACCCCCAGTTCTAAGACCTTATCCCAACCCCAAGTCCATGGGATTTTAGTTAAGAACATGAAAGCCTAAAGTCTTATGCAGAATATTCTTTAAATTTTTTTCTTCCAACCTGGCATTTGTGGAACAGAAATGAAACAATTCATTTTGACAAGTTGCACTAAACTGAGGCCTGAACCATACTGTGAGAGCCTCTCTGTGGATCCCATAAAGTACTTAGGAAATATGCACTTGACATCTGGTTCGCTGGATTCCTGCTGAGAAGTGGAGGCTTTGGTGTGAGGCTGTCGGTCCGGACTGGCAGATTGGCTGTGCATATAACAGTGCGTGAATCCACACAAAGGGGTCATGTTCAGGCATTAATTGGGCATGTTCCAACAGAATCTCAAGGAGGCACATGAGCAGAGATTGAACAGTGGGATTCTTGTGCAGGAAAAGCTGTGGTAACTTAGGGATGTGAATGTTAGGCATGTATCTCTAAGAAATGTAGAACAGGAGGTGCATGCTGTAGAATACCACTCAAATACCAAGATACTTTAAAGTACATATGCTTAGGAAAAGACAGGGAAATCTATGATCAGGACTTGGTAACTATTAGCATGATGGCAAAGTTGTATTTCTCAATGTTTTTTGGGGGGAAGGGTAAAGAGCTAAATAGATCACAATATATTTTTAAATGGTGATGTGGATCTCCATGTACACCCACAAAATAATAATGAAACCTATGAAGACCAGCTTACCACAGTAATACTTGAAGGCCCATTAGTAAAGACTAATTAGTAAAGACTAATTGGTAAGGACTAATTAGTAATGACTGTTAGATTGCAAGCATGCTTGAATTTTTTTTACAACTTCTAATATTTATTGGTGCCTTACTGAACAGCATAGCATAGTGGTAAAGCACACAAGGTTTAGTTAGGCTTCAGGGATTCATGGTAGAAATCTATTTTTTAACAGCTGCCTGAGGTCAGTTACTTAAACTCCTTAGGTTTTGTTTCTCTTATCTATCTATAAAATAAGAATGATCACCTATTTGTCATAGACTTGCTGTGAGTTTTAAAGGAGATCGTAACAAAAGCATCTAGGAGCTTCTGCATATAGACCTCTCTATGGATAGTTCCCATACTCAGTCTTCCAGGAGACAGGAAGAGGAAAGTGCTGTTCTCTTAAGCCTTTGGACTGAAAACTAGTATATCTTTACTTCTGCCATATTCAGTTTGTCTAAGCAGTCAAATCATTTAGGGTCAAGGAAAAGGAACATCAATTAACTTCTCTATGGGAAGTTTGCCAAAGAATGCATGGTCACCTTTAATCCAAACATGGTTTTATAGAATTTTGAAAATTTAGTAAAATCTATAGTCCCTTTTTTCCAAAAATGCATATGGGTACATACGGGTACATAATACATTGGCTTTGTTATTGGATCAGTACTTTATTAGCAATGGCTTTAATAAGTTAGAGGATTTAAATCTTCTTATATAAAAGTTTGATACGACAGTGGTATAGCTGCAGCCACAAAGGTCATTCAGGGTCCCACATCCTTCTGGTTTAATGTTCTGTTAACTGCTAGGGTATTGCCCTTCTTGGTCAAATTTGCTTCAACGTCATTTTTATTCCCCATCCTGAGGAAAGAAAAGAATAAGATGTAGAGGAGGGCAGGCACAGGATGACAAAGAAGTCGCCTGCATCACTTTGACTCACATTCCTTTAGTCACTTGGTCATACAGAGCCTTGTGGCCCTACCACATCCAGCAAAGGGAGATGGAAGGAGGACTGGTAGGAGTGGCTATGCAACCTTTGAAAATTTCAGATACCTGTTACTAAGAAATGAAGGAGAATGTGTTAGTCATCGATTCTTAGTTCACATCAAGTTATAACAACAAAAATGTGAATGTAATTTTATATGGTTCATAGGAACCCCAAGCAGCCATCCTAGGATCTCACCAGGAATTCAAGAATGAGAATCACCTTGTTGAGAATTTTAGGGAAAAAAAATCATCTGAGATTCTAATAGTTTTAGAGATGGGAGCATCTTTTTAATTCATCTAATTCTGCTCTCTGATTTTGGAGATTAAAAAAAAAAAACAGAGAGGCTATTTGTTGCCCAATGGTTCATACCTAATTACCAGCTCTTTTGCAGGCTGGTCGGTGCTCTTTCCTGAGGCAACAGCTTGCTAGCTAACCCAAGTCTCAAAACGAGATGATGGAAGGGGGCCATGCGGATGTGTCTTATCTCTTTGGGAGATTTAAGCTATTCGTTCTTTCTTTTATGCATTTGAACCACAACGTGCCAAGCACTGTGCTGGGAGCTAACCACACAGATGCAAGAAATGACCCAGCTGCTCCTTTAGGGAGCTCCTGGCCTAGTTCTAGAGGAAGTAGCAGATAGTTGCTTGTTAAAGTAAGGTGACAAAAGTGTTCTAGTAGAAGAGGAGGGTTAATCATAAAAACAAGGAGAAGGCATGACAACTTGGATTGAGTTAGGGTAGACGTTACCAAGATAGTAATGCTTGAGCAGAGTGTGCAATAAGAAGGAACTCAAGGGAGTCCTGGACACAGGGAAGCAGGGACTTGGGAAGGTCTGGTATGGTTGACACTAACGTGCCTATGGGAGAGGTTCTTCCCATTTGCAGGATGAGAACAAGAATCATTTAAGTGAAGGAAATGTCCGGGGGCTTGAGCCCTATGATTTGTCAATTAAATATTTCTGAGGTATGCGGAAGAGTCAGAAACCAGGATATCTCCTCTGATTCTAGATTAGACAAGTGTGTGGCTGGCAGTGCCACTCAACAGGAAAGGAATGGAGAAGGCATTCCATGTTTGCCAGGAAAAAAAAAGTGAACGATGTTTAGATGTACTGTATTTGGGGTGACTTTGTGCCCAGATGAATATGCAGAGTAAGCAATCCCAGTCATGGTCCCCATACAGAAGAATCAGGACTAGAGATACAATGGAAGACTTGGGCGTCCAAGTGGTAGAAAGTAGATGACATCACTTACAGAGAAGGTGTAGCATAAAGAAATGTAAGGGGGATGGTTGTGATCTCTAGTATTTGGTGGTGGCATGAGACATTGTAGCCAATAAAGGAAATTGAAATTAAAAAGGAGTTTCAGAGAGGGAAGAGGGAAAACTTGGGAGCCTGAGTGTGAGGGTAAAGGACAGCAGTGAAACTCAGTTGGCTAATGGTGCCAACTGTTGTGAAGTGAGCAGGCAAGCATGGGGATTGAAAAGTGACCCCTGGATACTGCATCTGGAAATGATGGGCAACACAGAGAGTAGCTCCAGAGGAGCTCAAGGAGAAGGGGCAGGTTTCAGTGGGTTAAAGAAATGAGATAGGAGCCACTTCTAGTGTAGACTGCTTGCTTAGGAGGTTCAGGCTGCAGATGAAAGGGGAGAGAACGTGCCATGGCCACAGGTGGTATGATATGGAGACGAGTTTCTACCAACGGAAGAGACTTGAGCAAATGTATACACTGAGGGAAACTAAGTAGCAGGAAAGAGGAAATAAACTTCTTTAAAAAAAACCAACTTGAATCTAATGTATGAAATATGATATGTCAAGAGCTTTATAATGTTTTGAACAACCAATAAAAAAAATAAAAAAATAAAAAATAAAAAAAAGTAAAAAATAAAAAATAAAAAATAAAAAAAAGGAGATGACTGATGGGAAAAAAGAAGTGTGAAAGGAGACAAAAAAAGATGAGCTCTACAGAAGAGATGGGGTTGACCTTGACAGGTAGACCCAGAAGAGCTTGGAGAGTTTTCCTCTGTCTTTAGGGCACAAAAGAAGGATGGGGAAATAAAGGAGCAAGGTAGGAAGGGAAGTTGGAAGAAGGGAGGGAGAGGAAGGCTACGGAGGGAGTTGCTGAGCAGAGCTTCTATAAACACATTTGGAAATTTGGGGATCTGAAGGTGTTCTCTCTGCCACCAGGGATGAGGTCAGCATCTACTGAAAACAAGAGAGGAGATGGAGAAAGAAGTTGGAAAGAAAGGACCAAGGCTTGGAATGGGACAGGAGGTGGCCCAGGGGCATGGAGAACCACAAATGGTGTGTGCATTTGTTCAGAGTTGCTCCTCATTACTGGTGTGGTTTGGTCTTGGACAACAGATGGGTGCTACTGGGGGGAGAGAACAGCAGGTACGTCAAGGCCACAGGGAGATACAGTTGAAGTGGCCTCCTGGGACTAGATTGGATATAGAAATAGAAAAACTAAGAGAAGTCTGAGAGACTGAGATCAACAAAG
This sequence comes from Marmota marmota marmota, assembly GCF_001458135.2. Taxonomy (NCBI): domain Eukaryota; kingdom Metazoa; phylum Chordata; class Mammalia; order Rodentia; family Sciuridae; genus Marmota; species Marmota marmota. The sequence continues at coordinate 3,081,477 of NW_026000022.1, forward strand.
TTGTGTCTGGGGATCAAGGAATCCAATGATAAAATGGAGCGCAGGTAGAGAAAAAGGCAAAAAAGAAAAGTAATTACAACTAATAAAAAGGTTCGGTATTTGGAATGCTTAAATAGAGTGAAGGAAATCTCAATTTGGACAAGATAAAAAAATTAATAGGAGTGAAGTATGTACAAAGAGTAATGGCCGAGTAGATGGGGGATGCTTCTCTCCTGCTGGGTGGCAAGATGAGGTCACCATCTCCTGTCACTAAAAGATGATCTCCACAGTGTATCCACTAAAAGATTTTTACATGTCATTGGCTAGTGCAAAGACCTGAGCCTTTTGTGCTGTTTGTTTGCAGTGTGATCATGTTGGGTAGGTTAGGAACTCATCATCCCATACCCATTGCCTTGTTCTTCAGAATAAAAAATAGTACACGAGGGAAAAACACAAACAAGATGGAAATTTCACAGGACTAGCTACAGAATGACCAGTGGGCAAAGTTGAAATGCCAGTCTTTTCTCTGAGATTGTCAGTTTACAAAAGGCACAGTTTATCCTAGATCCCCCCTCCCCCCATGGAAACCAGCGTGGTGATGCAGGAGAATATGTGAAAAGCTATTTAAGGCCCTGCTCCATCCACCATGGCCCTGAAGTCCCACATTCATGGACAAGGCAGTTCTCTATATTGACTGTGGAAACCTATGTCAATGTTCTAGTGCATTCACTAACAAATGATTCAGCGTGAGATGGTTATGACAACCAAGTTACATTCTGCTTTTGATTTCAGTACAATTCCCAGGATTACAGAAGTTCCTTTCAATTCCACGGCCACAGTGAGGAAGGATATTGAAAGAGAAAGAAGGAAGGAGAGAGGAATGTCAGTGGGAAACATCTGAACAACAGAATTTATGTTAACAGAATTTATGAATCACCTGAAATTTATTAAATATATTTGAAAGTCCTTTGCACCCAAAAAATGCGGTATTTCACTATATTTATTTGCTCTTTTTTGAGTAAAAGAAATAGAGCCACACTCATTTGTCCACCTCTTCTATCTGCTTCTCCCAGACTTATGCCTGTACCCATATGCCTGTGGAAGTTAAGCACATTTAAATCTCCAAAACTAATCAGAGGGGGAAAAATGTAGTGGCCTCCTGGTCCCTTCCTTCACCTGAGGCATTTCCAAAGCAGTCTACTGAGTGGTTCTCAGCTTTGCAAATTGTCTCCCATCAAATTCACCTGTGCAGATGTTTATTGGAAACTTCCTGGGTTCTGGGTGTTCAGCATAAGGGATCGTGGATTCCAGAGCCAAGATCTGTGGGCTAAAAATCAAACTTTGAGGGTTTGACAAGTGCACTTTAAAAAATCAGTTTCCTCACTAGAAACAGGTAGAAAAGAGTAGTAGATCATCTGATTATTGTGACTATTAGATGATGTAATAGGTGGGAAGAATTTAGCATATTTCCTGGACGAAAATTAGGACTTAACCAAGGCTCACAATCATTTTTAAATGTTATCAAATTTATTACAAATGCAACACATGACATCATTCTTGATCTCAGTCTTTTTTGGGGTCAAAAGAGAATGAATGGGGGGGAACCCAGATATGATATATACCAAATGTGTGACGACTTTGAAGAAACCACCAGCATTCACAGAAGTTTCATAATAAACGAACTTACAAGAAGTGGAGAAACTCAGCTACATTAAAAAAAGAGAGAAGGTGACATTGCAAGAAAAAAAAGGATTAAAAAATAGGCTAAGAAGTTGTAAAGGTAGGAATGATTGTAGAAGGCAGAGTGAAGGAAGAAGAGCCATCTGCCCTCCGAGCAACATGCTAAACTGCAAGGAAATTGGATGGAAAGATTGGCATTCCAAAGCAATACTGCAAGAACACCAAAATGTGATAACTCTGTCTTAGAGAGTGCAAGACACACACTCTGGCATATTGGGGAAGAGAAGTCTGGTGCTGCGATTCCTTCTATGATCTTGTTCCAGTTTTCTCACCACACCGTGAACTTCAGAGACAGGCCACACCTTATTCCTCATAAAAGCCCCAGTTCCTCACTGTGACAGACACAGAGGAAGGGACCCGGAAATTTGTAGAATGAAAAGACCAGAAAGGAGGAGAGAAGGCAGCAAGAGAAGGAGGGGTAGGAAAGAAGGGTAAGGACATCCTTCTTCGTCTGAGTGGGTCTATATAATATCTAGCTCCAGGAACAGGGTATGCATTTAACTACATGGTTCATTCTGTTCTAGTAGCCATGGTTATTCATTAGGAATAGAGTTGGGGGGGTGGTTTTTTTTTTTTTCTTTTGCTGTCAATTCAGTTTCAGCTGCAAATGAAACTAAATTAAACTGTTTATTCATCCTTCATTTTTGATGACTCTCCCAAGTCATCCCATCCAGGGTCAGCCCCAAGAGTAAGGTAGCAGATCTGTGGACCAGGTAAAAGGTTAAGTATCCTATTTTTACTGTGATCCAACATTGTGTCCCGAAGGACAGGATTAAATAGGGAGCAACTGAGCAAGAGCAGGAATTCTGAGTAACTTCCTAATACAAAGCAAATGTACCAGAGTAGATTTCTCCCTCTTTTCCTTTTTCTCTAAAGAAAAAAATTTACTAACATTTTTTTTTTTTTTTACTTTCCTCAGAAGGCTGCATGAGACTTGAAATACATATGGCCGCTGTGAGTTCATCAGGAATTGAAGAGATTAGGTGATAAATAGCCAAAGTTAAGGCCCCATTTTCTCAGTAAGGACCGAAGGCAGACATGACTGGTTTGGGAGAGGAGGAAAGGATGCTTTTCAGGAGAAAATCACCAACAAGTCACTCCAGGACCAATGTGGAGCATAAGCAGAGAGCAGGGACTTCTCGTGGAGGCCTGTCTGCCTTTATTGAGCAAGAGCAACCCCACTGTCTTTGCGGAAATGAAGGATGGAGAAATGTTTATGCAACTCGCTATTACCTGAGCTTTGCATCGGGTAATGATTTTTAGTTCTTTTCAGAATTCCACACACAAACCACCAAGGCTCCAAACAACAGAGCAGAGAGATTTTTTACAGAGTCCCCCGAAAGGGGAGGGGTGGGCAACACCAAACCTTTTGTCTCATCTGGGTTTTTGTTGTTGTTGTTGTTGTTTTTAAATAAAGCTGCAATTGGCCTAGTGCGATCTGATAAGTGTCTTATTATAAATTTGAACATCAACAGAGGGTAAGAAAAAAAAATGATAAAACTTGCAACCAAAAGCAAAAAGAAAAAAAAAAGGAGAGAGAGAAAGAGAAAAAGAGAGGGATAAAGAAAAGAAAGGGTCTAAATGACTGGCAGTTCCCATTTCTTTACAAGTGTTACATTTCAGTCCCCTGCCACTACCACATGTTTCCTGTTCACAGATAATTTGTACAACATATTTTATCATTCAGTTTTAGACACAGTTGAAAGGCTTTTGCCTAAGGCTTGGAACACTTTGAAAATTGTATACCATTTGCAAGGCTTTCTTCTGCTTCGCTGTGCAATTAGGTGACTGTCTTTCTACAGACGTCGAATTTATCATTTATGGGACTGTGAATGTGCGTGTGTGTTTAAAAACCAAGGTGAACTAGAAAATGAATGGGAGTTGCTTCCAATAACCTGCAGATGAGGGATTAAGAAGCAAAGCAATGATTTCACCTCCTTGAAGGACTGCAAGTGAGTTTTCTCCCTTCAAGAAGTTAGGTTCTGGAAGATTTCAGTTCCAAGCATTGTTTACATATTGACTCATCCCTTCGCCCTTTACCAGTAGTTAAATCACAGTGTAATGGTCTAAAGAAACCTGGTCTCATTAATCCCTGCGAGAGCAATTTTTCAGGACTTTTTGTTTGCTTCCCCTGCCATCTTCTCTGCCCTGTCTTGCCTGAATTTCACAGTTTGCCTGGGAAGCACTGATGTGCTCAGAGCTTCCCCTGGTGGAAGTAGTTGGCAAAAGGTGTTCGAGCCAGGAAGGGCGAATCTGGGACTTGCTCCCAGGCACGGGGCTCAGCGGAGTGTTCAGTTGTCCAAGAACAGAGAGGACCTAATGTGACTGGAGGTTCTGATTGAATTTTCTATGCTTTTTCTGTGTTTTACATAACCTGAATTTTAAAGTCAGATTTGATAAAAGATAACTTATTCCCATCATTATGCCACTTTGTATTTTTTCCACTGAATAATGCAAACGAAAAGAGCGAGCGAGGAAGCCTAATTCAACCCTCCCCGGAAGAGCCTGACTTTCCTCTGAGGTTGAATTCCGCATCCATCATTATGCAGGGATGCCGTTCTTCTCCTGTATTTTAAAAACATGGCCAGAAAATGGTTGTAGAGGCGTCTGAACAGCATTGAGTCTTTTGATGGGAGACGATGCTGAGGTTTGCAGATGCTCTTTAAAGTGTTTTTTTGTCTTTTCTTATTCAAAGACACACTTTCCATATTAATTTCTCTCAGACCATGTTTCTGTGATATTTTTTAGTCTATAAATTCTGAATATATTGGAGCAACATATTTTAAGTCATACAGCCTTCCAAGGCAGGTTTTTGGGGAGTGGAAGGATGGGGGCTAAAGAACTAAAAATAAATAGTCAATTAATAAATGCAAGCAGTGTTGATAATGATGACTAGCATGACAGGTTTGTATTCATGCCAATGGTGGGAAAGAAACAACAGGATTTGAAATCTATTTACAAAATCTTCATATGTCTGTAACAAAACTTAGCCTTAAATAACTCAGTGGGAAAGGAGGAGACCCTGCTATGTTTCACCTGCTACTGTTGTTTGTTACAAGAGACATTATTGGCCAAAGAACAGTGACTTTTTGAAACAACTCATCATTAAATTTAAATAATCTTATAGTCACTCTGAATGCTAAGCAGGCTACAAGCATCAGAAACATACATGTTCTGATGTAAATCTATTTAAATAATTGCTCAAGTAATACATTTTCTATGATCATATATTTATTAGAGACAGATACAAAGAAAAACCCCACAATTATATTGAAAGACGAAGTGCACCTAATGATGACCTTGTCTATGCAGAAACAGAAGCTGGGCTACAGAAAGCTCATAGGTCCCCAACTCGGCATAGGCAAGTCTGATTGCCTTGTTGCTTTGACAAAAAAACCCTTAAGGGTAATGTAAAATAAAGCCACTTAGAGATGTTATCCTCTGCAAATAATAGGAAAGGATGATTAAGGCTGTAGAGACATTTGTTAGATTTATACATGTGCACAGAGCCAAGACCGTGGGGTTTGGGTCAGTCAGAATGCCATTATAACAATAATTTATGGAAAGGCGGCAGCAGGCGGAAACAGCAGAACACACACGCTGAAAGAGCCATCCTGAATAAAGGAGAAACCACTTTCCTTTTGAAATGCATCCAGGACACTTGGCAATGACATAGACTTTGGACCAAGAAAATCAGGACAGTTTAATCGATCATTTATCAAAAGGATTTGCAAGGTGGATGTATGGAGCTCAATGCAGCGCCCTTTCCCAAGGCTCACTCACTGGCCCTTCCAGCTCCTGGAAGACAAGGACACAATCCTGAGCACCTGCTTGAACATCTTCCACTTTCCTAATCAGTTCAGTTCTCAGGACCTTCATGAAGGACTTTTCTGCAGACAAAAGAGGTCAGATGATAAGCAGCTCCACAATTCCTTACTAGTCAAATGGAATGGGGAAGTATGGGTAGGGATGGGGCTCTCCTTTCAAACTGTTGCCTCCTGAACATGTGGCCCAAGTTAGAGTCAATTTTGAGGGATGAGAGAGCAGCATCTTATAACAATCTGATCGCTTTATCAACATGGAGTTTGGAAAAAAGAAAAAAATCTTAACCATGGCAGTTCAAAAATACCCTGCATCTAAGAAGCAACTTCCTGGATGCTGAGTTCATGGCTGTACATACAATGAGGGTTGGCCTTCCTGGGCTTTCGAGCAGCTGAATTCACATGCAGGAATTGTTCAGGAAATTGAACTACCGTGGGGTGCTTTTAAAGGAATATGACTTTCAGGATTCTAAGTTGAACCTATTCTTGCCACTGACTTGCTATATGACCTTGGGCAAATCATTTAACCTGTAGGTGCCTCAGCTACAAGAACAGTATGATTCTTGGTCTAAGATGCAATTTCAAAGCAGAAACTCCATCTTAATTTTGCTTCCCTTTCCACTGCTTGATCTCATCATTGAAATGCCGCAGACGGCTCTCAAGGTGTTTTTTGATTGACCTGCCTGGCCCGGTATTAGGAGGCCTTGTTCCTTCTCTGGGCTGACTCACAATATGTGTACACTTATCTGCAAGGGGACTCTCCTGGTGCAGGTATAGATACAACTGGCTTTTCTGTACAATGTGCAGGTGTGCAGCCATGAGCTCCTCTATGAATAGATGATGCTCCCCTCCCTGGTTTACCAGGTAGAGTCACAAGTGAACTGACAGCCTTAGTGTCACCTCCTAATCTTACTCTACTCTATGCCTCAGCCCTTCATGCACTACAGGAACACCTAAAAACCAATGCAATTATACCTCCTGTGTGGCAGGGGGCAGTAAAGCATAGTGGTGGCAAACCACTATGGGTGCGTGGTGAGCTACTCTCAGACATCCTCTCTTGGCCTCCTTTGTCTCTTCTTTTATACTGAAAAATCATAAAACAACTTGGTAAATACTGAGAATTAAATAACAAAACGTATGTGAATGGTCTGGCATATATATGTGATACTTGATCAAGTATTAGCTGTTACATTTTTACACATTTCAAACCTTTTTCTGTCTAGAGACCTTTTTGGCACTCCTATCTCAAACCTGTAGAGTCACTGAGACCAGGATTCTTTATCCTGTCCTCCCTAGATATAAATATAACCAATAATGAAGAAAAGGTCACATGAGCTCATGACTTCTGAGTCCATTTAATGCTCTTTCCTTCAAACTATGTGCTGCCTGTCAGTCTCCAGTTTCAGGGTTGCATGACCTCTGTAGTATATTCTCTGCCTATCTCTATGGTCTCCGTGGCTTTAAAGCCTGGTTATTTGGGAGCCGAGAGTTCTGTTTTATTCCTACATTTAATGTCCAGTAGCAGAAAAAAAAAAAAAAACTTATCTGTTTGGTTCACTTCATTGAGTTCGGTTTTGCAAGCCTCTGTGCTGGGATCAGAATTCCTGGTACTATGCTTGGCAAGGAGAGAGAGAAGAAAAAATGGGCAAGGAGAGTTGTAGTAGTCTAATTTCAGCTACTATAACAAAATATCACAGACTGGGTGATTAGTAATGAATAGAAATGTATTTAGGCTACAGTTTTACAGGCTGTAAAATCCATAATTGAAAGGCCACATCTGGTGACAGTCTTCTTGTTATGTTATTCCATGGTGAAATATAGGATCACAGATCCCATGAAAGAGAAAGGAAAAGGGAGATGATTTCTCCCCCTTTTATCACTAACCCACTGCAGTGATAACAGTATTAATTGAACTGATTATCTCTTAAAAGGTCGCACCTCTGAATATGGTTAAAATGGCAATTAAATTTCAGCAGGAGATTTCAAACAATAGTAAGCATGAACCACTGACCTAGGATTGCAGAGCTAGTGAATAGCAATACGGGGTAACTGAACCCAGGTCTATAGGAGTGAATCCAAGTCAGTGTTGCTAGAGCCGGTGAAAAGACAGACAGCATGCCTAGATGGTTCTTCTGTGAGATACTACCTGATAAGAAATTGCAAGGTGATACTGAAGCACAGAGAAAGGCCCTGTCTGGTCTCATAGGAATGGCTCATAAACTGAGACTTTTAAAGAGCACCTGAAAGGGATCTAGGTGAATGAAAGATGGAAGGGTGATTTCAGCAAGGAAGGCATTCCAAGCAGCTGATGGAGACACAGAACATGGTGGGGAGTAGACATGGGAATATCAGCAGGTCCTGTTACTAGGCCAGGTTAGAGGTTCTCAAAATTCAGTGTGCCTCAGAATCAGCTGGAAGGCTTGTTAAAACACATCTTGACACTCAGCCCCGGACTTTCTGATTCAGTTGGTTGATCCGGGAAGGACAAGAATTTGTGTTTCTAACAAGTTCCTGGATGGTACTGATGCTGGTGGCCCAAGTATCACGTTTGGAGAACCACTGGCCTGGGGGTTGGTAAAGGAGATGAAAAGAAAGTCAGGCCACAGAAGAAAGCGTTTATGTGATTTCAAAGTAAAGAAATGAAGAAAGAAATTGCTTTTTATCCCAGTACCCTCTATTCCACAAGGGGCCAGATGCCTCAGGATTTCTTCTCCCATCTGAGAGTGAGGATGAAGCCATGGCATGAATTCTCCAGGGAGCCATGAGGATTACCCCAATTCCTGAGGGTCATAGAGATCATAGGTTCTTTTTTGTTGTTGTTTTTATTTTTCATTTTTGTACCAGGAATTGAACTCAGAGGCACTTAACCACTGAGTCAATTCCCAGCTTGTCCCCTCCCCCGCTTTTTTTGAGATAAGGTCTCACTAAATTGCTTAAGACCTAGCTAAGTTGCCGAGGTTGGCTTTGAACTCACGATCCTCCTGCCTCAGCCTCCTGAGCCTCTGGGATTTCAGGATTTTACCACATCTAGCAGAATATGGGTTCTTGCTCATAAATATTAATGAGGACCTTTGAGCTGGCACACACCTGCCTTAGCATCTTCACTTGAGGAAGTGAAGAAGTTACCTGAGCTGGTATATCAAGTTAGAAAGTTGGTACCACTTGATGCTTTAGAGTGATACATAGCTCCCTTCCAGAGACACAACCTTACTCCAGTCTCAGGCACCTAGTGAACTACACTCAAAGAACTTCAACATTTAAAAATGCTTCTAAACATATTCTGAAAAAAAAAATTGAGTCTTATTAATCTTATCATCTTTTATTTCAGCCTCCTCTTTAAACCAGTTCACATATGTTCCCTCCATATTCTGCAACTAATAATTGATCTAATAATACTCAATTTGTGTGAATATCAATTTGGAAAGAATTTCGTACATCAAGTACTTGTTTATATTAAATTCTACTGTCTTTTTCCCTAAATCCAAATTTTCTAAGCTAACAGAACTTAGAGGAGCTATGAATATTAATAGTTCTTTTCAATGCAAGTCATAATCCAACATCACCCTCTTTGTCACTTCTCATTGGCCTCATGACAAAAGTAGACCAACCTTTCCTTTCCTTGTGAATTTCTTTTATTACTTTTCTTGGGCTTCATAAAAAAATGATTAATAGAGTGACTTTTTTTACTGTGGTCAATGCAATAAGTCATGCTGCAAAGAAAATGTAGAAAACAAAGTAAAAAAAAATGTAAACATACAAACTACCTAATGCTCTAATAAAAGTTGACCCCAGTGGCCCTTATACTCCTTTGAATGCGTCTGTAATCTCCCACATTCATTGGAGTTCATGTCCAATGTATTGTATTTTGTAATGCTATGCTCTACATAATCTTTAGATTCCACACACTCAATACGTTTTAGGCTGAAGGTAGACTCAAACTCCATGTTTGTTCACATATTTCCTTGCTATAATCATTATTAGTGTGATCTTGTAGTAGGTATCATTCACCCTTTGGTTGAGAGCTCAACATTAATTGAATGATCCTAAAGAAATGCATCTTCAGAATATTCTTAAAATATAAATAACTTAGAAAGGAGACAGAGTTATTTGGAAGTTAAGCACTTTCCTAGCTAATAAATTTCAGGTTCTTGTTTGTGTTTTTTCTTTCTTTGTTTGTTTGTACCAGGGATTGAACCTTCTGAGTTCAATGGGTGCTTAACCACTGAGCTACATCCCCAGCCCTTTCTATAGTTTATAGAGACAGGGTCTCATTAAGTTGCTTAGAGCCTCACTAAGTTGCTGAAGCTGGCTTTGAACTTGAGATCCTCCTGCCTCAGCCTCCCAAGCCACTGGGATTATAAGCATATGCCACCACACGTGGCATTTTTTTTTCATTATCATGTTATGTCCTTGAAATCTTCACACCATCCCCCCATGTTCAGGAAAGAATTAACCCAATTCGAGGCAATAGACAGACACTTGAAGAATTAGAAGACAGGATACTGCAGGGAGGAGAATTATTAGAAGATTTTTCTCCAAGCCCAATATCACCCTTATCAGTTGTTTGGGCAATGAGTCCTTGAATCTTCTGAGCCAGAGTTTTCTGGATGCCAAAGTAGAAGTACCATGAAAACCCAACCCCGCTGGATTGTCATGTTGCTAAATAAATGAGAAACTGCATGAGAAGAGATTTTTACAGGTAAAACACATGATAAGTGTAACAGGTCATCAGACTTGCCTGTTGAAAACCCGATGTGCTTTAGAAATGCAATGCTAGACTAACAAACATTTTTGTTTGTTGAAGCAGGAAGGAAATTGTAAGGGTGAATTCCCATTTTTCCTTAGTACCTTCCCTGTTGCTGAATGGAGAATATCCCACCTTTGTATGTCAATTGTGGCATATGCGAAAATACCTCCCGATCATTTTTCACAGGGATTCTTTCCAAGTGAGAAAGCAAGTAATGGGGTCATGGTGTTTCTGGAGTAATACAACCCAGGTTTCTCGTGTGATTTTGATTAGCAAATTCTGTCCCCAGTTTTATTGTGTGTGGGGAAGCAGCAGTCTATGATTTCTTACTCTTTTGGGAAGGAAACAGCTCTAGGTATTGTATAGCTGCTCATAGGAAGGGAACCTGGAATTCATGAGGAATCGTTTTTAGACAGCCCACTACCAGGCCATGCTAGGCCGTCAATCATAATGAAAAAAGACCGAAGTCATGAACTCATAGATAATGGAGCACACCTTTCAACAGCATCCCTATCACCATCACTATCACTATCACCCTCCTTCTCATCATCATCTTCATTATCCATGGTGAAAGTCGTAAAATAGGGGTGCGATCATTTCTTCTGTTTGGGCTCTTTAAAAATTTAATTCAGACAAACGTCAGCCCACACCAAATTGTTTCTGTACAAGATTCCAATATACATAAAAAGAGGCTCCTTTGTTCTATTCTTGTCTCTATTTTTTAAGTCCTGCATTGAAGTGTTAAGTCTCATGAGCTTCAGTGTCTCCAAGCACCAAGACATATATTCTGTGCACTAAATTTGGGAATTCTTGATCACCTCAGATTGCCTTACATTATTCCAGATGTTGCCTCTTGGTTCTCTGTAACATGTTTGCATTGAACAGAAATCAGAAATATAGGTGTTTTTTTTTTAACTGTTTTCATTTTTTTTTTCAAGAAACTTTGATTTAATCTAAAGCCTTTAGCAAATTCGGATTGCTAACAACCGTAGATAGCCACCTCTATATTAGAGCTCATCTATATACCGTTAGTGCAGATGTAGGAGCAAAATCAGAAGTTTTTTGACATCCCTCTCTCAAAGTAGAGTAGAGAAACTACTCTGCCTGTAAGTAAATTTAGGTTATTTTGCATCTAGTTATTTGGTAAATCTGGTAACAAAAAGTTCATCTGTGTTGTATAAAATGTTTTCTAAGGGCCACCTGCAACATGAGTGTATGAGACACATTCAAAGATAACAGAAGAATAATGTTCTGAACCTCTGCACAGTAAGGAGCTATGTGAATAAAATCCATCATACCCACACATATACACATGCCCACACACACATATACAATCCACATGACACACACATACACATATTCTCACCCACTGGCACAGGTAAAGATCTTGCTACTCAGCCTCTGTGGATCAATTGTGAATTGCTGACACCCCTGGTATGAGAAGCATGAAGAACGGCTTTCTTTCAAGGTAGCTACTGTGTGAGATGGTAGAAAAACCTAAGTCTTGGGTACAGGGGGGCTTGGCTTGTATATTAATTAAGTGACCAAGTCACTCAGCCTCTCTGGTGCTCAGTTCCCTTCTTTGTTATATGGGGATACAACCCATAATTCCATAAGGTTGTTGCAAAGATTTAATGAGATAATGTCCAAGGAGTAACCCTCAGCCCAGTGGCTGGCTCAGCTGTTTTTCAGAAATTGGTGCATATAATCATGGGAATATGTAGTGTGTATTAAGCTTATAGGAAATTCCTATAAGCTTAATACACACTACAGTGCAACCGAGTTTCCAAGGAAGAAAGAAGGTGAGAGAAGGGGTAGAAGAATCCAGTTCCAATTTTTGTGGAAAACTCAAGGTAGAAGGCAAGGAAGCCTGACATAGCATAGCTGCAAGAGATTTTTCTTTATTTCAAAACAACTTCCAGCTTTTGTTTTCCAAAGAGGAAATTTGATATTCTAATAATCTATGAGTTGCACGCTGTGGGAATGAAAGAAATTCATTCTTTGTTCCCCCCTGGCATTCCGTAGTACACTGTGTGGATACAGCAACTTATCGTGAAGCTAAAAAGTGGAGTCATAATTATTCTACAGAATCTTTCCTCTCCAGGAGTCCATTTTATCAGAGAATCCTTTTCTTGTATTTCTACCTTCTCTCTATAGTTTCCCATGATACAGACAGAGCTTCAGCTCTCCCCAGGCATTGCTGCCTGGCATTCATCAGGAATCCAACATGGTGAACTTTTAACTGTACTGCTATGCTCCTGTATCCCTGTGCAAGTGAAGGAACATCATCATATTTTGACTTAAAAAAAATGGTTAGTAATAGAAGATCCTTGGACCACTGTTACAATTATAGCCCTTCCCAATTCTTTTTTTAAAATATTTTTTTAGAAGTTGATGCACCTTTATTTTGTTCATTCATTTATATGTGGTGCTGAGAATCAAACCCAGTACCTCACACACGTTAGGCAAGTGCTCTACCACTGAGCCACACCCCAGCCATCCTCCAATTCCTTACTCTGTTTTTTGCTATATATTTAATTCCTCTTTACTCATCATTTGTATTATTGTTATTCAGTCTTTGGAATATTTAGAAATGGTTTGTTTTTCTATGTTCTCCCTAGTGGCCCACCACCAAAGAAGGGTGCCATGGCATTACATTGGTGGTACATATTTCCATCCATTTCAGGAGGCTGTTAAACACTCACTATAGCACTTAGGATTTTGTACAATTTAAACGGCCTTTAGGAAATTCTATTTTCTAGATAGAACATTTGTTCATTTGTTTCTGTTTGGTTCTTATCCAAATTCTGTCATTTCACAGTGTTTCGCTCACCTAAAATAATAAGGAGCATGGAAGGAAATTGAGAGAAATAAAAGGAAGAAATTTTGTGACCTAGATTTCAACTTGATGGATTTGGAAAATTATTTTCTTCCCTAAATTAACCAAGATTTATGAGAACCACATATGTTAAAGTGCAAATTTCATTACTAATCATTCTCTTTTTAAACATTTGAGACAAACGGGGTTGAAAAAGTGGCTCTGAGTTTGATGTATCATCTGCTGTGGAGCAGAGTTCATGTGGCTGCGATGTTGGTGCCTGGTGTGTTTTGTCTGGTCTACATCTGCCCATGATTTTAATAATTCACTTCATTCTGAGTTGGGGGCACGTGTGTTCATCAAGGTTTCCTTTTGCTCAAAAGGATTTTCTATGACCCAAATCACAGGTTCTTCCTTTAACTGTATCCTTCTAGGTCCACAAAAGGGATGCCATATATTTTATGTGTACGTATTGGCTCATAACTTTTTTTTCCTGGATAGAAAGAGAGACAAATGATTTTATCTCAAAAAATATATATTTTCCCATTTTTTTATGTTATTGGAGCTGATATCCTTAAAACTGTTTCTCAGAAGTGCATATTTTGCTGAAAATCATCTAGAATCTAAGTGCCTTGGGCTATTAGTCCTCTTTAGATTAAAGCATGTTTAATTATCCATTTACTTTATTTCTCACCAAAGAACTCCAGGATTCTGATTTATCTCACCAAACTACAACCCCAGGTTACTACTGCCCCTTCAATCTTTAGGAGAATCCCTTGGGATTGATTCTAGGATCTCCATGAAGGAATATATAATTTATTTTGGAAACCACATTGATGGACTAAATCTCCATGAAGAAGAATAAGAATGTTAATAAGCATTAGACAAAGTGCTTTTTCCCACCTTTTTAGTTCCCACCAGCCCTGGCTCCTACTTTCTTGCTATTTCTACCCTGACATTTATTATTCAGAAAGTCCTCAGCAGGGTCCCTTCCTGCCTGTCACTGGGCAGTAATTCTTTCACTATTGCACCCAAGACACATTCTCCAAAATGGTCTTTAGCAACAAGAAAGGAAATCTAATTACAGACCCCATGAGAGCCTTCCTCATAATATACTACCCAAATCCAAAGCATGTGCATATAATTAGTCATCTGTTGGCATCTCTCCCTTCTTGGTTCCAGTCAACCAGCCAACCCAAAGTCTGCATCCAAATGACTCATCTGGAGTCATCTGAGGTTACAAATGATCCTAGCTCTTATAGTACTTCCCGTTATTTAACCTAGATCTCTCCCTTTATTGCTGGAGTAGTGGATGAAGTTGATTCTAAAATGAGCAGAAAGCACAGTGTTCTCAGCATGGACTGTCATTTGGAAAATTCACAATAATGAAATAATTCAATAACTAGATACATTGAAACTTGAGTGTGTGGAGATGGCAGGGGTAGGGGGAGTTACTAGCCTCTGATGAGTAGAAGCCATAGACGCTGTTGAATATCCTAGGATACATAGAACAGTCCCCACCACAAAGAACGATCTTGTTCCCAATGTTACAAATGCTAAGGTTGAGAAATTCTAATCTGAGTTCATAGCACAAAGGATATTGTGATAGCATTTTTCCTACCCAAAACAAACTCATTACTAGGTGCTATGCAGAGACATCATGGGATGTGTAATAATTAAGTAGCAATGAGTTAGGAACTGAATGAAGAAGACACTTGTGAGTCCCTAACTATAATTCTATAACTTGGACTACATTTTTCAACTCCAAATCCATGTGTCAATACATCAAGTGTGTGTGTGTGTGTGTGTGTGTGTGTGTGTGTATGTATATATGTGTATATATATATTTCAACATCAGCATACACCATGCTTACACCTGAATAGCTATTTGCTATAAGTTATTATCCATCATTTGTCCTCAAATTATCTGATTTTAAAGGCAACTTTCCACCATGATGCCATTGCCTCACCACAGATACAGAAGTAACAGGACAAACCAGCCACAGAATAAAACCTCTGAAAGAGTGAACCAAAATTAACCTTTCTTCTTTTTAGTTGATTTATCTCAGGCATTTGTTATAGTAACAATAAGCTAACTAACACACTATGTAATTTAGGAAACACTATTAATACAAGTATATTAGAGAGTATATATATTTTATTTTATGGTTTATTTTATTTTTTTGCTGTGGTTTGCAACAATATTGTTTATCAACATATTTAGGTAAGGATCTTCATTTGTGTAAATTATATTTCAATATGTTTGACTTTTCTTTGTATTAAGGATATTCGCGGGTATAAGGCACAGTATATCCTTGCCTTTATGTGAACATTACAAATAATTCTTATAAATCAATTTATTCCAGTATGTGTCTTTGTATTTATGTTTTGGTTTCTAAAGTCAAGCCATAGTTTGGTCTTTATTGTACACATTTTATGCCTTGAATCTTTGGAAATGCCTTAAAGTCTCAATCATCTGTGTAGTCATACTAGATTGCATGAGAGATTTAAAATCTCTTATAGTTTGTGCCTTGGCTCAACCTTTTCCCAAACTGCTGCCTTTCTCAACCTCTGACTACATCTTTATGTTAGCCACAGAGAAATATCAGAAGAAATACAAGCATGTTAGAAAAGTGTGTGTTTTGGGGGAAATATATACTATACTCCCTGGGAGAAAATATACAATGATACCACTTCTGTTTTCTCTGCGAGGTTTTTCCTTTATAATTTGACCAGTCTGTTGTATTGGACAACCTAACAGGCACGGTCCCTAAGCCACATTGCTTGTTGTTTAATTAAACAGAAGGGGGGAGATGCTGAGAGCCACAGCTGAGTCCGAATGGCCCCTGGTATTTTGCCAATAGTATTGATTGACAGGGGAGGCATTACTATCCGCCTCGGCCCGCTACTTTGCAGTTCTCACGCTACTTTGGAGTTCTCGTGGGGATTCCTGGGGATTCCCAGAGAGTTCCCATTGGTTGGGGAAGTGCAGGAGGAGGGATTTCCGGAGGATATTTCCGGCTGCTGGTTCCTGGACAAGCCGGGTGGCGTTTGGGAGGAGTTCCCGGGAGCATGTGTGGAGCGTGCTGGTGGAGTTCAGAAATAAAGTTTGTTCCTGCTTCAGTGGCTCGTGATTTGTGCCCAGCCAGACTGCGGCACCAGTCAAGCTTCCCTTTAGCTGCATTCTTTCCTTCCTTTTCTGAGCAAAGACCCATGGAAAAATAATGGAGAGGATGTTCTTGAAATTTGTATTGGTAGCACTTTTGCCCTTAATTTACAATTAGAACAAAGAGCTAGATATAATATAAATTTGAACATAAGTAAAAATCAACAGATCTAAGGGCCCAGGGATACAGAGGGGCATTGCTTTTGTTATTGTTTGCAAATTCTGAATCCCCTGTTTTATGTCCCTGGAGATCCTATTACTATTTCATATTAAGCATTTGAGGTGTTGGGTACGTCTGAAGTACAGAAGGTAGCTCACCGGAACTTCTGAAATGTTCAACAATAATGTCTATCTGATAGAGAGATGGTTTTCCTGCCTCTATTGCACCATGAATGAACACAGCACAGTTGGAACAGGGCCTGTATACTTCAGCGATTAATGGCATCCATACAGCTTTTCAAACGCAAAAAGGAAGGATAATTAAAACCAACCATCTCATCTCAGAGATGTGTGAAGATTAATAAAATAATTTCTGTAAAGGTCCCTGAGCTTTTGGAAAGAAGAATGCAACATACAAAGTCTTGCTATGTGGTTTAATTTGTAGTTATGTGAGGTAGCTCATGAGCACTTTACATCAAATGAAAAACATAATTAGTGCTACATTACTTTTTCAAAGGTCATTTTACATACAAGGCAACAAATCTAAAGTTTGAGGATTTAATCATGAATTAATTTATGGCACAGCATATGTTATGTATATTAATATATAGTGTTTAGAATTTAACTAATAATAAAACTGATGAAAGAATCGCAATGCTGGTGAATTTCTTGAATTTTTTTTTTCAACTTAAAATACTGGACCAAAAAAAATTGGAAGGAA
This sequence comes from Marmota marmota marmota, assembly GCF_001458135.2. Taxonomy (NCBI): domain Eukaryota; kingdom Metazoa; phylum Chordata; class Mammalia; order Rodentia; family Sciuridae; genus Marmota; species Marmota marmota. The sequence goes on from NW_026000022.1 coordinate 3,098,628, forward strand.
TCTTTTCTGTTGTATTTCTGTAAGGCTCTCAAGTTAAGGACAGGCTTCTGAAGACAACAGAATCAAATATAGCAGAGAACTTATTCCTATTGTTTTCAAACTTTCGATCGGGATTCAGCATGTCTGGATCTAGCTTGGCTGAACTGGAGTGGAGAGAATTTACAAGTGACTAGATCAGGTAGGACTAAGTCATCTGTGTACCGAACAGTGATAGGGCCTGGACTTCATAGTGATAGTCGAAATGGAAAGAACAGAGAAGTAAAAGAAGTGTCAACAAGGAAGATTCAAGTCTTACACCTGAGGGCATAAAAAGAATAGTATTTGCTGTAAAGAACCTGCCCCATGAAGACCTGAGCCAGAGCCACCCAAAAGCAATTAGGGTGGTGATGGAAACAGCCCTCAACTGCTCTGTCCAGTGTGGGGACCTCCAGGCACATGTGGCTATCGAGCATTTGAAACCCACCAAGTACAACTGAGTGCAGCTGGATCCCTAATTACATTTTATCCAATCAATCTAAACTTAAAAATTAAAAAGTGAATGGTTCCCATTGCACACCACACTCTCGGGTGAAGCTCTAGAAAAAATGAAGAGCTTCCAGATGTGGCATTAGATGGGAAAAGAAAGCCAGGAAGAAAAGAGGACCAGTAACTGGTGGGGAGAGAGCCGATGAGCACACCATAAAAGAAAGAGAAAAGTGAAACATCATGTGGTAGAAAAGTAGGATAAGAACTACCAACAAGTTTTTCTTTTAAACAGTTATTTTAAATCCTTGTCATTTCAAAGCCTTTCAGGATTTGCTGTTCACAGTCTCTCTTTCTCTGTATGTGCAATTCTTTTGTACATGGTCCATCTCCCCTGTCAATTGACAGCCAAACACACTACCCAGGAGGCCACAGGAAGGAAGAAGAAATGCAGGCCTTGGAAAAAAGAAGTTGATACCAAGTACAAGAGGTGAAATGTCTGGGAGCGAGCCTGTCCCACTTCTGCTAGGTCATGATGCGGATGTTATTAAAGGCACAGGATTTCCATAGGAAAGTCATGAGTGGTCCACATACACTCAGGGTTGATAGAAGGAGCGCAGTTCAGAGAGAAGCACTGAAGGCTTTTCAAAATTGCAATGATCACTCAGGAAGGGACGGGCTTGTCGGGTCTGGGAATTGTTTTAGGTTGCAGCTGCTTGCTTACTAGAATACGAATGTGTCTTGCTACTCTTCCCCTACTTCTAAATAGCCAGCATTTCCTGTAGGTTATATATAATTAAACAGTTCCCTATACACCTGACAGTCTGCATTTTTCCTACTTTAGCTTCTTTCCCAATAATAAATAATATGTGGTTCTGTATTATGTTTGACATTGCAAAAAATATATATGCAATACAATTAGTGTACATAATGGAAAATTTTCAGGGTTTTTTTTAAATCTCAATGGGTTTTTATAAATGGTAGAAAATATTAGAGCTGGGTATGTGGTAGCAATTTATTTATGCCAGCAGTAAGTTTGTGTGCGGACTGAAGACTTGTGTACCTATTGCTTCTGAGCAGCAAACAACTTGCAACAAATAGCATACCTGGGCAACATCCTGTTCTATGTATCCATAATAATGATCCAGTTTACCAAGGGCATCCTGGAGGTCTGAGCTTGTATCTTCAGTATGATTGAGGCTTTGTCATGACTTGATATTGTACTTTAAGGCCCTTTCCGACTGTAATACTCTGCATGTCTATAATGTTCAGTCAAGGAGAATGCCACAAGTAGTGTATTAAATTACTTTTCAGTTCACAAACTCAAAAACAACAATGCCTGTGAGATTTGTGCCTACATCCTTCATGGTGATAATATGAAGGCATGGTGGGTTTGATGCACCCCATGCTCTATAACAGTACATCCCACCAGTGCCATCCGTGCCATGTGATGTTATCCATCCTGCAGGGGAACAGAGGAGCAGGCTTCCATAGTCTGCCTGCTTTAGCTGTACCTCAAACAGCTTGGTTTTTATTTTTCACCTATTTACATCCCTATAAGATCTAACAAACAAACAAACAAAAAAGAATGTTTTGCCATTGAAGCCAAAGAAGAAACTTATTACACGCACACACACACAACCACATACTTATGTAAGTGCACATCTATGTTGAACTTTCTTCCATTATTGGTCTCCACCTTGTGCTATGCTCTGGGAGGCTGATCCTTAGATATGGCGAAGAGATCCATCCTTCCTTGGTTTCACTTGGTTTAGGAAAGGGAGCCATGGCATGAGCTCTCAGAGTAAGAAGGATGCAGATTAGGAACGTGTTCCTCCTTGTCCCTTTCCGTGCACCCTGAAGGATGGCCACTTCCCTTGAGGAAGGCAACTGCCCTTACCAAGTAATTACTCCAAAGAACTATCCTCTCCCAGTTCACTGATCCCTTTCCTGGTCCCCTTAGACTTTCTGCCAGGATATTAAATTATCTCTTTTCAGTCCCCCAAACCTTGCCCACAGCTCTGCAAAGAGCATATCACCAACCTCTATTTAAATAACTCAGGTAAAGAGTGGCATTAGTTTCTTGCTGCCCCCACCCCACCAATAAACACATATGTACTCATGCAAACACAAAATCATGAATAGAAAGGAAGGAAGGAGGAAGGAGGAAGGAAGGAAGGAAGGAAGGAAGGAAGGAAGGAAGGAAGGAAGGAAGGAAGGCAGGCAAGCACAAGCCTCTGAGTGAACCATCACAATAATTCTTTCACTGTAAAGGAAAATGAAGACACTCATCAGTCCTATTTGTAATTTCTCTAAATGGTTATTATTCCTGGAATTACACAGAAAATTCACTTTTAAGGTAATACAGTGGGATTTCTTTTAGTGTTAGAATATGACAGAGCTTATTTAATGTTTCAGGTTACTTTCAATAACTGTCACAATTTGAACTGATCATACCATTCTCTCTCTTTTTTTAATCTAAACAAATTATTTTATTTTAATAAAAAGAAATATTTTATGTTGTTTATATTACTCTTAAATGAAACAATTGAAACTTTTGGGCCTTTTATATAAAAAGTCTTCTATAAATCTTTGCATATAGAATCATATCTGTTTTCCATTTCATAAAAACATAATATTTAAGTACGTAGAATTATACCTGTGGGAGCATACCATTCTTGACAATAATACTTCTAGGTAAACAAGCTTTGAAAATGCACAAGTGTGCAAAAATGTGTGTTTAAAAATGCCTATTGCAACAATGTATGTAATAGGGAAAATAAGAGCTCTTTAAAACAGGAAAACTTGGGAAAATTCTTAATTAGGAATTATGGTCCAAATGTGTCCCCTTAATTCTTGCACTTAATTGCCAACGTGAGAGTATTAAATAATGGAGCTTTTAGGAGGCCCAAAGTCATGTGGGTGGAGCCCTGGCAGGTAGGTTAAAGTTCTTATAACAGCCTGAGTGAGTGGATTTGCTCCCCTCTCACGTGTGATGACTCAGCATTCACACCTCCAGAAGGAATAGTAACAGGGGGCCATCTGGAGCAGACAGCAGCCCTCCCTGACACCAACGTTGCTGGAGCCAGGGCTTACACTCAGTCTCCACATCTGGTGTAAATAACTTACCTGGTAAGTCTCTGGTAGTACAAAACGACAAAACATAAATTTTGGTACATTTTACTATGTAATACCATGGGGAAAAAAACAGAACTTGATATTAAGTAGAAAAAAAATTCAAAACAAATTGTATTCATAATAATACACACATATGATTTTTTATATTTTATTTTTATATTTTGTATCCAATTTATGTAAACAAGGGCACATGCATGGTATACTTATACATGTGGTGTCATGCACGTGTTTCTGAAACAGTTTTTGACTGGTTGACTTTGGAAAGAAAAGGTAGGCTTTGGAGGTAGTAAGAAGTGAAGGATGGAGGCACTACAAATTGGTGCAACCAATCTGGAAAGCACTATGTAGATTCCTTAGAAAACTTGGAATGGAACCACCACTTGACACAGCTATCCACTCCTTTGTTTATACCGAAAGGACTTAAAATCAGCATACTATAGTAATGCAGCCACGTCAATGTTCATAGCAGCTCAATTCACAATATCTAAACTGTGGAACCAACCTAGATGCCCTTCAACAGAAGAATGGATAAAGAAACTGTGGTACATATACCCAATGGAATATCACTCAGCATTAAAAGAGAATAAAATTGTGACATTTTCAGGTAAATGGATATAGTTGGAAAATATCATGCTAATTGAAGTAAGCCAATCCCCCAAAACAAAGGCTGAATGTTCTCTCTAATAAGTGGATGCTGATCCATAAATGGGGGGGAGGTGGCATGGGGAGAAGAGAGAAACTTTGATTGGGCAAAGGGGAGGGAGAGAAGAGAAGGGGGCATGGTGGTAGATAAGATGGTGGAGTGAGATTGACATCATTACCCTAGGTACATATATGAGATTGACATCATTACCCTAGGTACATGTATGACTGCACATGTGGTGTGATGCTGCATCGTGTATAACCGGAAAAATGAAAAGTTGTGCTCTATTTGTCTACAATGAATTAAAATGCATTCTGCTATCATGTATAACTAATTAGAACTAATTAAAAAATAAAATAAGTTAAGGAAGTGAACAGGGGGTTGATATTGTTTGAGGAGAGTTCAAATTATTTCATGAAATATTAACCTATTTATCAAAAGTAACTATTTTAGACAATATCTTTTTCAATCTTGCTCATTTTATGTGAGACCTATTAACTTAAAAAAGCCTGGGCAGCTTTAACTCATGCACATGTTTTTGGAGCTGTGTGATTAGGTAGTTCTATTTTCTTTCACTTTCTGCAGACTCACCTGTTGATATCTCCTGGTCCCAAAAAGTGCCTTTGGTGTTTACCTTTTTTTAATTTTTTTTGGAGAGGGTAGTAAATTTACAAGTTATTTTGCCATTTTTATTTATTTCAACTTTACATACTATCCAGTTATAACTTTTTTTCCCTTTATACAAATGTTTAGCCAAACATAAAGACTATCACTCACTTGTATATTTTTTAAGAAAAATAAAATTTCAAAGTAATAACTTAATGTGAAGTCCTCTTTGTAAATCTGATCATCTCTTAAATTAATTTTTCGGCTTTTAAAAATTTTTATGAGAAAATGTGGAGTGCTTCACGAATTTGAGTGTCATCCTTGTTCAGGGTCTATGCTAATTTCTCTATATTGGTCCAATTTTGGTATAAGTGCTACTGAAGTGAGAAGTAATATTTCAACATTATTTTTAGGGTTCCAAAATATTTTTCAAATGATATCAAATGGAAAATATTAGCTATTCTTTCATTTGGATTGTAAAGTGTATATATTCTTCAGTAAAGTATTATATAAATGAGAAAGGACTATTTTTAACATGAAAATATAACCAAATAGTAAAATTAGATATTACTTGTTATTAAGGAGTTTAAAAAAATCAATGTAAACTAATTAAAGCTGTAATTTATTAAAAAAGAACTGTAATGCATAGTAGTTAGCAATAGTCTTCACTGGATTTCAAAATATTTATTTTAGTCTTTTTTGTTTTAAGATATTTTGCATAATTTAGAGACAACACATAAATCATAATTGAGTCTTTTTAAAAAAGAATCAGCATTTGCATAGTTAAACTTTTGGTATAGACTAGAGAAATATAGGCAAAAGCCCCTGAACAAAGTAAAAATAAACATCAACCCTGGATACCTGCATAGAAACTCTTTGGGAAAAAATATAACTGATGGAAAGCCCAACAAATTAAAATTGAAAATGCTTAAATTTTTGGAAAACTGTCATACGATTTAGGGAAACTGTCCATCAGAAAAATTTTAAAAATAATTTACAACATATTCCTCTTTCATTTACATGTAGGTGAATGGTAGTGTTCTTGCAGAGTCTGAAGGATTTTATAATAGCACCCCCTCATCCACAATTTCACTTTTCATTGTTTCAGTTACTTGCAGTCCACCAGGGTCTGAAAATATTAATATTTTTCTTGATATGTTTTTGAGAGAGACCATATTCATATAACTTTTATTGCAGTTTATTATTCTAATTGTTCTATTTTAGTTAAGTTTTTGTTAATCTCTGACAATGTCCACTTTGTAAATTAAACTTTATCATAAATATGAGTGAAGAAAACCACACATATGGGATTCAGTGCTATCCGTGGTATCAGGTGTTCATTTCGGGGTGTGGACATACCCTTCTGAATAGTGGGAAACTATTATATGAGATTCGGGAGAGATATATGTATAGAAATTGGGCTGGGATCACATAATGGTAGTCCTTATATAACATTCTAGGTCATTTGGTACCAGAGATGAATTGCAGAATTTGGCATTCAGTTTGGAATGAATGCTTCAGCATTGATTGGAAGAAAGTTGGGAACAAGATTAATATCCGAGAGCAAATCAAGTTAGTTAGAAACTTAGTAAGGTAATCCTGCAAAAGAAACAAAAGAATATGAATGAACTAGAATCAAAAAGATTTGAACATAGTGTGTACAAGATCAAGATTCTGAACAGCTTGCAATCTTGAGTAACCTGTTAGTACCACAGGAAGATCCCAAGCTCCCCTGCACCCCAGGATCCCTCTTTCTGCGGTGCCTTTCCACAGCTGTCACGACTTCAATTATGGGAGTGCATTTGTGTTTGAATATTAAGAATTATTTGGGGTAAATTACGAACGTTAAAGGAATACCAACAAAGGCAGACTTTGCTTCCTGGTGCTTTGTGAGAACACAATGCTAATTTTCTCTGGCTCCTCTACCATCTATCTGACCCATTCAAAGGAAGCAGTTCCCAAGTAAAGAGCTGTGAGGGGCAAGGCAGGCATGTGGTGCCTGTCACATTGTATCTTAGGACACAAGATGTGTGGAGAGGAAGCACAGAACCCCTGTAAGTAATTCGTTTTTGCCTGCTCTGTGACAACAGATTTCTTAGAAACAGACAGTGGGTAGGAGGTAACACATAAGTGACAAGGAATTTATCAGAAGAGCCCGCTGAAAGCGGAAGTTGGAGTAGCAACATCCTATATCACCCAGCCTCCCCTGCAGCTCAGGACAACTGATCATCACATAGTCGGTGGCCAGATTATGCCCAGGTGGATCACTCAACTTTTCAGCATAATTAAATAAGAAAATGGAGAGACAATGTCAGTGAGAAAAAAAATCAAAATAAAATCTAAGTAACAGGGAAAAGAAAGTAGCATCTAGAAGAAGATTCATTGACAAAGACACATGACAGCAACTAGAGAAAAACTGCAAGACAAACCTTCAACAGAATGCAAAAAGACAGATCTCTGTGAGGAGAGGATAAGTCCACTCAGTAAGTCCCAAGTTTTCAATTCTGCAAATATTTCAATTAAAGCAACACAGGGGCCTTACAATAGGTTGGGAATCATAATTTAAACCTTATATATTATGTTAATTTGTTAGCATTAATTAACTAACATTGTTTAATAATTGCTTTAATTCCAATATTATGAAATTATATATTTAAGTGTTCCACATCTGGGACAACGGGACTCAATGGGTTAAGAAAAATCAGTCACAAGACTGGATACAATTGAGCAATATGGGAAGGGGAAAGGATTATATAAAAAGACTAACAAGGAAATTAAAAACAAACTAAAATGAAATCCATATTGAATACAATAATGAACTCAGAAGGTAAGTATAAAATAAGTGAGAGGCGATATTTGAGAAGCTGCTCCAAAGCGTAAGGAAAGTTTAAAGAATGAAAGTCTGATTAGTGCAGAGATCATTTCTAGCCTTGAAGAAGACATGAAAGCAAATAGATAAGAAGGCATAATCAAAGAGATGAAAGAGTCTCAGCTAGGCAGATTTACAGTAGATCACTTATTGCAGACAAAATTAATTAAAAGTATTTTTACAGGTGGTATTCTTGAACAGAGAGAATTCAAAATTTGCCATTTTGCTTTTACTCTGAAATCATGAACAAGAAAACAATGGGACATTTTATGTTTATTGATATCTTACTATATACCAGGAATTCTTCTAAGTACTTTAAATGTATTCTTCGTTTAATCAGTTATTATTGTTCCTGGTTCACAGAAACAGAAACAGAAACAGAAACAGCAAGGAATTTGAGGAAGATTGCACTGCTAATAAGTGCAAGAACTGAAATGCAAAACTGGGTACAATAAAATAGTTTTATGTCCTAAAAGATATCTTAAAAATTAAAAGTCTACAAACTAGTAGTGTACAAAGCAAATTACACATCTTCAAAAAGGAGATGAAAAACTGCATGCTGGTTGCAAAAGAAATGGAAGGAAATACAATAAGTGCACATGTGCACACGTGCGTGCACACACACACACACACACATAAACACCAGAGAGCCCAAGGATGTCAAGACATAGGAATGCAATGTTATAATAATATATTCCAATAAATTAATTTCTCCACCAAGGATAAAATGTTTTTATTTTTTTCCACATAAAAGCTAAATTCTAACAATGTAATACTGATGAAAACTACAACAAATACAGAAAGATGTAAAATAACAGAGGTAAGCAGCAGAATAGGAAACAATAGCTCCAACAAGTGCTACTAAAGGAAATCAGGAATTGCAATGTTAGTATAAAGAAAATCAAATTTAAAATAAAAAATAATATAAAGGATGATTTTTAATGAAGGTTTCCTATGGTTTGAATAGGAGGTAGACCCCGAAAGCCCCTGTGTTACTACAGCAGTGGAATGATTGGATTATGGAAACAATCAACTAATCAGTGGATTAATTAGTTGGATAGATTAATAGTTTTAATGGACTACTGGGGGGTGTTAACTATAGGCAGGTGAGATGTGGCTGGAGGTTGAAGGGCACTAGAGGCAGGTCCTCAGGGTTTATTTTTTATCTCTGGCTCCTCATTTGCTCTCTCTCTGCTCCTGTCTGCCAGGAGCTAACCAATTTTCCTCCCCCAAGCCCTTCTACCATGATGTTCTGCTTCTCCTTGGGGTCAGAGCAGCGAGCTGGCTAACCACAGGTGAGCCTTTGAAACCATGTTCCCAGAAAAACTTTTCCTCCTCTGTTTTGTTTTTATCAGGCATTGTGGTCACAGCAATGCAAAGCTGACTAGACAAGGTTGCAGTTCTCCAAGGAGACATTCCTACAGCGTGTAGGCATCACATGCATCTCCCTTAAAATGTGTGGGTTGTACACTGCCATTTATAAGGCATTAAGAGAAACGAGCAAGAACAAATAAATATATTAGATGGCATGAATACACTCTCATTTACTAATGTGGCAAATAACAATCAATTTGGAAAACAGAATTGATAACATGTATTTGATCATATCTATGAATTCTTGCATGCAATAGACAGAACTCACTTTCTGTGACACCATTTGAACATTTATAAAAATAACTTTTAGACACATTCTACTGTCATACATACCTAATTAAAATAAATAAATTAATTTTAAAAACCATATTAAAAATAATAATAATTTATAGGCAACAAAACAAAATTCATTAAGTTCCCAACAAAATAAAGTATACTGTCACCTTCTCTGATCTAATAAAGCTAGTGATTAATAAAAGATATTTTAAATAGAGATTAAAAATATCAAATAACTTAATATAAAAAATAAACTTAAAATACATTTGTTAAATACATGTAAAATTACAAGAGTATGATGATGCATGGGTGATTTTTATTTTCTTCTTTTGGTCAGATTGCATTCTTAAACTTTCCAAGAAAGGGCATGTGTGGCCTGTGAGACACCCTATAATTTTTAAATATTTTGAACAACCAACAATAAAAAATTAAAAAAAAAAAAAAAGCAAATAGGGCAGAGGGGTGGGAGGGGAAGGGAGGGGGCAGGGGGTTAGCAATGATGCTGGAATGTGATGGACATCATTATCCAAAGTACATGTATGAAGACACGAATTGATATGAACATACTTTATATACAAACAGAGATATGAAAAATTGTGCTCTATATGTGTAATAAGAATTGTAAAGCATTCAGCTGTCATGTATTTAAAAAATAAAACCAATTTAAAAAAAGGAATATTATTCAGCATTAAAAGAGAATAAAATCATGGCTTTTGCAGGTTAAAAACAACAACAACAACAACAACAACTTTTGAGGTAAGGCCAAAGCAGCAGAATTGAGGAGAAAAACCAAAACTACACGCTCTTTAAAAGGAAAAAGAACTAGTAATACTAAGGATAGTGAACATTTAATTACAAAGTTAATAGGAATTATAACAAAAACTATAGGAAAACATGATAAAAGAATAGAAAGACTAAACTGGTAATTTAGAACAGTTGAATTGGTTATTTGAAAATTATAACAAACTCAATAATATCATAATAAACCTAGCAAAAATGTACTTAAAATAAATATTCACATATTCATTACCAGTAACAAAAAATAGAAATATATTCATAGATTTTAATAAATTTATTTTCAAATATCAAGACATATTACAGACAAATTCATGTTAAAAATTTTAAAATATGGCTTAAGTGAAATTATAAAAGACACAAATAACAAAAACTCACACATGTATGTAACAAAACAGATTAAATTATCCTAAAATAAAAAGAAGCTAAAGGTTTATTTCCACAAACAATACTCAGTCCAGGTTTTACAATTCAGTTCTTTGAAAAACTCCAAAGTAAAAAAAAAAATGAAATAAAATATTTTGTTTATTTCAAAGGTGTAAGTAAAAAGTAAAGTTTATTTTTTCCCATAATTATAATACCCACATCTTACAAGATTAGTGATACCAAAAAATAGATAGATAGATAGTAGATAGTAGATAGGTCTTATTCATAATAAAGTTCCAAAACTTGAAAATAACATACTAAAAACTACTTCCCCAATATATTGAAATAAAAATATGCAGCAAACCAAACTTGCTAAGGAATGTAAAAGATTTTTCCATTAAAATTAGAATATGTCAAATATTACCTTAGTAATAAGAAAAATTTCCAGATCTGAGTAGTGTGACCCCATGGCAATAAGGGAGCTCATTAAGAAGAACAACTGAAGACCTCTTTCCCCAAACACTTACACACACACACACACACACACACACACACACACACATACACACACACACACACACACACACACACACACACACATACACACACACACACATACACACATACACACACACACACATACACACACACACATACACACACACATACACACATCACACACACACACACACACACACACACACACACACACACACACACACACACACATACACACACACACAACAACAACAA
>NW_026000022.1:3110346-3114011 GCF_001458135.2 Marmota marmota marmota
CACACACACACACACACACACACACCCACACACACACACACACACACACACACACCACACACACACACACACACATACACACATACACACACACACATACACACACACACATACACACACACACATACACACACACATACACACACACACACATACACACACACACATACACACACACATACACACACACTTACACACACACACACATACACACACACACACACACACACATGGTGCACAGTGTCAAGGCTTCCTTTCAAGGACAATGAAGGTTAATATAATGCATTATCCATTCTTGATTTTTTTAAAAAAATTATCTTCATCTTCCTCAAACACTAATACAAGGATATTTTCTTAACACTGTATGTAATGACAAAGAGCTATAAGGGATTTGGTGTGGCAGTCAGAAAAAAACAACACAAAACAAATATATACATATGGTATACCTAGGCTGTTAGCTCTGGAACCTCTCAACTTTCACCAGCTGATACCAAAATCCATGGATATTCTTTATATAAAACAGTGTAATATATGCATGGAACTTATTTTAAATCTTCTCTAGATTATTTATAATGCATATACAATGTTAATATTCTGTTAATAGTTGTTATACTGTCATGTATTTTTTAAACATTAATAAGAAAAAAGAAAATAATATATTTTAAAGTCTGTACATCTTCTGGACACATTTTATTTCCCTAATGTTTTTCATCTGCAGTTGGTTCAATCTACTGATGTGGATAAGGAGAACCAACTACCATTAGGAAGTATTTTCTGATAGTTCTATCCAGTTCAATAAAACTATAAAAATAAATGGGGTATAAATAGAGGAAATAAGATACAGCTATGATTCTTTATTGATAATAAGATTGCCTGTCTGGAAAATTACAGATTCAACTGAAAAATAAAATGAATGAGAAAATCTAGTACAGTAATGTGATATTGTGAAATACATATTTGGTCTTACCCTGTTGGATTTCTGGTATACAACTCCTAAAATTCTTAAAATTCTCAAAGTGATAGTGTCTTTTGGTATGTTGGGGTGATGGCTGGGCCTAGGTACCTTTAAGATGGGTGCTGGAACCTCACCAGAAAGACCAGGGCAGGATCAGAGGTTTGGGAACTTGGGTTCTACTTCTACATTCCCAACTTCCACCAGGAGAGAGGGAGAGGAGGGACTGAAAGTCAAGTTGATAACTAATAGCCATAGAAACCTCAAAGTTAAGTTAATAACCAATGGCCATAGAAACCTTTTGGAGAGTTGAGCATGTGGAGGTTTCTAGATTGGGTCGTGTCTAGAAAGAACATGGAATCTCAACACCCCTTGTCCCATACTCACCATGGCCAACTGCTGCCTCTCAAGCAGATAAATCAAACTTGAAGAGAAGTTTGTGGAAATCCAGATTTACAACCAGTTTTCAGACGGACACAAGGGGATTTTAGAATGGCGTCTGCATTGGAGGAAGTCTTGGGGACTCAATGAAGAGTAGCAAATTTGAAAAATTATGGCAATTGGCTAACCAGATAATATTTACTCATTTACTCGTCCTTTCTCCTCCTCCTCCTCCTCTTCCTCCTCCTCCTCCTCCTCCTCCTCCTCCTCCTCCTTCTCCTCCTCCTCTCTCTCTCTCCTCTGAAGCTATCTTCAGGTAGATACTGCCAGAACTGAATTGGATTAGAAGACACACAGCTTGTATCCACTGCAGAATTAATTGCTTGCTGATAAAAGAAATCCCTATCCATTTTCATGTCACTTAAATATCCTGTGTTGGTTGTGGTGTGAAAGCAGAGGAAAAACAAAATAAGCAATTTGCTTTTATACAACACAAATATCTAATTCTAAAATACACACACTACACACAAGAGCTTCTTCATACACCAGAAATAACTTACTAGAGAACATAATTTAAAATGTTTTCATTCAGAAAGGTTATACAAAAAGTAACCAGAAAAAAGTTTTTAAAATGAAAGAGTTATTATCTTAAGAAAACTCTAATACTTTTTATTGCAGAATGATTAAAAAAAAAAACTTCAAGAAAGAATTGATATATCCTCATTGATTGAAAAGTGTGATTTTGTAAAGTTATCAATTATCCCCAAATAATTATATTTGTAATTTCCAAATATTTATAATTATTATTTTCCTAATGTTATAATATAATGTAATATAATTTATCATTATAATTCAAAATTTTAGTACAAAATGCAGTTGTAACTATAAACTAATATAACCATAAGAAAAGCCCTAATCTATAAAGATATTTAGCATATGACAATAGTGGCATTTCAGATGAATGGAGTAGAAAAAAAATTGAAATATTATGGTAATTGGCTAACCAGATAATACTTACTCTTTAAAAAACAAAAGGAAAAAGAAGTTGTGACATTTTATTGCTTTGCTAGCAAAGAAGAAGCACAGGGACTCCTGTCCCAGAGGCTGTGATTCTGCTCATACCAGAAAGAGGAGGTTTTTAAAGAGGTGATTCAAAGGCTATATTATTGCACCTGTTCTGTCTGGAGTTGTAATTCACTTGTTAATTTGGGAGATAGTCATTTCTGAGATCTTCCGGTGCCATTGTCAAAGTCTGAATTACTTTGTTCCTGTAGTGAGTGTGTGCTCAAGGACAGATAAATCTGTTTAGGATGGGGAAGAAAGGCAATCCGATTTCCTCTGAGATTAGGGAGGAGGAGAGTTTATGGGGATCAGGGAGAGAGAAAGAGTAGCAAGGGCCAAAATATTGGCTGCTTTTTTCCTTGGCCATTTTACTTCCTTGACTTTGGTCTCAAAGTTTTTAGTTTTAAAAATCCAGTAGGCCAGTTTCACCAGTCTTGATAATATTTACTCTTCTGAAAATATTTCCATTTACAAAGTAGCATTAAAATATCAAGTACAGAGGAGAGGAAGATGGCGGCGAGGGGAGTGCATTGCCCCAGTGTGCTGCTTCACTGTGTGGGAGTATGACAAGTCAGGACGGCTAAAGGCTATCTTGTTAGGAATTTCCAGCAATAGTGGGGTGCTCCGGAACCTGGAGGAAGGATTTCCATCGCACGAGGATCGGCTACGGGGACTCAAACGCGAGAGGTTTGTCGCACGGAGGGTAACACTGCTTATTCAGCAAATCGCCCCGCGGCTAGAGTCTGCTGCGCGCGCTGGGATAGAGACGCAGGGTTACAGCGCTGCAGTTTCTGACAGCCGCGCAAGCACCTTACTCAGGGCTGAATTCTGGGTTCGAGACGGGGGAAGGAAGCGGTCCATCTCGGTTCTCCACACCGGTCAGACCACAGAGGAGGCCAGCAGCCACCATGTTGGAAAGCTGACGTCACCATCCCTGTTTTCGACTGACCACAGCTCATTCAGCCATAGAACAGGTAATTTCAGGCTGCCATTCGCCTGCGGCTTGCAGACAGATTGCCAGGGTTCAGTGCCTGGGGGCTTCTTAGAACCTGATCTTATCGGACTGAACACCGAGCGCGGGGCGGCTGAGTTCCGGCTCCCGGAACCGCCCTGGCCCAGGGCTGGGGAATCTGCGGAGGCTGCTTCTTGGACCCTGCTCCTATCAGAGCATACACCAAGCACTAAGCGGCCGAGTTCCGGCTCCGGGAACTGCCCAGGGCTAGGAGCCCGCGGAAACTGCTTCTCGGTCCGGGTCCTGCTGAGGGCCGCT
>NW_026000022.1:3117243-3183211 GCF_001458135.2 Marmota marmota marmota
GGGGACGGGGGGAGGGTGGAGGATGGGAAAGGCAGCGGAGCACAACAGACACTAGTATGGCAATACGTAAATCAATGGATGTGTAACTGATGTGATTCTGCAATCTGTGTATGGGGTGAAGGTGGGAGTTCATAACCCACTTGAATCAAAGTGTGGAATATGATATGTCAAGAAATTTGTAATGTTTTGAACAACCAACAATAAAAAATTAAAAAAAAAATATCAAGTACAAAAACTACAAGTGAGCCAGGTGCAGTGGAGCTCACCTGTAATCCCAGAAGCTCAGGAGGCTGAGCCAGGAGGATTGCAAGTTCAAAGCCAGCCTCAGCAACTTAGCAAGGCTCTAAGCAACTCAGCAAGACTCTGATTCTAAATAAAATATTAAAAAGGCTAGAGACATGAATCAGTGGTTAAGCACTCCTGGGTTCAATTCCCTGATACAAAACAAACAAACAAAAAAAACTATTAATAATTTCATGAAATATAAAATCACTTTAATATTGCCCCAAACCTAATGAATCAGAATAGTTAATACCTTGTCAAGTAAATGCAAAGCCGAATTTACCGCAGAAATGATTATTGTATTACTCCACAAAATTTTAAATGTTTATGCATTAAAATATATATGTGCATATATATTAAAAATGTAATGACAACAGAGAAATAGAAGGTAAGATATTTGCAATGATCACAGTTAATAAACTGGCAGACACTATTTGAAACATAATTACACAAAACCATCATAAGCCTGACAAATCTTCATGATATTTCATCATTAAATCCTCTTCTATAATTTTTTCCTGACAAATTAATCATATATATATATATATATATATATATATATATATATTTTCAAGTGTGATCCATTAGGATGTGTGTTGCAGCATTGCTTAAAATGATGTTTTCCATGACATCAATCAGTGCTAAACCTGTACTTGGAAAATGTTGTGTTGTAGCACATTCCTTTGTATGTGCATATATGTGGGCACAAAAGAAGACCATCTCCTACTACCACCCTCTTCAGGTTGCCCCAGAGAATCTCCAATATACAGTCCAACAAAGTTCTTGTTGGGGAGGTATTTGAGTATGGAGAAAAGAACTTGAAAGTCCCATGAAGTTCATCTATGCTCTTCAACCCCCCTTTCACCACATTGCCCCTAAGAGCACTTTTCCCTTCCTACCTTTACACAGAATCTCTCTGCTGGTTCCCAATGCTGCCTCCTCAATTCTCAAACTGATCCTTCAAATACCTTCAAATCATGTAGACAGCAAATCAGCTGTGCCCCAGCCTTTCCCTCTGACTTTGCCTGCTCAACCTATAGCACATCGAGCAACCCACAAGCCCTGAGATGATAAGAATACCCCATCAAAATGAAGCATAGGTTTTAAATAAATATTATTTTTCTTTATAGCTAACAAACAAGCACAGCAAATACACCTTCCTTCTAAATATTTATGTGTAAACAAAAATGCACATGGCTACACATGTGTGTGTACATGTACGTATAAAGATTTAGAAGAACATATACCCACCTCACAAATTTTTTAGATTTTTCTTCTGCGACAGAGAAGAAGATAAATAAAAATAAAACAAGAAAATAAAAATCAATCCAAGAAAGATTTATTTTCTTCTTTCATAGTTGTTTTAGATCAGACCTTCTGGAAACAGAATCAGAGAGAGAGAGTTGGATTCAGAAATTGACACACATCTATAAAGAAGTGAGAAGCCAGGGATTAGTAGAGGAAGAAATTGGCACACCAGGCAGTTGCTGTTGACTTTTCAGTTGCTGCTAGAGAGCTCAGGAGCTGGGCTGGTCCATCAGAGTTTTCCCAAATTTAGAATGAGACTGGCTCTGTGAATGAGTCACTCATCAGCCCAATGAAAGAATCAGCCATGAGCCTTCAGTAAACAGTGTCCCAGCAGCTGAAGAGAAAGTACACCACATCCTGTCCAACAGTGCTGAGAACTTGCCCTCAGAAATGCAGCCTCTAGAGGGGTGAGAGGACTGATCCTCACCCAAGGTGCTTGTACTCTTTGTCAAGGCAGTGAAGAAGAAGTACCCATGTCCTCTTCCATGAGCCAGGAGAGGCCAGTCTACTGTTGTAGCAACAATAGCTCCAAAACCTGAAAGAATTTCTAACTTATTTCTTACTAGTGCACTGTGCATCCTAACAAACATTTTTGCAAGGAAACTTCTCTCCATCTGGTGACTCAGGGATCCAACCTCCTTCAATCATGTAATTCTGTTCTCTCTTGACCTGAGGCGTCCATATTCAGCATGCAAGAGACTGGAGAATGGGATCATGCATGAACTCTCACTGTCTCCTCCTAGAAGTGACATGCATTTATCTGTTCCCATCTCAATGATTAGACTTATCATACTAACACTGCTTAATAGGCAGAGAAGAGTAGTTTTCCAAGAATATGGAATTCGATATAGTATCTAGGGAACACAAATTCTTCACTTTTTTCCTCCCTGTCAGCAAGTGCCACCAGACATTTCTCACCATGCCATCAGAGAGGTGACTGGGTTCCTGAATTTCCACATTCATGGTACTTGGCCACCCACATTGAACCGAGTAAGAAACAAACTCTCTTACCTTAAGACATTATACATATTGGATTTATCTATTACTGTCATTAGAGTTATCTATGATAGCACATAATGTTATCTTAATAGCTGTATTCTCTTAGGGCTTTTCGGAGATTTTTGAATGTATACTAACATCTATTACTTAATATCTAGACAAAATCATTTTTTGAGAACATATAACATAATTTTTGAGAGAATATCATATACATTTTTGTATTTAGAAATCAGGAATGCTGGAGGCACACCCCACAGTTCTTTGAGGATAAGATATTTTTGTGTTCACAGAACCTAGTATAATTCAAAGTCCAGTAGGTGCTCAATAAGTCAGCCAGGGTGTAGGCCAGGGTGCAGTTGTTATGATTATAGCAACTACTACCTGGAAAGTAGTAATACTCAATACTTACTGCTGAATAGCTAAAGGAATACTTGAACAGATAGACAATCTAGCAAAAATAAGAGTAGTCAGTGCTTGGGGGGGTCTCTCAGTGGTAGAGCACTTATCTACCATGCCTGAAGTCCTGCTTCATTGCCAGCATTGGAAAAACTCAAAATAAGAGTGATCAAAGTATTCAACCAGCTCTCTGTTTTCAGGAAATCTTTTAATGAAACTTGGCTTTTTAGCTTGACTTTCAAGAATGTTCCAGATGTTACATAACCTTCCTTTCTGGGGTCACCTTCTATCTTTTGTGCACATGTAGTTTGCAGTCTAGGTATGGGTAAGATTCTCTAAACAATCCTGTGTCCTTTCTCACACTTCAGAGGTTTTGCCCACCCTGTACTAGCTGTCTGAAAGGACATTTCTCCCCTTGTGGTGCTAGCTGAGAGCAGCTCATTTTTCAGGACGGAGAACAAATGTCTTCTCCACGGGAAGGTGGCCAGAAAATAAGCTGTGTGACCAGAAAACATATGTGTGCCTCTCTGGTGCCATCATAGTGGTAAGCGTGTCTCTGGTGATGTTCTTGTTTGCACATCTCCTTCCTATGAGACTAAAATCCACAGAGGGCAGCTCCCTGTTTGGCCTGGGATTACACTTAATTGTCTTGTATTAGAGATTCTTTCCCAACACCTACCACAGCATCAGTCAGACATTGCTCCTTATGCTAAGTGCTCAGCTAGACTGACTTCTTCAAATGTTTGAACCATGAATATCCTCGAGCTTCAAGATAACTTGAAGCCCTGGTATTTCCGCAATAGATTTTTTTTTTTTAATTGAACAAAAGCCATGCCAAAAGTTTATTGCTATTTCCAGGATCATGTCATTAAAACCTAGAATCTATGATAACTTTTGAAGATACTTTACAGGATGTGGTGAATTGAAAGTTCAAACTCCTTAATGTAATTGATTTTTAAAACAAAACATTTTAAGGGATACAGTAAAAATAATTCTGACTATATATATATATATATATATATATATATATATATATATATCTGAGATTTAAGCATTCTTTTTTTTTTTCAATGACAATATTGTCACATGCTAGTATTATGGAGAACATATTTTGAAAACATTAAGTACAACCAAGAATTTGAAGTCAAAAAATTTAAAGTCACTTTCATTAATAATTTTAAATTGAACTCTATATCGCCCACTGATATGTGATTTTTTATTAGAGCATCTATAACTTATTCACATGTCTATCACCTCCAAAATGCCAGATTATGTGTAACACACACAAGTTTTGCTAACTTCTGTGTAAAATATCTTGACAGTATATTTTTTCACTATTTTCAGTCATGTTACCCACAAATGTTTTTAAGATACTTTAAAATGCTTTCTATATTATTGTTCAAACCCTGAAATGTGACTATTATCTATATCTTAGACTGTTGCCAATGTCATAGGTTACATATATTTACTGTATATAGTATTTATATTTCTAAATAGGTACATGACTAGAGAAATATCTAGAGAGCTGGCAAAATAGACCGTCATGGGACCAAGTTCAATAAATTATCTAAGGAGAATTGCTAACTATGTATAATTATTTTAATGGATTTAATTGACATAGCTTTTCTACCCTACATTTTTAAAAATCTGGGATTAATAATAGAAAACTTTAACATGTTTGCACGTAAGATATAATTTCTGTAGACCTCCCTATATAATCAGAGCCAGAAAAAATCAATTAAAATTTTTATTACATATTATGATCCAAAGTATGATTCTTGTATGATGATAATTATTTCTTATATAATCAAGAAATAGTTGGTCATATAAGGGGAAATCCCATGAAGTTCTTTATATTGAACAATATTTTTCTTCATATAAGATGGAAATATAATCACCTATTTTTATCTTATTCACCATAATTCTTTAGTTCTAAATTTTATAATTGCTGGGTAATAGAGTAGGGGATGTTAAACTGAAATGTTTATAAAACTGCAAAATGGTGGAACTCAGAAATGATTATTCTTAACATAGTATATAAATGTTTTTGGAGTAATAAGCTTAGACATCTTCTCATACTGATTATCACTGTGAACCTGACATCACTACATTTAAAGTATTTCTGCATTACAATTCATTGCATGATATATGACCAGTCAGTGAATAACATTTATGATATATATTAATATTTGGTTTTGTTTTACATTTGAAGAAATCTGTGCTTGTTTTGGTCTATGAGCTGAGTTTTTATTTTATCTAGTTCTGTGGGTGAAACTTTACTTTTCCATTATTTTTCCACTTTGTGGGGAGGAAAAGATGACATCCATGTCAAAATTCTTTACAATAGAAATATCTAGAGAGCTGGCAAAATAGACAGTCATGGGACCAAGTTCAATAAATTAGCTGAGGAGAATTGCTAACTATGTATAATTATTTTAATATGTATCATTAGGCCATATTTTTTTGTGGTGTGCAGATCTACTTTTACATTGTTTCCTTGTTTCTAGTCCAAGGACATATTCAGTGTTATAATTTGTTCTTCTTAATGTGACTATTATTTGTATTTTATGAGTGATTTGTAGATTTTTTTTTGACAAGGGACTAGGGGCTCTTCATATTATAAATATATATTATGGAAAATTAGAACCAAACTACTGTTACTCATTGTTCTGCTAGCAGTTTAGAGGGTTTGCAGTTCATGAGCTTTGCTAACTTTCATTTCAGCACTTCCTCTCTGAAAAGAAAAAGGAAGCTGTTCCTCCATCATTTTTGACAAGGTTTTTCTTCAACAGAGTTGCCTCGTGTCTCTAACCTTTCCTGTTTGCATGAAGGAACAGGGAAGCTTTTAGAGGGATCCATTCCCTGGTCTGAGATCAGACCCCACACTTGGAGCTGACAGGAACAAAGAAGTGAGACATTCCCTGTTCAGACATGAACTTAATTGAGCTGTATAAAGTTCTCCTGCCATCAGTCTTTTATCAGGAAAGAAATGAGGATGAGAGACAATAATATTCCTATGCCCAAGAAGTCTTAGTTAGGGGCCAGCCAGGATCTGAGTCCTGTTTCTTATCCCCAAATTCTGGCCCCTTGCCTCTCTCTCTCATGTGGCAGGAGATGGTTTACTTGTAGCGGGTAGAATAGCCATGGAAATTGGGGACCCAGGGTACCCTGTAATGTAATGGTATATTACAAACTAAGGTGTAACCATCTCAATGCCTTAGATGTCATAGCTACCTATATGAATCTGGCAAAAAAAAAAAAAATGACACTTGTTTCTTGTGATTGTAAAAGAAATCAGAGCCCATCTCACCCCCTTGTATTTCTTCTTCTCATATTAAGGCCTGAGTGCCTCTAACCCTAGAAAATCTAGAAAATCAACATACTTAAAGCTGGCAGCCCCAACAGCAGTCTTCTCATAAAGGATGAGTATTATGTCTCTTTCATAAGAATTAAAGATCTAATCTGGCCAGAGTGCCATCGATGCTGATCGGGATAGAAGCTTCTTCTAAAATGGAAGACACATGATTACCTTTTATGGGTGAGATATTCTAATTATTCAGTGGGGATTCGTTTCAGGTTACAGGATTTTTATTGGAAACCATTTAATTTTCAGTACCTGTCATTCCAAGTGGACAACGTAGAGGCACATATAAGAATTACTGGAGCTCAAGGCCAGACCCTCTGTAATTTGCATACACCCATATAATATAATTTTTATCTTCTTTTCACCTAGGAAGGCAGAGAAATTGCCGATATCATCCACAGACCGCTGCATAGCATATTGGTCGTAGCAAACTGTTAATAATAATAATGCAGGAAATTCAATTTTAGGAACTAGCTCTATTTATCCACACAAGAAGAGCTTCCTCAGATGCTAACTACAGCAAATGAAGGGAGAATGTGTACTTTCACCTTCTATTTCTTTATTCTTCACCACGTTGGAAATTAAACCTAGTACATAATTTCCCGCAGCAACCAGATCATTTCATTAATGAAGATTAAACAAAAGGAGTCAGATGAATAAGTGAAAAAAAAAACTGCAAGCAAATAAGTAATAGTTGAAAACTGTAAGTTGTTCCTCTAATGTATGCTGCTGGTTGATCTTAGGCCCATTAAAGCAAATTTGTGAAGCTATTACGTGTGCTTTCTGCAGCTGGGGAATATCACCCAGTTGGGAAGGCTGTACTCATTCTAAACACTGGCACTGGGGCCTGCTGATATCCTGAGAGATACTGTTTTGACACCATTCACATGAAGCTTCCAGAAGACAGCTTTTCTTCAGAAAATATTACCTTGTCGATATGACTGCATTTCCTATGTTGCAAAGTTTTTCTAGTTGTTAGGAAAGCCTCTTACCTTCCCTGCTGTCTAGGATGCATTCAGCTTAGCCTTCCAGATTGTTCCCCAGCTCCTCCACAGTAGCTCCCATCATCCTCCAAACACTGCCAACCACAGCGCCACAAGGAAACACCATCATATCCCTGTGGCCTCAGAAGGAGTGGCTGAGTGCTGATGTTCTGTTTCCCCTTAGAGAGGAGCTTCAGGCCTGCGCACAAAGGAGGCCCTGGGTAAGCGTGGAATGAAAGATTTCACGACTGAGGTGGAAGGACCATGAGATGCTGAATTTGTGGTGGGAGGAAGGCAGGTAAAGGGTGTGGCGTGGACGTGGCTGGGCCCCTGCCGGAGTACCAGCTGGCCTTGCCTCACTTAACGCCAGCTAAGCAGGTGGCCATGAGAACTGAGGGTTCTTCTATGGGCTCTCAAATGTCAGCTTTAACATATCCTAAATGGGGACTTTCAGGAGACTAGTAAGATAGGGAGCATGGCCAAGGGAGCAAAGTGATGAACTAAGGTCACTCAACAAAGGGACCTGTCACCTTTCTGAACAAACTTGTCCTGTTAGAGCGACTGAAGATGCCAAAGCTCTCCTGTGTTTTTGCAGTAGCGTGCTGCAAAGTAAACTAAGACATCAGCACTCCGTTAGAGGTCTCCGTAAAGTTCTATGGGAACAGGATCGTCCTCGCGCGTGCTGTCACCCTCCTTCCCGCCAGGATGCTTCTGTGCTCACCACCTGTGAGCAGGGATCCCAGCAGAGTCCTCAGAAGAGAGCCCATTGTTAACGGAATTCATATTGACACTTTGATCACAAGCAGTGTGGCACCGAAAGTTTTTGAACAACAAACCATTTGAGAGTGTGTAACACGCTTGTGAAAATATTCAAGGCATAATTAGATAAATAACAGATCCAGTGTCTATTTTTACTTTGCGTTGATGAGAAGCTTTGCAGGAGAGGCTGCTGGTAGTTAATTCTCCTTAACAACAATCTGTGTAATCACAAACCCCAATTAGCCCTGCCTGTTCCATGCTATACAAACTATTTCCTTAGCGCTTCACATCACTACTTTGTAATTAGCTTTCATCTACACGAGCTTTGACTAAAAAAATATAAAAGAGTGTAAGTGATTGTACTGCCACTCAGTATTCTGCGAAATAATCGCCAGCGATTTCAATCAGATTAATTTTATCACCCGTATTAAGGAAAATTACCTCCCTCTTCACTCTCTACAGCTGAGGGCTATTTCATTTCCTGAGATGTTCATAAAAGCATAATATAAAGCAATCTGTAATTGTAAATATCCTTCCCTAATAACTTTGAGATATTTCCTTAATACATCTTTACATTTGGAGTTTCCGTTCCATAAAATACGGTAACAAGTGCTCTATTATGTTTTAAGTGTGTGCTGTTAAGCTGGACAACTTAGTGCTGTCCTTCCTGTTTTTACATGGGGTTATATTTAACTTGCAGATAATGGGAACAAGGTTTAAAAGTGATGGAGCGGAATAATGGCGTTACAGCAATAATATATCTTGCCTTTGTGAGGAATAGAACTTTACAGCCTATTTCAGGTCAGCCAACACTGATGCCATTTTTCACAGCCTGACAATTTTCACCTTCACCCAAACTCCACATGGGTCTAAACACCTTTTCCAACCAGGACACGGGCCTCTTGCTGCTGTGTCCTTCCTTGTGGACACCTTCAGAGCAAAAGAAAGAGGGAAAAAATGAAAATGGGGGAAAAGGACTATTATACTGTCTGGTTGCAGGTTCTTGGGACATCTGCAGATCCCCAAATGTGGCAATCCAAAGGATTGAGACCTTCTGCGAAAAGTGAATGCTCACAGGGAAGGTTTCCATCCTGGACGTGCGGGGTGCTGAGGCTTTCCTGTTGGATCCTGTCTCCCATCTCAGGCCACGAGCTGGGTGTCCTTCTGACTTGGAGGCAGGTAGCCCTCTAGACACTGCATTGCAGCCCACTGCCTCCATGACACAATGATTTATTACGTCAGCCATTCTGTCAGAATTGTAACCAGAAGTGAGCTTTTGGAAGTGTTCTGGATTCTGGGCTCAAAGCATATTAAAGGCCCAAAGCTGGGAACCCGGGTGATTCATTTGAAACCTCACTGATAAAATTAAAATATGATTTGTATCCTGAGCTACCTTCCTATAGCTTCATGCATAAAAAACGTTTACTGGAATCTAAAATCTGACATTCCCTAGACAACACACACAACTGTATGTATCTGTCCTCGTGGGCACAGGTCATTTAAATTTGATAAAGATGACAGGGGGTAGGCTCGTGGGGAGGTGAAGTTCCATTCTCTAGCCAGTGGACCTTGAATTATTCTCATACAGTCAGGCACCATCGGGAAATGTAGTGTTCAGGCAGCTTTAATCTGCTCCCCTGCAGCACACACCATGGTTTTTACCACTCAACTCAAAAGTGTTCTCCCTTGTCTTACATTCTTAATGTCCCTCCGTCTCCTGGAAGTTTGCAGAGGTTGATGTTTTTTTTTCTTCTTCTTCTCTTCATTTCTTTTATTTTTCCTGTGCAATAACATAATGTGGACCCAAATGGGAAGGGGTTCAAATGGGGAGTGGAAAGAAAAGAAAGTAAAATCATTTGTTCTCTTTCCTGGGCCTACAAAGACAAGAGAGGACACAAAAGCCATCTGTTTCTATGTCAAAGAATAGCCAAGCACCCATTTCCCTTTAGGGATCCCCTTTCAGTGCTGGGATCCAATCCAGGACCTAATGCATGTGAGGCAAGCACTCCAACACTAAGTCAACCACACAGCCATTCTGATGTTCTGGGCCTCTGACTGCTGATACAGGTGATGCTGCTCTGGAGTAGCAGCTGAGATCCGGGTTAACCTAGGACATCTCGCGACTTCTGAAGACAGGCCTTCCACACTGTGAGCAGTGAAACAAGCCTCTAACCTAATTAGCCTCCTTTGTTTTCTTTCTTGGCTGTCTTAGTAGTTAAAGGAAGGAGGTTCAGCACATGCTCTTGTCTTATATATTGTAATGTTCCGTCATAATGGAAGCCTCGTAGAACACCAAGATGACACTGGCAATGGGGAAGGGAACTCAGCCTTGTGTACAGCAGAAGAACTCCCATGCCTGCTCAGATGCCTGAATGGTTGCTGTGACACAGCATTCTTTTGGAGCCATCAATGGAATACATGGTGCCAAAGCCTAGGGTAAAGACCTAACCCTGACCAGGGAAGCCCTGGTTGATGATATGCAACAATGTTAAACCCATCTTAGGTCATAAAGTGTATACCCCTACATTGCAAATATTAACGGACTATTGCAGGTGAAGGAGTTCAGGGTCAATGACTTATAGACACAGAACATGTACATGGAGGAGAGGAATAACTTCACCTTGCAGATGGCTGGAAAAGAATGATATTTCGATTTGGAACGACTCTCATCAGGCATTAGTAATTAGTCTTCTCACGGAAGTTCCTTCTTCTGGTATTTTCTCTGAAGTTTCAAGGTACAAGGAAAAGCCAGCAGGCACATAAATGGTGGTGCCTGGGACATGTGTTCATAACCATGAAGCTGATGAGTGAGGGTCATTGATGACCAAGGAAATAGGATGCTTCACGGTGATCCTGTGCCTTCCTGATAGTAGGACTCACCTAGCAACCTCAGCTAGGTACTTGGTTGCTTTCTGCCCTTATGGAGCTCCAGTTA
Source organism: Marmota marmota marmota (assembly GCF_001458135.2). Lineage (NCBI taxonomy): Eukaryota > Metazoa > Chordata > Mammalia > Rodentia > Sciuridae > Marmota > Marmota marmota. Next base: position 3,128,270 of record NW_026000022.1, read on the forward strand.
TCAAGATTTTTCTTTCATATTCTAGAAAAATAAGAGAAAAAGTTTTAAATATTTAGACATTTATTAATCTGTGAGTTTTGAAATCTTTTGAAGAACTATTTATTTCAGAATCACTACTTCCCAACAGCTTCAAAGAGTTGTAACAACTCATTTTGTAATTTATTTATTCCTCAGGCATTGGATTTTATTGAACACTTACTATATGCCAAATATTACTCTAAGAGCTGAATGTTAGCGAGGGTCTTTTTTTGTTGTTTATTTTTGAACATAGTCCATGGGGAAAAAAATTAGTCAGAACCTTTGTCTTTATTTCTTTTCCTTTTCTTTGTGTTCTCATTGTTAACTTAGTCCCCATTGCACCCATTGCAGGGTAACTAAACTGAGAAAGAGACACAAGACTAAAAACTATGAAATATTTTCAAAAGTTTTTGCTTCACATTACCACATATTCTTACAGAGGATGTGGATGGCAAAACTCAAGGCACCTAGCATTTAGAATTTGCATGTTCAGTAATGAAAGTAACAAAAAATAAAGATATCTGAGTTTTGCAGCACTCTTGAGGTATTTATCTGAGTAATTTGTTTTCAAAAAAAGTAAAAACAGATGTTTAATTTTATTTTTTAAATGATACTCTTTAGAGACACATTTTCATTAACAGAAGAGTACATACCCACCCCCTCTGATCCTGACTCATCACTTGTCTTCAGAAGGAAGCAGACTGCACGGGTTTGGTGCCTTGTGTCTGAATGTAGTAAACCAGAGGAGGGCTGGCTAGGAGGGCTGGCTGTAATGGCAGTGAGCCCTCTTAGCTCATAGGCCAGAAATGCTGACATGTCTGATCTTAGCTTGGTGCACTCTTAAGTGCAACAAAGCAGAATCATAGTGTTAGGACAAGATTCACTTAAGCTAAAAAAGGAAAAATTTATTGAAAGGAATGACAAAGACCACGGGGCACTTTCTCTAGATCTGATGAGCTCCTGGTCACCCTTTAGTCTGACTGGGTGGAAAAGGTGACCAACATAGCTGGTGGAGACATAGAGTCCTGTGGGATCAAGAGACACACAACTCCAATCTTAAGAATGAAGGGGAAATCATTAAGTATCTCTTCCCTTCCATTTGGAACAAGGTACAACCAATATTCAGACTAACGTTTCGAGATATTCTGCTTCTAATGTTCAAGGATGGATTAGTCAGCTCAAGGCACCGTAACAAAGCACAAAGACTAGGGATTCAACAGTGGAAGTTTATTTTCTCATGGTTCTGGAGGCCAGAAGTGCAAAATCAAGGAGCTGGAAGATCAGGCTTCTGGGGAGGACCAGGCTTCTGGGGAGGACCTCCCCTGGGGCTGCAGATGGTGGCCACCTCACTGTGTTCTCCAGTGGCCTTTCCTCAGTGTGTGTGCAGGGAGGGAATGAGCCCTCTGGTGTCTTGTCTCATAAGGACACTAGTCTTGAGAGATCAGAGCCCCACTCTTAACAACTTCATTTAACTTTAATCATTTCCTGAGAGGTCCCATTTTCCAATGCGGCCACACTGCATGTTAAGGCTTCAGTATGTAAATTCTTGAACACATTCAGTTCATAACAAGGGAGTCTAAATGCTTACAGTAAGATCAGCGTGCCAAGAGCATCTTAATTACCTTAGAAGCCAGCACAAAATCAAGACGGAGAGACTGGGGTATGGGCCTTGAGGAATCTATGTAAGTGCACGGTGCAATCCCAGAATGGCAGCTGCTTATTCCAACATTTGTCAGCACTAGCTCTGTGCAAAACGCTGGGGAGACAAAGCTGAGTAAAGCATGATCCAGGTCCTCACAGTGCTCTCCATCTCTCTCCTGCTCTCTGCAGGAATCCACGTCCACCTAAGAAATTCCCTGGGACGCCTACAAACTGAGCGGCAATGGTGCTGTGATTTGTTTTGATTTTGTTTTGTTTTGTTTTCAGAGGATCCTTTCTTTCCCCAGGTTTTACTTAAACAAAATCACATGAAACTTCAGCTGTTTTCTTGGAAAGCCAGAGCGAACTGTGCAAGATCAACAGCAGGAACTGCCCTCCTGGTCCTCTTTCGGCTGCAGCCATGAGGACACATGCAGTGAGTTCAGTCGTGTTTGAAGAATGAGTCTGCATCGTGCACAAATATGCCAAATAAATTAGTGTACCGTTATATCAAGCTAAATACCTCCCTGCTTAAACTTTCCCAGGTAGGATAATTCTTGATTGTTTTGTGTTTTGGGAGGTTTCTCTGTTTTGTTTTTTTTGTTGTTGTTGTCGCTTGTCTGTTGTTAACTTATTTGTGTTTAGCTCATCTCTTTATTTGCCCCCACAGTGGTTGCTTTAGCATTTAAAATATGCACTTCTACCTTATCACAGCCTACCTTAAAACACTACTTTAGCATTACTCAAATGCTTTAAGAATCCTACAAGGTACCCTGCCATTCCCTCCTGCCAACTTCTATGCAATTGCTGTCATGTACACTTACATGTCAGACACTCCACAATATATTGGTATAACTTTTGCTTTAGACAATAAATTATATTTTAAATGACTCTAAGAATGCAAAAAAAATATAGATTGTATATTGACCCCTATATTTACCCCTTTTGATACTCTTCACTCTTGTGCAAATCTGAGTTTCTACTTGGCATTTTTTTCCTGTTCTAAAGAATTCTCCTTAATATTTCCTGCAGCACAAGTCTAACTGATGACAAATTCTTTCAGCTTTTGTTTGTTCTAAAATGACTTCATTGTATCTTTATTTTTGAAGGCTGTTTTCATAGGACATAGAAGCCTACCTTGACTTTTCCTTTCTTTCAACAATTAAAAATGTATCTTTGACTTTTGGCTTCCGTAGTTTCCACACAGAATTGGCACACTTATTGTCTTTGTTCCCTTTTATATAGTGTGATATTTTTTTCTAGCAGATTTCAAGATATTTTTACTTTCTTACTGATTTTCAACCACTTGGTGACCATAAAACTTGGATCCTATCCTACTTGGGTTTGTCCAGTATCTTGGCTCAATTATTTAGTAATTTTCATTACATTTGAAAATTTTGTGCCATTGTTTCTTGAATTATTTTGCTACCCTTCTTCCTCCTTCCACCATGGGAATCCAAATATATATTACAAATGACTTAGTATTGTCCCATGTGTCTGTTCATTCCTTTTAAGCCTTTCTCCCTGCTTTGGGTCTTGAGAAATTTTCCATGGTCTTGCCTTCATATTTACTGGTCTTTTCTACTACTGTGTCTAATCGACTGTTAATCCAATCCTTGAATTCCTCATTTCAGATATTGTGGGTTTTCGTTTTTTTTTTACTATGGTTTAATTTGTCCTTTTATACTGTTTTTGTTTCTATCTCCATGTCTTAGTCAGCTGTTTTTGCTAAAAAAAAACAAAGGACCTGACCAGTGCAATTATAGAGGAGGAAAAGTTTATTTGAGTGCTCACAGTTTCAGAGGTCTGAGACCATAGAAGGCTGACTCCACTCCTCTGGGCTCCAGGTAAGGCAGAAGAACATCATGGCAGAAGAGCGTGGCAGAGGGAAGCAGTTTACATAGTATCAGGAAGCAGAGAGAGAGGGACTCCACTTGCCGGACACAAATAATCATAATCACGCCCCAATTCCCACCTCCTCCAGCCACACCCCACCACTGTGGTTACCACTCAGTTAATCCCCACCCCTACCAGATTAATTCACTGATGGGGTTAAGACTCTCACAACCCAATCATTTCTCCTCTGAACATTCTTGTATTGTCTCACACATGAGCTTTTTGGGGGGCACCTCATATCCAAACCAAAACACTCCATGTGATGGTTAATCTCAGTGGTCAGACTGAATGGTTGAAATATGCTTAGAAAGTTGGTAAAGAACACTTTTGGGGGTCTGTCGGGTGTTTGCAGAGATTGGCATGTGCATCAGTGAAAGTTCTGGGGAAGATCCACCCCCAAAGTCAGCAGCACCTCCCAACAGCCTAAGGGCGCTGACTGAGCAGGAAGTGGGATACAGTGGTGCGCAGCCTGGCTAGCTGGGCAAAATAGCCGGGGGGTGGGGTGGGGTGGGGTGGGGTGACGAAGACCTTGTGTAGATTGATACAGTAGGAGTGGAAGCCGTTTATTGTAGGACAGCAGAGGTATTTATACATTTTACACAGCTTATCTTAATTACCATAAACTAGATACATCAGTCAACCAATAAGAAATCTCCACACTTAATGGCTCGCTGGAGTTACTTCACAAACCACTCCCTCTGGCATTTTGCCAGGAGCCATCCAGACTTGTTTACAGACCCTAACATTTCTCTGGCAAAATGCCAGGTGCCATCCTGACTTGTTTACAGACTCTAACAATCAGTGGGATAAGCTCACCTGAACGGGATGGATCTGCTCTTGGTGCAGGTGCATTTTTGCTATTGCCTGTTGCCCAGGTACATCTGGTTCCAGATTCTTTAGTCTTCAGACATGGATTGGACCAGAAATTCTCCAGGGCCTTCTAGTCCTCCACCCTTGGACTGGGGCTGTATCACTGACCCCTCTTGTCCTGGTTTCCTGGGCTTTACAGCCTGCAGACAGACATCGTGTGACTGTCAAGCCTCTGACTGTGTGAAATAAATCCCCTTTTTGTTAAATCTATTCATTCTATTGGTTCTGTTCCGCTGGAGGGCTCTAATACACTGTGTTATATTCATTGTTTCCCTTTAAACTCTTGAATATATTTGTAAAAGCACTTTAAATTCCTATCTGCCAATTACACAAACTCTGTCACTCTATCTATCTTTCCTGACTGGGTGATAGGTCACATTTTCTGGCTTCTTCAGATATCTAATAATTTTTTTTGAATGTTGCACATTTGGGTTATTATCTTATGGAATACTTGGACATTGTGGCTTTTATATATCCTATTGGAACTTGTTCTGACAGATACTTACATCATTTGCATATTATCTGCATATTAACTTTATTTTATTTTTTGGTTGTTACATTTTTTTTTTGGTTTGTTTTGTTGTCCTGGGGATTGAACCCAGAGGCACATTACCACTGAGGCACATCCCCAAGCCCTTTTCATTTTTTATTTTAAGACAGGGTCCTGCTAAGTTGTTGAGGGCCTCATTAAGTTTCTCAAGCTATACTCAAAATGACAGTCCTCCTGTTTCAGCCTCCTAAGTCACTGGGATTACAGGCATGAACCAAAACACTGGGCTAAGTTTATTCTTTAGAAGAGTTTGTTAAGCTATATCGGAATAAACCTAAACTAGCCTTTACTGGCTATTAGTTTATACTAATAAGATTTCACCCTACTGGGGTCCCTATTGATGCCCTACATATTCAAGAGAATTCCATCACTCCAGCTGGTTAGAATGCAGTTAACAACTCCCCCGTCTCCTCCTCATTCTTCTTTTTCTTCTACCTGTTCAAATCTGTGTTATTCTCTAGCAGTCTGCTTTGCTTTCCAACCACATAAAACTACCAGAATGTCAATCGTTTTTCCATGAGGATTACTTCCAAAAAGATTCCAAGAGGAGTACATTCTAGCACTTAGCAAGCCTCAAATGTTATTTATACATCTATACTCTTCTAGAGAATAGATTTTAGGATCCATTTGAATAAAATCTTAGAGATTATCTGGGAAATATTTGGATACCAATATTTGAGTCCTGCTGGAAGATGAGTAATTAGAGCACTGATACAGTGCTCTGAAATAAATAAATTTACTCTGAAATAAATCAACTAAACAAAAGTTTTTAAAAAATTAAGAGGGAAACTGAAACCTTTCAACCTAAAGAAGAGTTAATAGATTGAGAACGCTTGGATGAGAGTACCTGAAATGTTCTTATTGCAAAGGAAAATAAAGCACTGATAATTAAAATGCTAAATGCAACTTCTCTTGATGTACAGTCTTAAAGCAATAAAAAGCCAATACTGGAGACTGATGACTCCAAATACACAATACCTTTTTGACCAAAATTCATTGGTATTAAAGGGTTAAAGAAGACCAAATCCTTTTAAAACACAAGTACCCGATTTACTAATGATTTGCACCTACCTACAAATCAAATTAATTGCATCTTTTCTGGAAATATTACAAGTAGAGAGGGAAATTTCACATTCATCAAACCCATTTAAATCCATTTGGAACCCTCTTTGAGAGGCATTAAAAAGATTTAGCTGTTTAAGGAGTGAGCAAGGCTATTTGGACACAATTATTTAAAAGTATTAAACACATTCTTGTTCCCCCTAAATTTAGTAGCGTGATGCCCTGAACCTCTTCTAACACTTTTATGCAGTGAATTCATTGTATGTTTGACATTGGCCTCTGTTGTTTTATTTCAGCAAAGCTTCTGGCATCCTAAGAGCTAGAACCACTTTTGCCTTTGAGAAATATATGTTATTAAATCTCTAATTAGAAAGGAATCAAGGAATAAGCTGTCAGCTGAAATTTATGATTACTTATCCAATGTTAAGGGCCACAGTGGTTCATTTGAAAATGCTGGCTGCCAAGAACACTTCCTTTCCTGCAATCACTTAACAATGAAAAGCATTTCTGAGCCATAGAAATTACACGAGAAAACTCACAGGAGCCAGGCTCAATGAAGTACTGTGCAGGACAGAGTCTGATCATCCAGATGGGATTGGGTTTCCGTCTCACTGAGTCTGTTTTATAGGCCCCTGAAGACACTTTGGGGGGGGGGGGAGGAAATGCAACCATTTCCCCAAATTTCAAATGCCCCTGTTTGGTGGCATTAGAGGACACCAGTGGGTGAGGCCAGGAGGGGCAAAGCCCATGAGTGAGAAAAGCTGAGCTGCACTGTGCACAGAGCGGGCGTGTGTAACAGCATGCCTGCCATTTCTGTTAATAGAAATCGTGTGGTTATAGCCCCATTCACCCAGCGGACAAGTACAGTACCCCAGCTTGCCCTATTACTGCTTTTCATTAGGGAACCACGGTAGCCCTCCTCCTTCTCCATTAAACACTGGCTACACTTTGTGGACAGAAACACCCGAGGTCTCAGACCGGTGACTTGGCTCCAGCTTCCGTGTGGCCACTTGGTGTAGTGGGTTCCTGCTCTATCACAGGCTGACATGTACAGGTGGCAGATGGCAAGGTACACACACAGATCACTACCCTTTCGGAAGGGCAGCCTTAAGATTCTGAGCAAAATTAACCTCGTTGATGGCCTCTTTCCACCCGCTCAGAGACCCGCACTGCCACAGCCGTGAACCAGAGGGGTTGCTGGGATGTGAAAACACAGAGATCTATAAAATAGTCAGGGATAGAGCTCACTCTTAGAGCTTTCTGTTTTCTGCATCTATCATATTTTCAATTTTCTATTAAAATATACTTTTACGCTTAACATTCCACGGCTGCCTAAAATGAGTGGGGAATTTTCAAGATGCCAGGATGTCAGAGCTCCCATGTCTAACAGATCCTTTGCTTCCTCCCAATTTTTAAGTGCAAAAAAATGGCCCCACTTTAACGTGAGACTGTATTCTGACCCAACTTCATCTGCTAAGTAAGATTTCTTGAGTGAGAGGCTTATTTAGTCTCCCTGGCTGCCTTCTAGTAAATATCCCCTGACCCCATGGTGCTTCAGGATGTTAAGGATGTTTTCCAGTCTAAACCTCATCTCATTGAACTGTGGATCTTCAGCAGCAGAAGTGTTGGTGGGGCCACAGTTCATCTTGCTGGTGGGTCAGCCAAGAGGTTTCAGGCTGCCCTCGCTTCTAGCATCTTCTCTGCCATAGGTCATGCCCAGGCAGCAAGTGCCCTCCACCCCAAACGAAGGTCTTGTGCACTTGTTCTGCCCATCAACACTCCACACTGGCTTCCCATCCCCTGTTCTACCAAAGCTTTATGGTCCTCTATTGCATTAAAGAATCATGAACTTCTAGAGTCAAAAAATAAAGGAGAGGAAATCTCACCCAGGCTTCACCCAAGTCTTCCATTCTACAAATAAGGAAACCAAAGAGCATAGTAATGAAATGTGTTGACAGGCCACTGATTAATTAGTGGCACAGCGAATACAGGGAATTCTAACCCAGGGCGGTGCCATGCTTTCCCTGTTTCAAAGCTAGGTCTTGCCCAGTGACTACATGTGCATTATTATCAGGATAACCTACATGTTTCAAGACAAGGCCAGTTCACTTTCCCAAACAAGGCTGATTTGCACAGGTCCACCATGCTCTCTCTGCGGCAGGGATAAGTGGAGAAGATACAGACATGGTGCCAGGTGGGACCTCTCATCCACGCTGCCCCTCCCTTGGGTCTGGCAGCCACTTCCACTGGGTTTACTATTAACTAGGAAAAATCCGCCCAGTGATGAACAATTCTGTTTTCCGGAGCAGTTGTCTCCTTTAGGAACAGTACTGCTGTGGATTACCTGTATCGTCCACTCTCCAGTGTAACCTTGAAGATTTTTTTTGTTTAATTCCATTGATAAAGGGAACCAAAAAATGTGTGTCTTATGAGGAGCCTGGAAAAGTTCAGAGGCCAAGGTAGCTAAGGATGGCTGGAAGAAAGGAGTCACTCAGAGAGATCCCTCACTGTGAAGAGGCGGAGAGCCACTCGAACAGAGGCCAGGGAGGTGACAGCAGCATGAGAGGCATTTGAGGGACTGTGGCAGGTCACTCTCAAAACATGCTTGCTCATCAAGGTGGTTCTTCAGAGCCACCACCTATATATGCTGCCCAAGAGTCAGACACAGTGGTGATAGGAAGAGCCCACTTGTGACAAACTGTGCTCCACATTCACAATAATCATTCTGAGTATTATTGGCTGTCCACACTGGAGGTCTCAGCCTCCAGCACCACACCTGTCTGTACCTGAGGTGGGGGTGATTTCTCATGCCAATTATGGTTCTCTTATTTTTCCAACCTTCTATTTTGACATCTGTTCTTAGCCTTATTTTCTTATGTCTTCAGAAATGAGCAGTAGTCTTTCTTTGGGAGGATCCACCAAGAAATTTTAGATTAAAAAAATTCACTATCAGAATGAAGTGTATTATCATTGTTTTTGCTGTTGTTGTTTGTAATTTAAGCGGAAGTGGAAAAAAAAAGTAAAGCACACCTTGACATGAAATGTGGTCCCTCTAGAAAGGTACGTAGATTTGACCTTAAAACTACAAAAAAAATAAATAAAACACACAAAGTCCCATGCCCAATCACCAATTAAAAGCTTCACACCTTCATGCTACCAATCACAAAAGCCTCAATACTTAGGTGCAAGAAAAGCCACCATTCTTGTAAGTTTAAGACACAGACACCTGATTTGTACATACAAATACATATTTTTTACATCCACAGAAACTTATATGTGAAAAAGAATATCACACATGCAAACACATCGGCTGCTTCCAGAAACTTGGCCCTGAAAGTTGACTATATTTTGCCACTGGCAGATGTTGTTGTTGTTGTTATCATTGGAGACGTCGGTATTTTTACACATTTCAGAAAGGATCGTTGAAATCACGAATGCTTTTTTAAAACAAACTTAGAGTCATCATTTACATTCAGGGTCCAAAACTAAGGTGCCAGGAGCAGGCGGCACCGTATATTGGCACTTTAATGAGATGTCCCTTATCCTCTTCCCTAAGCAAATGCAGAATGATGTGCGATTTGCTTTCCAAGCCGGGTCACCTTTAAAAGCCCGGGGATGGCCGTTGCCACTGAATTGGTCGCCAGCCCTCGCCAGTGATGTCTGCCTGTGCAAAACCTGTGACAAAGGACTGAAATGACAGCACTCTGACTCACTCCTACATTGTGTTTGTTTAGGAAGGTCCTAGAAATTGTATTTCACCAACCACATTCGCTATCAACACACAATTATCTGGCTTAATCATGTGGAACAGTGGCAAATTCACCTGGGGCTTAAGAACTAATGACATTCTCGTCTGAGCTGCTTTAGTGAAATGGCCTAGCACCTGAAGCAGGAACAGCAAGATTGCTCAAGAAAATTTGGTTTTCTGTTTTCATTTCACAGCATAGGGCCTCTGTTCAAATCAACAAACACTCCTGATTAAATAGCTGTGGTAGTCGACTTCTTTCGCATTCCTGTGCGTGGCTCTGAATGTACATCGAGCACCCCAACCTGTACAGGCAGAGAATTGTCTCTGACTCCTGGGCGAGGCATTGTCTTTGTGATGGCGAAAATAAGTAAATAAATTGGCATTGAATAATTTGGGTATGATCACAGTTATCAGTGCTGATGACCCTTCCAGGGCTCACGACAACTCTAAGACAGGAGCCGCCCTATGCACTCGTACACACTCAGGTATAGATTCTCATTTCCTCTCGTCATCTGCAGTGAGCACATTAACATTCCGCTTACTCCTGAAAAATCCAGCCTCTAACCTCGGCCTTAAACCCCCAATGTGCAAGGGCTTTTTGGAGTCATTGCTGAGTCTGCGGCTAAATCCCAAGGAGGGGAGAGGCCAATTTTCAAAAGCCGGCAGTGGCAAGAAATTGAGTGTTCAGACTTCCAAATGCGTCAAAGAAAGCATCAGGTGCAGTGTGCTTCCTGAAGGGCTGCAGGAGAAATGGCCTTCGTTTAGCAGAAGAATAATGATTGATTTTCATTAGCATGCAAAGGCCAGCCAGAAGAGCATAGCAAAGTTCCTGGTTTCCCTCTTGGTGTGCACCCGACATCAAACGTCCTTCTATTTGTTTTTATTTTCGTAATTTTTGTTGCACCCTCTTGTTATCAAGGGCTATGGGGCTCAAAACGGATAAGCAGAACAGCAGAATATTTTTAATTTAGTGAAATTATTTGGTGTTACAGCCAGCTCAGAGCTGTGCTTCCTGAATCAGATGCCTAAAGCTTTCTATATAGAGAGTGTTCAGAAGCCCTGACATTTCAGCTGTGGATACAGCTTCTAAGTGCTCTGCTTCTAATTTACTCATCCTCTCCCTTTCTGTCTTTCATCTCACCACTTCACACTGCCCCAACAGCACTAATACCCTCTACCTGCAATTAACATATAGAAATATGTAAAATGGAATCAACATCACTCAAAGCCAATCAATAATAATACAGACAGAGCATCCCTCCCCTGCAAATTCAACCATCAAACTACTTCAAAATGTGAAGTTTTTTGAGCACCAATATGATACCACAAGTGGAAAATTCAACATAATGTTAATCTTTTGTGCATAAAATTATTAAAAATACTGTATAAAATCATTTCAGGTTATGTATGCAAGGTGTGCACGAAACATCAGGGTCCTTTGTGTTTGGACTTGGATGTATGAAAAATTTCCAAAGTCCAAAAATATCCCAAATCCAAATCCACTTCTGGTACCAGCTATTTTGGATAAGAAATACTCAACACTTAATGGAAAAAAATAAAAATAAAAAAACCTTAGCTGTAAATATTCAGAAAAGAAAAGAACAGAAAATTCAGAAAGTTTAAGAATTTGCAAGACTGATGATTCACTATCATACTGACTTTGAATATCACACTTTTTAAAGCAGAGGGAATATTTTATAAGAAAGTCTTCTGTTGTGAGTAAGTTAATTTTTTAAAATTCCACTCCAAAAGTAACCTGTCTTATAATAAAACGCGTAATGACTCAAGGGATGGACTTAAGGCTCCAGATGTGCAATTCCCAACACTGACTCACCTGTCCAGTGGTCCACTGGTGCACTCTTGCCCATGGTACTACTTCTATTGCTCTGAGACAAAATGCAATTAGCCTTCATCATATCATTCATACAAAGTTATGCCACACTATTCACAAAGAGTGTGCAGCCACTAATTAATTATTGGTCAACAGCAGAGTTTCTTCCTTGTTTCATCAAAAAGAAGGCCACATTATAGCACTAGAATACAATGAGTTACAGGATAATTCTCACAATTACTTATTCAGTAAATAGTCAGCTTACATGTGAGGAACTGGAGCAAAGAGAAGGAATATTATTGTTGTAAAATCAAATACACATGATATTTATGTCTACAATCTGCCATCAGTACCTTTGCAAGTACTTCTGTGAGCTTTCTGAGATGAGAATCACCTAGAAAAAGTTCAACCCATGCTCTTCCAAAATATCATCCCTGCCTTGCTAAAGAGCCCAATGCATTATCATTTTTTCTTTTATTTTGGAATTGGTCTGCTGTTTAGAGTCATTTTTCCACCAGTCCTTCTGTAATATTGAAGGTTGTTTATCCATAGCCCACTAATAGTACATGCAAGTTAACAATGCACAACTTTTCCAGAAAGAAGACCTCAGTGTGGTGTTGTAGAAATATAGAAGAGAAAAAAACCAATACATTTATTTTGCATTATAATTGTAGAGATATATGCAAGGGCTCAATGAGCAGAAATGGAAAAATATTTTTTTTCTAGTAATAGAGGAAGTTCAAAAATATTTCACAAGAAAAATTGATATTTGCACACTTAAAATCTTTGTTTGGCCTCTCTGAGAGCAAGGATGGAAAAAACATTCCAAATGGAGGAAATAGCATTCATTCACTCATCCATTCATTTATTCACTCTGTAATAATTACTATTGCTCTAGGCAATGAAGACAGAGCACTGGGAAAAAATGATATGAATCCTGCCCTTGGGGATTAGAAGTCCATTGGGGGACACATACAATTATCAAATAATTACTTAGCTACAAATTGTGTTTAGTGGCATGAAGAGAAAGAGCAGGGTGCTATGAGACAGGATTACAGGGCCAGCGTTCAGAACAGCGCCAGGCCCCTCTGTGAAGCTGACAGGTGAGCCCAGACCTAACGCATGGAAGAGAGAGAGGCCATGTGCAAGGCAGGGGAGAGCTTTACAGGCAGAGGGGATCACCCTCTTCCCAGAGCTGAATGCTGATGCCCAAATCAACTAAATCCCAACTGCTAGTGGAGAGTCGGGACCTGCCGTCCCCAAAGGACAAAGACAGGGCAAAAGTCCATTTTGCTGTATTCTGATCTGACACTTACCTCACTGCTGTGTGTGCTACAGAGGACCATAAGAGAGTCTCTTCTCACTGCACCCACTTCTTAACAGAAGAGAAGAAAGTGGAACAGTCCAAATCTGATTATAAAGTAACAAAAGAAATTCAAAAAACAGATGATCATCTAATAGCTGGGGTCTTCTCTCAATATTACCAAACTCTTTATTGACTGACCTCTCTGACACAGTCGTATAGCAGAAAGGATCTTTCCTTCTTCCCCAAGATGAAAAGATTCCATCTCTCCAGCCAGAAGTTGAGTTATAAATCCCATCTGACCATTTAAGGTGAAAAAATAAATAAATAAAGAAGAAACAAAAACTTTCGTCTCTTAGCTCCCCATATCTAAATCTTTGGTAAATTTCATAATCCTCAGTTTTAAAAAATGATCTCATGATTTGTAATTAAGTAACACCCAGTAAAAATGTCCACATTAATTCATTACTAAAAAGAAACACTTTACTCTCAACCTTTTTTTAGTCTGTTAATTGCAAGAGGAAATTATCATTCATGATCTATAAGCTAAACAAGGACTGTCAATGAAATAGTGGGGATGATTCATAAATGCAAACAAGGAAGTAAGACAATACTTGCCAACATGAAAAAAGTCTGGACTAAAAACATACAGAAGTCAAAACTGCACTCAGCCTCTGGACCGCTGTGCAGCCAGGCATAACCCTAAATTCCCTGGTTATTTTTCCCTCAGATTTTCTAGCAAATATAGATGACCTCTAGTTTTCTAGCCTCATTGGGCAATTTAAAAAAATCAAAGGAGCTGTCATGGTTTAAAAAATATCACTTTCAAATCATCTAAGTATATACATGTAAATTCATCAAGTCTTCATTACAAAGGAGGTTCCTGAGGTCATTTAAAAGATGATAACAAAAATATTCCTCAGGGGCTGGGGTTGTGGCTCCATGGTAGAGCTCTTGCCTAGCATGTATGAGGCACTGGGTTCGATTCTCAGCACCACGTATAAATAAATAAAATAAAGGTCCATTGACAACTAAAAAAATAAAATAAAATAAAAAATAAAAACAAATGTAATGTCCCTCAGTCTGTGGAGAAATAAAGTTGATAGAAAATGACATCAGGAATAAAAAGAGTTATGAGGCTGGGATTGTGGCTTAGCAGTAGAGTGCTTGCCTAGCATGGGCGGGGCCCGCGTTTGATCCTCAGCACCACATAAAAATAAAGGCATTCTGTTGTGTCCATCTACACCTAAAAAATAAATATTTTAAAAAAAGAAAAAGAGTTACGGACAGAAAATTGCATAATTCACTCTTAGTTTGAAAAACATTCTCCTTACCAACTATCTCTAAAGTAACCAATGCTTATCCCAAAACAACCTCTTACCCTTTACCAAAATTTCCTTTTGCCTCTTGCGGTAAATTGTAAACACTGGACTGTCCATGTTTTGGGCAAGGGTTTCTAACCAGGAGACTATACAAGAGCACTGTCATCTGTAAATGGTAAGATAGGCAGTCTGATATGTTTGAAGGATAATAGATGAAGCTGGAATGATGGGTTTTGGTCTCTGTGGGAGGAATTCAGGCAATGTATTTTGAGAAGGGTGTAAGATGTTGACCGATATTAAACATCACACAAGTTCCTTGTTATAAAGGACTGAGATGACCCACTGGTTCCATTCTTGGAGATTCAGATTCAGTAGATGGGGAGGGGATCCCAAGAATCTGGACCTAAGCAAGCCAGGCAGGTTTGAGAAGCTTCATTGTGAGCTTGGTGAGCCTCTGAAGAGGCTGAAGCAGAAGTTGGGCATCATCAAACTCATGCTAAAACCAAATGCTGTCACATGGAAAACTTCATACTTCAAATAAGAGATGGAGTTCCTGGATTTAACAAGGATGCTGTTTTAAAACCCCCCAACACCCAAGCCAGAGCAGCCCAGGCACTTGCAATAGAACCCAGGGGTAAGACCTAGACGCAGCACTGTTAATGCTTTCCAGGTGACGCCAAGGTGCAGCCAGGTTTGAAAACCCATTGAATAGGGAATGTTACTGATTCTAGATCCTTACCAAACAGTACCCACCTGTCTCATCTGGCAAGTTTTCATTCTAATAATGAACAGTCAGATCTCATGGGATTAATCTTAAGTTCATCTCATCTGCTTTATTTTCTTCATTGAACTTATCACGGCTTAACATTTGAATGTGATTGGGAAAATGTTTAAAACACATATATACAGGAAGGAAAACATGCACATACAGTCTGTCTTTTCATTCAGAATGTATATTTCATTCAATCAGGGACTTTATTTGAAATAGTAGTGCCTTGCCTATGCTTAAAACACCTTTGCATTGCTAGTGAATTGCCATCACATATACATAGTCTCAATTAGCAGGAAAGGCAGAGATACTGTTAACCATACGATATTAATAATTTTTTTCTGGATGCAAAGAAAGAAGAAAATAAATAAGGATCAAGATATTGCTTGCAAAGAAAATGAAGATCTTGTACATGACAGGGAAGTACCCCAAATATGGGCCTGCTATTAATAATAATATGGGATAATGGAAATGGATTCACTACACCATAAAGGCAAAAATTCTCATAGGCAGTTCAATCATTATAAAATTTGTATCACAATGTCATTTAAATAATACAAATTGCCAGCTACATCTAAACTTTTTAACCCATCACCTCTTATACCACTACATAAAACTCAAGTCACACACAAACAAACGCATAAACCAGTCTGATTTTATTTAACAAAACTAATTTAGTATAACACAGGATCATTATCTTACAGAAATAAAAATGCTAATCTTGTGGCCACAAATAGAGTTCTATTTGTGTTATTATTTTTAACTTGTCCATTTGGTTCTTTTTATTTTGAGGATGATATAACATCATTAAATCACTTTTGTTGAAATATTGGAATTTTCTTTCTGAACAATAAATTTGTATTTTAAGATTAAACCTTAAATGTGATGAGCACGTGTATTTAATTCTGTACCTTAAATTATTGGCAAAATGTAAAATACCAGTTTAATTAAGTTCTTCATTGCATAACAACTATGATGTAAGCTATATTTATGGCATTGAATATAAACAATATATAAAAGTTGTTAGCTGTGGATTGGATGCCCTTACACTGTAAATATAGTGATAATACTTAGGTTTATTTGAGGTCAACATTGGGAATCAGGTTACCCATGGGCATGATAATAGACAGCATTTGTGTTTATGTGTATGTGTGTTTAGATAAATAAACAACAAAAATATAGAAGTGCTATAAAAGGCCAAATAGTGAGATTATAGATTTTGGGGGGGATTTTGTTTTCATTTTCAAAACAAATATGCATTAACTGAATAATAAAAAGGCCTCCTTTTTCATGAATATCCCATTATGAGGTAAAGGGTTTCAGAAAGTTGGGTGTCATATGAGCAAATTCTGTAAGGAAAAGTAATATAAATGTATTTACAAATATTAAAATCATATTTGATATATTTATATATAGAAATTTAATAAAACTGGGGGTCATGAGATTACAACTGATTTTTTAAAAAATTTCCTTCTTTGTGCTTTGTTGAATGCAGAGGCACCTACCAACAGTGTTTGCAATGATTCCCACCACCCAGTGCCCAGTCTTTGTATCTTCTGTTCTATTTTTTTATACTTATTTATTTTTTTAATTTCTATTTTTTATTGATTTTATTTTTTTAAATACACGATAGCGGAATGCATAACAATTCTTAATACACATATAGAGCACAATTTTTCATATCTTTGTATATAAAGTATGTTCATGCCAATTTGTGCCTTTATACATGTACTTTTATTTTGCATTACAATTCTTATATATACCACAATTTTTCATATCTCTGTTTGTATATAAAGTATGTTGACACCCAATTCAAGTCTTCATACATGTACTTTGGATAATGATGTCCATCACATTCCACCATTCTTGCTAATCCCCTGCCCCCCCCCTTTCCCTCCCACCCCTCTGCCCTATCTGGAATTCATCTATTTCCCCCCATGCTCCCCCTCCCTACCCCACTATGAGTCAATCTCCTTATATCAGAGAAAACATTCGGCATTTGTTTTTTGGAGATTGGCTGACTTCACTTAGCATCATCTTCTCCAACGCCATCCATTTACCTGCAAATGCCATGATTTTATTCTTAAATGTGAGCAAGACATACTGATTTCCTTCCAACAGAGATAAAGCAACAGATGGATGGAACGTGACTTTTGAGACTAGGTTTAAAAAAGACCTGCCTTCATCTCAGCCTCTTTCTTGCTTTCTTGAAACACTGCTCCCGGGAAAGCCAGCCACCATTTTGTCAGGCAGCCGTATGTGTGGTGAAGGATGTAAGTTCCTTGAGGGAGGTTAGAAGAGCTCACCTTCTCCTTCCCTCCCCTTCCCTAGCAGATCCTTCAGCAAAGTTCACTGTACCCACTATAGCCTTGTGAGGGCCCGAGCCACACACCTGCTGAGCTCTTACCCAGATTGCTGACCCACAGGAACAATCAGATAATACATATCCTTCTTTGAAGACATGGAATTGAGGATTGTTTGGTGTATGGCAATAGGCAATTTTCTCTACTATAATCAAAAAGGGAGTTTTGGTTGATTGGTTGGTTTGTCTTTCCTTGCATCCCCCTTTCCTTCCTTTCTTTCTTGACCGCAGAATATGGCTGAGCAGGGTGACTCAGGATGATGACCTTCAATGGCCTTTGAGCTCAGTGGCTTTCACTAACACTACACACCTATTCCCTGTCCTTTCCTTTTGATTTTAATTGGACCACCTTTGTAATTTACACCTTTGTCATTCCCCACTGTACACTGTTATGATCTGCACAACTTATGCTTTGAAATAGGCAGACATGCAAAGAGACCTTGTGCTCTTTGGAAACAAACGCTGGCTTGTCAACCCACATCACTCCAACAGCAAGCCCCACCCTCCTCCTGAAGTCATCTTTGGAGTAAATTAGTAAGAGATCTTGCACTTGGATGTTTGCCTTGGAATTTGTCACCGTAAAGATAAAACAGTGATTTCTTAACAAGTAACACAATGGATGGATTAGGTTACTTCTACAACACTGAATGAGTTTACCTATCACCTTGTTCTACTCAGAGACACAGAAATCAAAATCTTAAAGAGGAAGAGGAAATGATGGAAAGTGAGAGGGGAGTCACAAGATCTGACATCTGAATGGAGGCAGGCAAGCGTGTCTCATCCTGAACCCACCAAGCGCCACTTCCTGCACAGGAGTCACTCTATATACAGCACTTATCACCGATCCCAGATTCCATATGACATGTCTGAATCAGGAATACTATGGTAATTTTCACAGTTACAGAGTGGAAAATATTTACGGTATAGCAGCTGAATGTGTCTTTATTTCACATTCTAAAAATCATGCCACGGGAAGGAAGTAAAAACATTTTGAATAAGATGTGGGTGAGCCCCAGAATTCCTTCCTCGGAACCTAGATAGCTTTTTGATAGAAAACACTTTCCTCGTTCATCAGGGTTGCTAGCCTATGGTGAGCTTAATTAAAATCAATGGAGAAAAAAATTGAATACTGAGAAGCACTATTTGGGGCTCATGAAATGTAAATGAGTCAAAATATGAAATACCCAAATAACCTTGGGTCCTGGACTTTGTGTAGTGATCACTTTATTGATCCATTGAAAGCTGACTTTCTTTTCTTTTCTTCTCCTGCTGTCTCTGATAGAATTGGGAGTTCATAAAGCCTCCAGTTTGGGAGCTCAAATTCCTGTGTCACTTCCTTTTGCCACATTGTCCCCTCCCTCCAGTCACCTCCTATTCTGTTTCTCTATTAGCAGTTTTGCTCCCCACCCCCAACCCCACTGTCTTTGTTGCTTTTTCTTCACACCTACAATAGCACCAAGAACGACAGACTTCTGCAGGAAAAACTTGTGTTTTCTAGTGACCTAGCACAGCGTGTCTCTTGATTCCAAATCTGAAAAAGTGTGCATTTTTTCCTTTTACTTAATTTGGGCCCAATTCCATTTTTTGCATATATAATTCAGGACCATAAAGAAGTAAACTGAACTATAAGGACACTCAATTCAATATGACTGATATACCTTTGAGGGATTCGGTTACTAACAAAAAGTGTAATTTACAAAAACCCTTGAACTCCTCAACCTTCTAACCATGTCCTTAGGCACGTGACTCTGAATTTCTTCCCATCAAAAGAGAATGTATTCCTTTTACTTTTCTGTTTTGCGCTAATAGAAGCACCAGTTCCATAGCAAGGCCTTAGAAGCCTGTGAGTTTAGACTTGTCACTCTTACATCTCTTCCATCACTGGGGGACACATTCAGATGAGGCTACTGAAGAATGAAAGACCCAGATAGCGGAGCCAAGTGGCCCTATTTGTCAAAATGAAAGTCAATCTGGATCATGCAATAGCTGATTCCCAGACCCCTAATCATGCCAACTAAGATCAGCTGAACCACTTAACCAACTCCCCGAGCTGATCCCAGACATATCAGCATAAATCTTTGCATCAAATGCCCCTGCAGGTTTTGTGGTTTTGTTACACAGCATTACGATGGCTATAGATAACTGATACAGCAGCTGCGAAGTCAACTCTCACTAAAGAAATGAAGCCTATCAGAAAGAATGATTTGGGAAGTGTTATGCATTGCTAGAGTGTGCATGTGTAAGCATGTGTGTACACATGTGTATGTGCATGTGTATATGTCTGCGAAAATAGAAGAAAAGTCTAAATCATAGAACTAACTAAATAAAAGAAAATTAAAGACCATATCTATTTCTCTAATCTCAAGATGACATACACAGAATATTCATCCATTCCATTCACTCATTTAACAATCATCTGTGTAATGGATACAACATATTAGACATTGGGATATAAAGAACGAACTAAGATCACTGATTTTGAAGACCTTCTGTCTATTCAAGGATATGGCAAACTATACTATGATGATGAAATGACTACTCTATCTTCCTTAGTAAACTATAAACATGAAGTGATGTTTCACTCTAGCTAATAGTTATTAGATTTTGTAAATACAGTCTTAACTCTCTGTTAAAAAAAAATGGCCCAAATAAACTTTTAAAAAGGCAATTTGTTTCTTCATCATCCTGTAGTGTCACACCTCAAGGCAAGAATCCCTTTAAAATATGAAACTCTTGACACTGGCAATATGGAAGAATCAAGTGCATGTCTCTCAGTGGGTGCCAGGGACCTATATTATGTCCTACCGTTGGTTACAGAATTTTCGATATTTCCTTATCCTTTTTCACTCATATGTACTTCGGCTTATAGCAGTGGTAATCATTTCCTGTGTTTGAAAAAGAGATGAAAGCATTCATGGATGAAAGCAAGTTGGATTTAATCTCCTTCTCTCTCATCCAGTGCACTGTACTGATCATTTTCCAAAAAAACAAGACTTAAGCTCATTTTTGTCATGACAAAACTAGTTTCATAATAATCAGATGGCAATTCCTAGTGTACACAATTCTAATATAATTACCAGGAGGAAATGTAGAGGGAGTTGCAGGTTTGAGATAAAGAAAAGCCTGTGAATTTTGTATTAATGTCTCAGACTCTCTTATTTGTGCAAGTAATCAATCTTTCGGGGAGTAGAATAGTAATTCTTTGTGAAAAAAATGACAAGAGTCAGAGGAAGAAAGAAGATAATCTGAGTTCCATTCGGTACACAGCAGGTCAGCTGTGATTGACAAAGCTCATCACAAAACTATAGCTCACCGAGTAATCCCAGTAGCAGAGTCTCATTTGCAGCCGAAGCAGTGTTAATGACATGTTTAACAGCTGCTTGTTGAAGTTTGGAATCTGCATTAACCCGCAGAGCAGTGAACAGAGAAATGAGGGAAGGTATTGAAATCAAGCCTTCATTATTCTGACAGCCCAGGTGAAGGGGTGTCCAGAGGTTATGGAGAGGCGAGTGGGAGGGCCTGGAAGGTGGAGGGTTCAATTGCATGTAAGGACCATCTCGGAGATGACAGGGTCTGATCAATAAACACAGAGGACTGCAAAAGCAAACCGACATGCTCAACTCAGAGACAATGAGGCAGAGAAGTCAGGCAACCAGAATAAAGTCGTGGCTTGGGACGTCAGACATTATGCAGGCATTACAAGCGCTGTAGAGCAACTAGGTATTAGATTCCTGGTGGTGGGGGGGGGGGGACAGGTGTCACTTCAGGAAGACCTAGTGATATCATGCCTTCAGGCTCCTTGACCCTCAGGAATGTTTTCATTTTGCTTTGTTTGGTTTTGTTTTGTTTTTAAATCTCAGCTTCATAAATCAAAGGGGTATATGTATCACAGTGTATTTTCTAGACTTCCTAATGCAGTTTTATTAAATTTGCAAAGATGACTGACCAAATGGGTTTGGTTTAAAAGAAACTCTTTATAATGCCCCAGCCTTTTCACTGGGAGAGGAAATCTGGGGGAGAAGATAGACACACAGAAGGACCAGAGGGCTAATGGAAATCCTGGTTTCTTGATATTTTTTTTTATAGGTAGCATTAGACAGCTGTTGCAAAATGTCCTGAGTTTTCTTGTTCTTTTTGGTAAAAAGGGAATGATAGCACCTACCTTACTAGATTGTGAAAAAGATTAAAATGAAATACAACAAATCCCCAGTACTAGCAGATTCTCCTTAAAGAGAGTCTGTCCAGTATTTTTACTGGAGATGAACACCATCAGTGGGTCAGAACTTCCCAATTGGCCCAAAGGACTGTACTGGCATAAATTATCACCCAAAACTCTGTCCTTTGGTAGTCACACCAGCTCCATGATACTAGCGCATTTTTTTTTCCTACTCTGTTCACTGATTTATCCCAAACACTTATAAATAATGGCAGGCACATAATAACCACACCAAAAAAAAATATTTTGGATGATTCTACCTCCTGCAATAGCCTGGAAAGAACTTTTTTTCATTTATAAAAGAAGAAAACTGGAAATTCTGAATCATAGGCTCACAAGGGGCATTTCATCACCGCTTCATTTCGCAAATGAGGATCTAAGACCCTGAGAGTTGTTGGGTTTCTCTAGGTGAAGCCACTTCACCAACACCCCAGCTGATCCAGGACATATAGGAAAACTGCAGACCTCGCAGCCTTGTGCAATCTCATGTGGGATGATGTGCTCTAATTCTTCCTTTAACAGGGACATTAGGCGATGAGTCTTCATGGTCATTTCATTAAAGTGGGCTTGCTCACAAGGCATTCTTGCCTTAGCTTCAAGTCATTTTAGCTCTCCAATCTTCTATGTCCTACATAAAATGAGGAGATTGAAGACAAAACCTTTTTTCACCTGGTTTTCTGTGGAATTTGGTAGCTCTGGGTAAGCCCTATGCAGAAGCGCTCTAAACCCATTCCCCTTCTTTGTATTCCCATGCAAAATAGAACACCTCTTTTTAAAATCTGTTTGCATTCCTGTTTGCACATAGATTTGTTTAGGATTAAAAGTAATTTGTCGGATCCAGGCACAGTGGCACATGCCTGTAATCCCAGCAGCTCTGGAGGTGGAGGCAGGATGATCACGAGTTCAAAGCTAACCTCAGCAAAAGCGAGGCACTAAGCAACTCAGTAAGAGCCTGTCTCTAAATAAAATTCAAAATAGGGCTGAGGATGTGGCTCAGCTGACAAGTGCCCCTGAGTTCAATCCCCAATACAAAAAAATAAAAAATAAAAAGTCATTTGTGACTTTTGTCAAGTAAAATAACAATGTGACTAGATGACCTCTAGGTGCAATTTTGAGTTACACAAATACATACTATTGTATAATAATTGCCTTTAGGTTCAATATATTAGAATGCTGTCCTGGCTTGTAGCCAAGGAGCAAGAGGCTATACCATACAGCCTAGTTTGCATTGTTTCTATTATGGAAAGAGTAGAGTCGACTCATGGAGAAATCCCTGGTATCCAATGTGTCACTCACATCCTTCTGTGTCCCAAGGGATAAAGGTCCCAACAGACAAAGCAGGAGAGAGGAAGATTGGAGGAGAAGAAGGAACAGGAATGTCAAGAACAATAAGAGGAAGCAAGCAAACAACTCTGTAGCACTTCCATTTTTTGACCCCTATATTTCTGAATCTATCTTCTTAATCTTCACAAAACTCTGTAGCAAAAGCACCAAAGATATTACAATCATGCATCACTTAACAATAAAGATATGTTCTGTAAAATGTGTCATTAGGCAAATTCATTGCTGTATGAACACTACAGAGGATGATAGATGGTACCACCTACTACACACCTATGCTCCATGATCCTAACACTCCTAGCTATAAACCTGTGCAGCAAGTTACTGAACTGAGTCCTATAGGCAATTATAACACAAAAAGGTAAGTATTTGTGTATTTAAATATAACTTAACATAAAAAGGTACAGTAAAAATACTAGGTAATGAGAATTTTTCAGCTCCATTAAAATCTTAAGGGACCTTCATCATATGTGAGCATGTCCATCATTGACCAAACTATTGTTAGGTGGCACATAACTGAATTTCTGTTTGTCCTATGAGAAAATGGAGATACTAGAGGCTAAATTAGTGTCCAAGATTGTGTATGCCATCAGCACTGGCAGTGTGGGAAAGGAATTCTCAAGACCTCTCTATTTCACACAATAGTTTTCCTTTATCTGTGGTTTTGCTTTCCAGGGTTTCATGGTCAACCGTGGTCTGAAAACATTATATAGAAAATTCCAGAAATAAACAATTCATAAGTTGTAAATAGCATGTCATTTTAAGTACCTCGATGAAATCTCTAGCTACTATGCTCCATCCCAACCATGACATGAACCATCCCTTGCCCAGTGTATCTACTCTGTATACCTTACCCAACCAGTAATCACTTTAGTGGTTATCTTGGTTATCAAAATGACTACTGTGGTATCACAGTACTAGTGCTCAAGTAATCTTTATCTTACTTAGTAAAGATCCCAAAGCACAAGAGTAGTGGTACTGGCAATTGGACTATGCCAAAGAGAAGCTGTAAAGTGCTTCCTTTAACTAAACAGGTAAAAGATATAAGTTTGATAAGGAAAGAGAAAACATCATATGTTGAAGTTGGTTAGATCTACAGAAAGAACAGAAATCCTCTGTGTGAAATTGTGAAATAAGGAAAAGACACACACTGCAAATAGTGTACAAGTGCACAGTCAATCCCCCTGCTTCATCTCATCACAGAGCCATAGAGCATCTTAGATCATCACAAGAAGGGTGAAGACAGGACAATGAGATACTGTGTGTGTGTGTGTGTCACAGAAATCACATTCACATAACTTTGATTACAGTATGTAATTTTAAGTATTCTATTTTATTAGTAGCTATTAGTTGTTAGTCTCCTACTATGCCTGATTTCTCAATATCATAGGTATGGTATGTTTAGAGGGGGAAAAAAAGCACAGTACATCTCAGGCTTAGTACTATCTTCAGTTTCATGCACCAATTGGGGCTCCCAAAACATGCCCCTGGTGGATAAGGGGAGACTATTCATTGATTAGAACAAGAAAACAAGTCACTCATTAAGGCTGATTTGGCCTAACGTATTTAGAAAACAAGAACAGTCCAATGGCTTACATTTTAGAGGCCTTAACGTACACACATTCCTTTCCCACAGCTGGTATCAGGTGTCTGAAACAGAGAAACCCTTCCCAGACTCTGTCATGACAGCCAGCACTACATTGTTTTTCTACTTCACATCGAGGTGATCAGTTGTCTGTTTTGGATCAATTACCCAGTCACAAGGCCAATAAACAGTTAATGGAGCAGGAGATGTCACACTCATCTCCTTTGGTGGCATGTCAATGAAGACTATTAGATATTCTCAAAATTGTGAGACAGGCCAACATTTAGAGCACGGAGGATCCAATCAAACGCTTTTGGACATTCTGAGATTCTCCCCCTTCACCTGCACCCCTTCCATCCCCCATCCTCCCAGGGGACCTCAAGGGCTTTTTGCAATTGATAAAATGTTTGCAAATGCAGATGGCTTTAATTAACTTTTTGCATATGTCCAACATTCACATTGGTAGTAATTTAAATATGAATTTGCATTCACATATGTATATTTCAAAATATGTCTATGGAGGTCATATGTCCATTCCTCTATAAAAATCAAATTTAGAGGGCCACCGACATGTGATGGGGGGAGTTTCTCCCTGCTCCAGTACAGGCTTCCCATTGGTTATGGCTTCACTCAGCATCTCCTACCCTCAGCCTTACTACTGGCTCCTCCCTCTTCTCCAGCTCAGTATTCATAGTAATAATAATAATTGAGCCTTTGCTATATGACAAGCACTATGTCATTTATTTTATGGACACCATCACATATGATCCTCCCAATAGTGAGGGGATCACTATTATTATATGTCTTTTATGAAAGGAAAACAAAAAAGCAAATGACGACAACAAAAAAAAATAAAGTTTGGAGGTTAAATCCATGTCCAAGAACACATACATACAAAGGAAAGGGTTGGTATTCAAACCTAGGACTAGTTTTCCCTAAAGTTTATAATATTAACCATTGCATTGTGTGCCTGGAACCATTGCACTGTGTGCCTGGGTTTCACTTTCTCGGGGTCCTCCTTTGTATGAGTGTGATCTGAATTCACTCAACAAATGTATATCTGATGTCTCTTTGGTACCAGGCAAGCTGCTGCCAAGTCAGACCCAGGAGTGTATGAAATTGACACCCACTGGAGCTCAGACTAGCATAAGGAAGACAGCAGACAATTTAAAAAGGCGAAATCTGACACATTAGTTCTTATTTCCAGGGAGATTATAGTGGAGTCTACTATAAATGGGGGATACTTGCTTCTTCATGTCACCCACCAGGAAGCCTCATACCTGATTAAATAGAATAAATTATAAAGGAAGGTGGGATCTAAGGGAGCAGGGTGGGGGTAGTAAGGCTCATTGACAGGTAGGCTTGAGGTCTCCAAGGGAGTTCAGCAGGTCCTATTTGCCAACAACCAGCTTCTTCCATAATCTCTGCCAAAAATAAAGTCCCTGCTTCCAAATTTGGAAATAACTCTTACGAGAACTCAGTCAAATGGGGATTTGGTAGCGTGCTGGAATGTGTATGCTGGTTTAAGAGGATTATATAAATGGGACATTTGGTGGTACCTTCTAGATGTACACAAGTGAAGTGCAGAGGACATTAAGCAGAAGGTGAAACACCCGTGATGGTGGATACCTGAGCAGATTGTGGAGACCTGGTCGCCTGCTAGGCTCCTCCCAAGATTGAGCCAAAGACCTAGTGACCCAATAGATTAAGGAAGTTCATGGCACTTTTGCCTTTAGGACACACCAAGAGGATAAATGCAACCCAATCTACTTTTAAAAACTAAAATTCAAGCCAGGCGTGGTGGTGCACACCTGTAATCCCAGCGGCGCAGGAGGCTGAAGCAGGAGGATCATAAGTTCAAAGCCAGCCTCAGCAACTTAGGGAGACCCTGTCTCAAAAAGGGCTGGGGATGTGGCTCAGTGGTTAAGTGCCTCCTGGGTCCAATGACTGGTGTAATAATAATAATGGGGAGGAGGAGGGAAATAAAAATAAGAATATAATAAAATTCAAGATGCAATTTATTATATCCCATCCCCTTAGTTACTCATAGACTTAAAAGATGTGTTAATTGATACTTCTTCAACAAAATAAGTGTTTTACCTGGAGAGGGTTTTTTTCCAAAATATAGTTAGGAGGGTCCACCATGAATATTGAATCAACTTTTCAGAGGATAGGTACATGGTGTACATATTTTACATCACTGACATTAAACTACTAGCATTCTCGTATATAGTAACATTTAATATTTCTTATTAAGAGTTCAATGTAGGAGCATTTTAAATTTCTTATCATATTATGATTTTCTCATAAAATTGGACAAAAATAAGCCTTAGTTCTGGACCACATTCCATCAAAATTCAGCCTCCCCTCTTCCCTGCATCATGCCCAGAATTTTCTCTAAGAGTTGCTCCTGATGAATCTCCGACCTCTATTCTGTTCTGGAGAAACAGCAGGTGGCCAAGCACTGACTTGGAAAAGGTCAATAGGCAACAAGAAATGAAATAAGACTTTGACTGTGATCTGGCTAAAACCCCAAAGAAAGAACACTGTAGGGAAGATCACACCCTTTATTCTCAAAAGAATCGCCAAACCCTCTGTATTCGTTTTCTGCTCCTGCCTTAACAGACCACCACAAATTGATCATCTCAGAGCTCTTCCACTCAGTAGTCTACGCAAGCTTGATGAGTTCTGTTTGTGGTCTCCGGAAGTTAAAATGAAGGGAGGTGGCCGCCAACCTGAACTCTTATCTGGAGGTGCCAGGAAAGAATCTGCTTCCAACTCACCCAGGATGTTGGCAGAATTCGGTTCTTGTGGTTGTGGGATTGAAGCCCCCATGTCTTTGCTGGCTGCTGGTCATTCTCAGCTACCAGAGGGCTGCCTTCATTCTCTGTCTGGTGGATCCCTTTGCTTTCAAGACAAGCAACAGGAAGTTGAATCTTTCTCCCATTCCCAGGCCGTCTCATTTTAACTTCAGTCTCATCTCTCCTGCCTCTAGTCGGGAATGCTTCCCTCCTGTCAAGAGTACCTATGATTAGATGGGCACACTAAAATAACCCAGAATGATGTTCCTATTTTAAGGTCTACCATTTCATTGTAACCACAAAGTCCTGATTATCATAAGACCAA
Organism: Marmota marmota marmota; assembly: GCF_001458135.2. Lineage (NCBI taxonomy): Eukaryota > Metazoa > Chordata > Mammalia > Rodentia > Sciuridae > Marmota > Marmota marmota. The sequence continues at coordinate 3,155,907 of NW_026000022.1, forward strand.
TTCTCCCCCCAGGAATTGTAGATGGAAATTTGGAAGGACCATTCTGCCTGTACCACATCATCCATGTTTTCCTACAGAACAGCCAAATACCAGTTCTGTGACTGCTTTACCAATTACCGTCTTCCAGAGGAATATGAGAAGACTAGAAGCAGAATGAAAAGACAGAGGTTTGCTTAAAGACATATAAGATATTTATATGTGGATATTTATTCCCACTGAAAGTCAAGGAAAGAGGATCTTTGGCCTGAAGAATGATGAAGATCTTTCAGAGGAATTGACCTGTGTCCTGGGAATTTGGGAGAAGTAGAGGCAATGACCTTGGGAGAAAAAAAAATTTAAACCCAGGATTGAATATAGAGGTGCTTTACCACTGAGCCACATTTTCAGTTTTTGTTATTGTTGTTGTTGTTTTAATTTTGAAACAGGTTCTCACTAAGTTGCTTAGGGCCTCACTAAATTGCTGAGGCTGGCCTCAAACTTGCAATCTTCCTGCCTCAGCTCTCCAGATTGCTGGGATTATAGGCAGGCACCAACACTTCTGGACGTCCCTGGAAATCTGAAGACAAGAGAGCTATGAAGAGATGTTGCAATGAGATACTTGGACTCCTAACATTGGGTAGATCATGTATGGTTCTCCTGGATCAACCGGGAAAGACTCTGCAGCAGAAAGTATAAGCTAGAGGACAAGCTGAGGGTTTTATAGGGATGAGAAAAAAATACAATGACCAAACTGGTGAACAATGGAGTACCGAAACTACCCACATGTGGTCTATAAAAGTGCACAAATACCAGTGTTTGATATCTTCCATACAGGGGATACCACAGGCAATTGCTGAAGACAAGCCAAGAAAGAATTTGTCCTGTATTCTCCATCCAAACTCATCAAGGATCTGCAAGGACCAACTCAAGAACAGAAGCTTCCAGAAACAAAGCAAAACAAACCTCCTTCCCTCCTCACTACAGGGAAGAGCTAGAGCTCACTGTGAGTAGGGCTTGGGCTGGGGACAGAAGGGGAGATTTTACCTGCATGACAGGTTCAAGTTTTGATGTGGATTTGCTTCAGTTCTGAGGATCAACTGTCAATATGGCAAAGTGGCCCAGAGGAGATGAGTCATGCCTACCCTGTTATCCTGGGTCAGGGAAGGGAATCCATTACACCTAGTTTGAAGTTGTGGCAAGAAATAATGAAGCTGTTTTTTGCTTGCCTATCCAGTCCAACCCATTTGATAAGCCAGTCGTATTTGATTTCCTTTATGATATGCAGAGATATGAAAATGAATATAGATATATTCAATTCTGTATTTGAATGTTAGTGTATATTTATTTTATGGAATAGAACCCTGGAAATCAAAGTACCAGAATCCTTGCAGAATTTTGAGAAAGTAGTTTCAGCATATCTCCCCAAGAGATTCTTCATATGTTTATATATCAGTCTTTATTCAATCTAGAAATAAACTCTTGAAAATCATTAGTTAGAACATTTCTAGTGTGCAGAAGTGTTGGGATGTATTCAAGAATAGCAAGCAATAGTCTATGCCCTCATAAGTTATTAGAATTTAGTTTTGGAAGATGCTCAGAAAGTCAGCAATAGATACACCCTTGTGAATTCTCTAAGTATTACCTAATCTCTCTCATCCTCAATTTTATTTTTTCAATCAATAGAATACAGACATTAGGGCTAAATTTGTAAAGATACTGTGATGATTAAATAAAATAAGAGGATGTGTATAAAGGATCGAACATGGTACATGGTGAGTACTCAACAAACGATAATTATTAACACAGTCATTTCTCTCCTTGAAAATATGTGTAGATATTTTTAGCTCTATAGTGGCAATGCAAGGCTAATTGGATGCTAATTCATTCCACCAGTTTTTATTGAGCATCTAAATGCTGGAGTTACTAAGTTGAAAAGATACAAACTGTACCTCAGAACATAGAGATACCTAATTTATTCTGAAGAAGTAAACATTAAACAAATGTTCAGTTTATTGGGAACGAAATACATAGAAACAAGCAGCACTGTGAGACAGATATCATCTACAAATGTACAAACTACTTAGACTCACACACAATCAATGACTAATCTAGGTGGTGCACAATACAATGCTATAAATGGGTAAAATAACAACAACAAAAATATCTCAGAGGGAAAGTTTCCACTGATTTCTGGAGGATGTTACAGTTTAGATATGAGGTGTCCCCCAAAAGCTCATGTGTGAAACAATGCAAGAAAGTTCAGAGGTGAAATGTTTGGCTATGGAAGTCTTAACCGAATCAGTGCATCAATCCACTGAAAGAGATTAGCAGTAGGCAGATGGAGTCTGACTGGTTTCCCCTTGGGGTTTATATTTTGCCATGGTGAGCAAGTGTCTTTCTCCCTCCCCGCCCTCTCTCTTGAACCAAATGAGTCAACTATCTTCCAAATTATATTTGGTTATAATATCCCCTCTTCAAATACACTGACCACATTGAGATTGAATCCAAAGAAATGTTATGAAGATGTGCAAAGAAAACTCTATTTCAGATTGCACAGTGGGCAGGTTGCTCCTTCAGACCTCTCCAGTTCCTCTTCTCCCCAGAAGTAGCATCCTGGTTCCTCCTCTAAGATGGTCTGGAGGTCCTCTGCTGCTTCCTGAGGGACCCTCTCTCTGGTGGACTTCTCCAACAGGCTCTGTAGCCCTGCCCTCCGATGGAATTTGTTCTGCCAGGTTCTGATTTACCTCAAGTCCACAAACTGTGTGAATACATGACAGATGCTTCCAGGGTATCCCATAGGACCTAATGCTGACTAGTTATCTGCCGCAGGCCGGCTGCAGCAAAATAACCAGGGGGTGATGAGCAACTTGTGTAGATTGATACAGCAGGAGTGGGAGCCCTTTATTGTAGGACAACAGAGGTATTTATACATTCCACACAGCTTATCTTAATTAGCATAAACTAGATACATCAGTCAACCAATAAGGAATCTCCACACTTAATGGCTCGCTGGTGTTACTTCACAAACCACTCCCTCTGGCAAAATGCCAGGCGCCATCCAGACTTGTTTACAGACTCTAACATTTGCCAGGCGCCATCCTGACTTGTTTACATACCCTAACAGTTATCTGGTCTGTAAAATCTGTTTATGAAAAACTATTTTCCCCTTTTCCCATTTGCCGAAGTCCGGCTGCAGCAAACTAACCTGGGGGTGACGAGCAACTTGTGTACATTGATACAGCAGGAGTGGGAGCTGTTTATTGTAGGACAGGAGGGGTATATATACATTCCACACAGCTTATCTTAATTAACATAAACTAGATACAGCAGTCAACCAATAAGGAATCTCCATACTTAATGGCTCGCTGGTGTTACTTCACAAACCCACTCCCTCTGGCAAAATGCCAGGCGCCATCTTGACTTGTTTACAGACTCTAACACACATTTTGATGCCAAATAAAGGTTTCCATTTCAGGTATTCCACCAGCAAAGGAATCATTGACCTTCTGCCTTCCCCAGGGATAAATGTTTGTGACTTGCCCAAAGGTCTATTAGCTATTTGAACACAGAATGAAAAATTCCTTTTGTTCCTTAGATTATTTATAGGCTAAGATGCTGCTATGTTGTAGACAGATCTGCATTACTAACTGTCTCTTTGCTAACTGCAGTAGATTATATTGCCATTCAAAATATATACTACCTTTCCTTAAGGGGACTTGTTAGCATCAGGCTTACCTGTGTGAATTAGAATGGCATTCCCTATAAAAGGTTTCATACATTCCTGTTCCATTGACCCCAGTCTTGGCCATATAACCTCCTTTGGCCAAGGAAATGTCAAAGGAATTAGCAAAGGATACCAATGAGTACAAGCTTTGAAGACTCCTATGTGGCTCTGACCTCTGTGTTTCACCTTCTTCCATGAAAATGGGAATGTTTCAGAGAGGATCTTTTCCTTTATCCTGGGTCCAAGAAAAGTAGCAGTAATTGATGAGAAATATTCCCCCAACTTTAATCTGAAAGATGAAGGATATGTGTTACCACTGCATTCAGTAACACTGAGCTATTAAAACATATATGCCAAAAACCAAAATATGACTAAATGCATCTCTGAAGGAAATAATGTTTTAAAAGGAAATTAGTTTACTCATATATCTAGAAGGTTACTCTGTAATCACACAGGTATAAAATGATATTTTTCAAATTTGGGAAATATAAATTATAACTGCTTATACGTTATCCATCCTATTATAATTTGAAGAATCATAAAGACCTGAAACATTTCTGTTTATTGTGTGTTGTTTTCACCCTAGAAATGCTCTATTATCTATCTTTCTGGATGGGAGCAGAAAGATCTCTTTGAGGAGATCGCTCCTAGGTGTTCACCAAGAACAAATAGGACTCACAGAGTTTGCTGCAAACAATTGACAGAGAGCTAGACAGACAATCTTTCATGAAATTTTAATTAGTGCCTTACTTGAAAATTATCAATCAGATGACCAGTGGTTGTAGGGAATTATTTTATTTAGTTAATTCTATAATTTAAACTTTTCTTCTTTCTATTTCTTTTCAGTTATTTTTTGAATTTGAAATGGAAATGAGTCATTAATTTATTCCTGAATGTATCCAAAGGGCTTCATTAGTATCTATCTGAGACATCCTGTGAAACAAATTCTGATTGGCGCTTAGCACAAAGGTGTGATTTTGCTCAAGTTTCTTAGATCATTTAGGTCTTTTATTGGTTGAAATGGGCTAATAGCAGCTCCCTTGTGAAATGGGAGTGACTTGGGAAGGGCGCCTATGGACAGCACTGCCTCCAGAGTCACTAGGATTACAGTTGTGCACCACCAAACCCAGTTGATGCTGGAAATTTCAAAGGATCCAATTTCAACAGTGTGTGGTGTTGCAACCCTGTAATCCTAGCAGCCTGGGAGCTGAAAAAGAAGGATCATGAGTCCAAAACCAGCCTTAGCAACATAACCAGGCCCTAAAAAGCTTAGTGAGATCCAGTCTCAAAAAAAAATTTTTTTAAAGGAAGAAATATAAAAAGGGTTGAGTATGCGGCTCAATGGTTAAGCTCCCCTGAGCTCAGTCCCCAGTACTAAAAAAAAAAAAAAAAAAAAAAAAAAATCAAAATTCTCTCCAACCAAAAGAGCTTTTCAGCAGTTCAGTTAAATATCTTAGGGAAATGAGAGTTATAAGCATTATTTATGTGCCAGAGCAGGGAGCTCACAGCACAACTGGAGACAGCTCATCTCTGGTCATATTGCTAAGAACACTTATGTTGGACTGTGGCTATTCTCACAGTTTCACCTGCCCTTTCTCATGGTTGCATTATGTCCCCCAAATTATCATAGTTTGAAGTCCTAACCCCAGGAACCCAGCATGGGACTGAATCGGAAGACAGGGAGTTTAAAGAGGTAATTAAATTAAAATAAGGTCATTAAAGTATGCCCTAATTCAACATGACTGTGTCACTATGAAAATAAGAAATGAAGATGCAGATACACAGGGAGGGAAGAACACATAAAGATGCAGAGAGAAAGCCCCATCTTCAAGCCAAACACATAGGCCTCAAGAGAAACCAACCCTGAAGACACCTTGATCTTGGATTTCTGCCCTCCAGCTGTGAGCCCATGAATTTATATGGTTTAAGCCACTTGGTTTGTGGCGCTTTGTTATGGCAACCCAAGCAAATACCTTCTAGTGAGATATTACAATGAAAGGACATTTTTCTTAACCCAAATCCAAAAGATTAGTGTTGATTGAATGATTACTACATGCTAAGAACACTGTGCTAGTAGGTCTGTATCTTGGTGTCTTTACTATAAAATAGTGATATCAATCAGACCTGTCTTGATATAGTGAGGACTGAATTACATAATCTGTTTTAGCTACTGAGTTTCATCATCATTGTTTACTCTTCATAGTAACCCTGCAATGTATTTGAGTTCCTAGTTTTTAGATGACAACACCAAGGTCCAGATTCTACTGGCAAAACCAATGGACCAACTGAAACTCTTATTCTCCCATGTATTTAATTAAACCAACATTTGACTCCAAAGCAAGCATCAACCCCTGGAGGCACTCAGAGGATGGTGACACGAAGAGATGAAGACTTGCTCCAGTCACAGCCCAGTAGATGGCTTGTGGGTATTAGATGGAGATTCTGACTCCAGAGCTATCTGCTTGATTTTTACAGCTGCCCGCCCCTTTGCCTGTGTGCGCCATCATAACCTATGTGAAACCAGCGTGGACTAAAACTTCATGCGAGTGTTTATAACATGACATGTTTATCACTTGACCTTAATTTAATTTTTTAGTAGTACTACTTGTTCTCTGATTTTCTTCTTATTTGCATATTTATCTATTGAGTGAATGATTTTGGATGTCTTGCTTGAGATTTATGTAAATGAGTTACATAGCTTGCTTTGTTCTACTGCCACTTAACATGAATTTCACATCATAGAATTAGAAAATGAGATGATGCCTTTGGTCCAGCAAAGCTCCATTCCATTCCTATGTCCCGAGAGGTTGGAGAAGGCACCTTCTTGAAGGACCCTGACTCTCAGAGTAGACCCACAGGTAATAACCAAGCAAATTGCCAGAGGCCAGGCTCTTCGGTGACTGGAATCCCCATGTGCACAGGGCCACTCACTCCCATCTGTTCTGCCTCATAAATCATCCTGAGGTCACCATCCCTACCTTACTCTCTGCGTTCTCAGCTTGTCTGCCCCTGGCACCTGCCCTTCTGAGTGGGACAGGGTATCTGAACATACATATTTCTTCACTGACTCCTAAATTTTATTTTACACTTTCCAGAAGGAATCACTTCCTAATGTTCAATTAGGAAACAGAATGAAAGAATCTACCTTCTACCCATTGTGTCCCATCCTGATGCAGACTTTGAAGACTTCCTGAGACAGAGCAATAGAAGGGTGGGGGTTGCTGAGGTTCAGAGCCTGGTGTGCGGGTTGCTCAGCTCACTAGCCATCCTGAATGGGAGGTCGGGATGGAGACATCAGGTGCCCCAGCCTGGGTCCTCTGAGATGTTATCTTGGCGTGACTGCTGAGATTGTTTTCCTCAAGCTTGCTTCATTTAAGATGCAAACAACATAAATGACAAAGTCATTTTTTTTAATCTGTTGGGATAAGTGCTCTAAAGATGAAACGAATAAGAATCACAATGAGAAGTGGGGAAAAAAGTGTCGCTCTATACATCTGGTGAAAAAAAATTTCCTTGCCATACTTCCCCCTTGTCATTAAAACCAAAGTAAATTTGGGTCACAGAACTTTGAGCTACGGAAACATTTTTTGCTCACATAAAGATTAGCCAAAAAGGGACAGAAAAAAAAATTTTTTTTTTTATTTAAATGTTTGAGTTGGTCTTATCAATGATTAAAAAAAAAATCCTCACTTTTAAGAGAAATGTTATCATCAGACTGGTGATCACATCAGACCTGATTTGAACTAATCCCAACAAATCGTGCCCGTGTATTTAATAGTTGGAAAGGTTTTTACAAGATGTTTTTAACCACAATAAAATATTAATTTTCCCCCCCTCAACGTTATTCCAATCAGCTTGGTTAATGTGATGAGGCGGGTCCGGTCGAGCAAGAAGTGCTGTGTTATTAACCACCAAATGCTCTGCACGATGCTACAGAGTCTTTCAGCAGCAAAGGGCACATTGAAATAAAATCACACTGAAAGTGTTCTTAGATGTTTATGTCCCACAATAGCAATCACGCCTCGGTGCCGGCGTTTCTTAGGAAGTACTGACTGGCTGAGGTTAACTGCCCAGAGGAAAGCCGAAGGCCACCATTCCTCCCAGCTACTCATTAATCCCCAGGAAACCTCCTGCCTCCTGGTGGTTATTGTTCAATCCTTTATAGACAATTTTTCCAAGTATTTTGAGTACTTGTTCTCTCCTGGAACACCTACAGCCAGCCCGCTCGTGTTTGTATAGAGAAAGAACTCGTTTTTCTTAAAAGTGGATTGAATTTTCAGCCTCCCTATAAAAAACCCGTATGGGCCAGTGGCTCAGAAAAAAGCCACTTTAATTGCATTTTGCCTTCTCTCTCTCTTTTTTTTTTTCCTAATGGGGAAAGAAGATGGAAAAGCTAAGAGAAAATCGAGGAGGGAAGGAGAAGAAGTGTGAGCAGGCCCAGGACCCCAGCACCCAGGTCCTCCATGGTTCCCAGCGTCACTGCCCTATAGTGGACACAAGAGCAGCTCTGCTGCTGCTGGGAGGAAGAGAAAAGCCCAGCAGGAATATGTGGGCAGGGCAGGACAAGCAGGAAACAGAAGGTCCTTGTCAGGACCTGGGCACAGGGCAGAGCCCAGGGACATGGGACTCAGCTCAGCCAACCGGTGGCAGCCTCACCCACTTACCTCTGAAAAGATGAACCAATTTGAACCAGAGTCCCATGCGTGCAGCTTTCATTTTGTAAAATATTGCGCAGTGAAAAGGTATTTGTCAATGTAGGACACTGTGTAAAATTAAAATGCTGTCCTCTTCTTCGAGAAAGAGTCTATACTTTACTTCAGCATTTCCTGTCTTCCAAATCAGGTATCTGGTGTTTAAAAACTGTAGCTGGGAGCAGTGGCACATGCCTGTAATCCCAGTGGCTCCGGAGGCTGAGGCAGAAGGATTGTGAGTTCAAAGCCAGCCTCAGCAACAGTGAGGCGCTCAGCAACTCAGTGAGACTCTGTCTCTAAATAAAATACAAAATAGGGCTGTAGATGGGGCTCAGTGGTTGAGGGCCCCTGGGTTCAATCCCCAGTACACCAACCCCCCCCCCCAAAACAAACAAACAAACAAAAACTATTTAAAAAATAAGAGCGGTTATTCTACAGCTACAAATTCTTTACAATCATCCAGTGTTAACTAAACTTATTAGAAAGTTTTGATTATCATGTAAAGGTTATATGTGTTCCTGCATGTATTTGAAAGAGAGAGAAAGAGGGTTCTGGAATCAAAGTGACCTCCTCTGTTTTATATATTACTATATCTTCTTCCAAAATAATCTTTCTATCACTCATTGTTTCCCATAAGAAAAAAAATAATGAAATACATGATTGCAAATGAAAATATAGGATCTTATGAATATATATTGCCCCAAATCAGTATCTACCCATTGTAACTTGAAAGACTTTTACATTCCCTCCCTATTCATTTAAAGTCAAATCCGAAGTCTGGATGCATACAGAAGGCATGCATTTTGCTTATAAGTTTTAAAACAAAGAAACTTAAAGCCTCCATCCCCAGTCAAAATAGCAGCAATAAACTTTCTAAAATGACAATTAGAGAAAAGAATCACCATAGATCTTTCCTGTGATGAAGAGAATGGTAGCAAAATTGTTTTTGAAATCAAATACTTTAGACTACAAATTGCCCTATACCCATTAAAAGATGATCCCTGGTTCTCTTACAGTCCTGTAAGGATTTCCCAATGTAGATTTACGTTATCTTAGTCCAATGCAGTCAACAAGTAGAGAAGCATCTGGCAGGAGGACATTCGACTCCTATATGTACATGAGGAATTTAATGTATGATATGAATGGATACATGCAAAGGGAATTATGGGAACTGTCTATTTAAAAACGGTAAAAATGAGAAAAATTTCTCTTTGATGCTTTCTAGTTTGACAAGATATAGGCAAGCAAAATTATATTATCAAGGAAAGCAAGTTTGATTATTTTTACATCTTAGACATGGACAGAAATACATAGCAATTTCACTAAGGTACTTTTGGGTCCAGTCTTTACGTGGTTTAGTATTGGTATGACTCTAGTCACAAAATGAAAAAATGTGGATTGAAGGAGGTGTCCCTGGTCTATCAGTCTTTATGACTTCTACTTCAAAGAGAAGCCAGCAATCTGCTCCAGTGAACTTCCTTTCCTCAGAAAGACTTGAAATCTCCCAGTGTGAGCAATACTCTCTGTGGTCCACCCAGCCTCACAAAGGGCCACTCCTTCCCTGAAGGCTACTGGGTGGCTCACCAACGGCAGCTGATTCTGTTGAAATCTGCAAAGTTGTTATAGAAACAGATGGAACAGGACTTCCGCAGTAGCTGTTGGCCTGGATAGGTATAGAGTTCCTTGGTATGTTTTTCTTCACCCTTTCAGAATCCATTAACTTTGTTTCAAGGTCAAGGAATGTTTTTTCTGTACTTAAACAGGTCATTTATTCCTAACAATTTTTTTGTCCAATTTTTTTTTCAAGAGGAAAAAAAAAAAAGAAATAGCTAAGTCTCTCTAAGGGAAAAATCAGCAGCCCAATAGAAGAGTTAGCAAGTGAAAAAAAAATGTTTATTTTTTCTTAAATATTTAATTTTTATCCTGTTGTTCTAAACTTAGTGCTTTTAATTATTATTGTATGCCAGTGCTCTGCTAACAACTTTATATATGTTATCTTCAGTTTTCACAATAAATTTATGAATAATAAGGTATTATTCTCATTTTACATAATAAAAATCAAAATATTTAAAAACCTTTGCTTAGGTCATGTAGCCATTAAAATGCAAAGCTGAGATTTGAATTCTGACTGTTTTGACTCCATATTTCTTTCTTTATTTTAATTATTGTGTAATTTTGCAATTCAATTGTATTTGTGCAGTGGATTGACACAGATAACAGAATTAGATTTGTTCTTTCTCACCCTCTGATCATGTTCAGCCAAAGGATAAATTTTTTTTAAAGATACCTTATCAGATACTTATTATCTTTCATTCTCTTTACTTTCTCCAAAATTTCATGAAATAAGAAACCATATTCCAAAAGCCACAGCTAGACACCTCAAATGATTCCTTCCATCTCAGTTCTATTTTATCTTTCTTTTTTTTTTTTTTTGATTCTGGGGATTGAACTCAGGGACACTAGACCACTGAGCCACATTCCCAGCCCTATTTTGTATTTTATTGAGAGACAGGGTCTCAATGAGTTGCTTAGCACCTCACTATTGCTGAGGCTGGCTTTGAACTCACTATCCTTCTGCCTCAGCCTCCTGAGCCACTGGGATTATAGGCATGAGCCAACGCGCTTGGCTAGTTCTACTGTATCTTGAGGGAATCTTGTGTATTTAGGGAAATGACTGGATCCTCCCAGTTTCAAACAAGCGAAACTCTTCTAAACCATCACAGCTTCATAGGAACCTTGAAATGACAATAGATTTCTTTTTTAATCTAGTGTAGTAGTAAATAAAAAAAAATTTTACTAAAAAATTCAAATTAGCATTGTGGAAATGACAATGAATAAATTCAAATGCCCTGGTCCTTTTGGAAATGTTGAACTGATTTTACCTTTGTAAATGGAACTTTCATCTGTTTCTCTCCCCAGGACTCCTCCAAAAAATTTGTACCAATATCATCAAATCCCTATCCCTACCATACAGATGTACATGCGTGCGCGCGCGCATGCACACACACACACACACACACACACACACACACACACATCTCATTCACAGAGGGAGAAATAATGAAGAGGGTATTTGAATCAGCAGCTAATTAAATGCACTTAGCCTCCATTGCTATCAGCTCTCTATTCAGCTTAATGTATATTCCTTTACCTATGTAATCAAGGACTACTCCTTACATTGTTAATGCCTCAGCCCAAATAACCAGAGCAGATTCCAGTTAATAAAGAAACAATGGGCAAATAAAATGCATGTATATGCGTATGAATTTATGTATGGATAGAAGTTCTTAGCTCTTCTTTCTGCAAGTTTCTGATGCTATCATCATTGTGTAATAATAAAAACGTGAAATATCTATAGCTTCTTACTCCAGTTTATGACATAAACCCAAACATTGATTTAATAAAGCTTCTATATATTGTTTAAAGTCTTCCTATTAAAATATAGCAAAGCAGCACATAGCAGCACGTGAAGAATCAAAGAAACCCTGCTCGTTTGCAAAAGCTACCTTTAAAATATTCAAATATAATGGCTGTTTCAGCCCTCTCTGTTTTCACTGGAGATATGGGTAAGTCCCTGTTTGTTTTACAAACATGTTTCCCACTGATTACCAGATCACTATCAGTATGGAAGGAATTGTTGTTTTACTAACTTGCAATAAATATGAAATGATCCTTGAGGAATAAATGCATAATAAAAGACACATTGCAGTTGCCTTGTTTTTCCCAAATGCAAACTTGCTAATCTGTGACCAGTTTTTATCACCACAATTTTGAAAAGGAGACTGAGGTCATGAACGGATGAGGCTGAAGAGAAGGGACATTACTCTTCTCAACCTAGCCCAAGAATTAGAAAAATGCATAATACAGTGTGAAGTTCTTCCGAATAATCCAGTGACCAGTACAATTAAAATAAATATATCCGTGTCCGTGGTTGGAAGCCAGGCAAAACAGTCCTGGGGAAATTACCTTCTTAGCTAAACAACACACTACAGATTTATATTTATGTATTTCCACGGGAGTTGATAATAGACTAAGGTTTATGTACATTGCAAACATTCTGGATATACAACCCTTTAACATCATACACTGTGATCCAGGGAAATAAATTGTGACATAAAGGTAAAAACAGGAAAAGGTACTGATTCCTGAAAAAGTTTAAAAATTCATAAGCTTTCTTTCATTTTATAGTAGTATAATACTATTATTTCAACTGAAATGATCAATATAGAGCTGTTATAGTATAACAAAATCAACCCATGTGGTTTTAAAGTGATTCAATATCTCTCTTAGTGACATGGCTTTATAAATTGCCAAGATTTATTGCTCTGAGACAAATGTAATATACTATAAATCAAACCACCATAACAACTATTATAAACTTCTCTTGCAATTCTCTACCTTTAGGCTCACCTCTGCCTAAGGAGGATCTAGAAACCTTTCTATTCAATACTCTGTGCTTTGAAACATTTATCACACCTTGTGATAAGATAGCCTAGCCATTGCCATATGGAGCCTGGGGACCTGGTTTGTCTTAACTTATAAGAAGAAAGGAAACTTGGATTTGCTACGTTGGGATGAACTATATCCATATCATTGCAATATTAGGACCTTTTAATCAACTTTCCATAAGAAAAGATTAAAATGCCTTAGTTATGCAAGATTAAATGCTCATTCAGTAATTGCAATAGACAGTATGCTTTCAGAATGGGAGAATTAAATTAAAAGAAAGACAACTCTGGAAAATGTACTAGTGGTAGAATTAGAGAACGTTTCATCAGATCCTGATGTCTCCACAGTAATGAATCTGCCAAAAGATAATAATATTTTAGTGAAAGGTGTGATTGGATAAGTCACATTATTTATTAACTGTTTCCCTAAAATATCACTTTTGTCTTATTATTAAGAATTGTTAGAGGGCAGCAGGGATGCCTGACACAAGGCATTAAAAATGGATTGTGTCTATCAGAAACCCTAGTGGATGGGAGGCACTGTGCTTACACTTGGTGACAGATGGCCAGAGCAATTGCAGCTCACAAACTAGAAAGGTCTCAGTCAGTTCCCCAGGATCAGCTAGTCAACTCCCCGTCCTTCTCAATGACCTAAATTAGAGCTTGTTCTTAACTCCTACAGTTGCTTGTTTTTTTTTTTTTTTTTTGAAGAATTCCAAATAGAAGTGTTTGAGAAGACCACTAGAGAAGATTATGAGAATTGGTGGAAAGTTCCATTCGAGCCATCTGCAGAGGTCAGGTCCTCCTGGGATGCAAGCACTTCAGGGCCAGCTTCATTCAATACTGAGATCCTCAAGGACTCTATGTAATAGAACAGAAATGGTGAAAACAGACTCTACCAAAGGAAAAAGAACAGAGACCACTTTGAGCAAAGCAGACCAGTAGCCTGAGGAAGAAACAGCCAAGCCAGGACCGAATCAGGCTGCTAAACAGAAAACAAAGAAGTTCATCCTCCCAGGAATCTGTTTATGAAATACTGGGCGGATAGTAAACCCACAGTGGGGGCCTCCTTAAGCATGGTGTCTAGTCTCAAGCAAAGATAACTTCAGTAGGATAGAGACAGGTCCTTATGTGCTGGAAAATCATCCAAATTCCTAGTACATTTCTGTTTCTACCCTCTCTGGATCCTCGACTTTTAAAACTGAAAGGGATCTGTGGAGTTATTAGAGAAGGAACTCTTAGAGGGGAGCTGAGCTACCCATTATCACCTGCCCCACACTGCTAAGACACTGCCCAGCTCCCAGGACAAGGCTCTAGTTATACCTTCCTAGAACTGTTCACATCAGGGTTTTGTCACTATTTATCCAAAAATTAAAATGCTATTCTAGCCCTCTTAAATCAATGGATCATATTACTAATAGTATCTCAACAGTTTGATTATTTTCTTTCCTGTTGATCATAATTTAAAATATTGGCCTATACCTCCGATCACTATATCCCTGAATTTGCAAAATGCCAACTATCACTAAACAGAATCTTTATTTAGTCAGACTATGCTGATAGAAGGTCATAGCAAGGTCCAATGTGATGAAAAATTCATTAAGTTAGCTGGTTGTTTCATGTAAAACCAGCCAGCAAAAGAGAAGAAAAGCCAGCCTTCTTTCCCTCATGCCCACGGTGGTAAGGGTTACTGAAGTGAGAATGTTTCTCAAGCTCTGTTGAGTCGTTCAATACAGTTGTCTTCAAACGCATCCAAAGTCAGTATCAGAGGTTTCCACTATTTTCCACATCAAATACCTAATTTGTGGCGTTACCAAGGATCAAAATGTAACTAATTTAATGCATTATCCTTATATCACATCTTTTCAACAAGTCTGTCTACCAAACTGCATTTAGTAAGCAATAATTCTCCAATTTTGTTTTCTGAAAAAGCAGGTGTTGCAATTGCTATGAAACAGTTAATAGGAATAGAAATCAGAATGAACACAGCTACTCCAGCGCTGAGCACAAGGTCAGCCATGTAATTTGTAGGATCCAGTGCAAAATGAAAATATGGAGTCTTGGCTCAAAGAAAAAAAAAAACAGAAAATAAGCTTTTACTTATAATTTACTTATATAGCCTTGAGCTGTCATGATTTTTTTTTTATTTTTGTATTTTTATTATCGAATGTAGTGATCCCTCATCACTATGATATCTGTCAGTATTGTGTCATACACTGGACTCTCCCATCTGTGACACAAAGGGCAGCTTGGGATGTATCCTGGGAGGACACCTACTCTATAGTCACCAGAGGCACACACTTCAGAGTCTCTCCTGATATCACCGTCAAAACACAAACCCAAAGTCTTTTGAAATATTAAAGGTATTTAGTTGATATTTGATTATTATTTGGGTTTCAGAAGCATAAATTCCTTAAGATGTAGTAGGGAAACTAAGGTCATTAATTTGGATAAAGTCCATTAGGTACTATTTATCCATTAGGCAATTGTTTTCCTTTAGTGGAAACTTTATTTCAGGTTTCCTCATTGCCAAAGAGCAAGGGTATTCAGCAGGGAAGTCACTAGCCAGGTGAGACTATTTTGCATCCTTAAAATGCAGCTAATTGAATCGAAATGTGCTTTAAGTATAAAATACATATGTTTTTTTCCCACATTTTTATTGGTGGACTATAGTTGTACATAATAGTCAGATTTGTTGTTACATATTTGTACATGTACACAACATAACAAGATAATTTGACCAATATCCCTCCCCAGCATTCCCCACCCCCTCTTCCTGACCCCTTTCCTCTTCTGATCTGCCTTTGATTTTCATGAGATCCTCTCCACACACCTTTCTTTTCCTTTTTCTTCTCTAGCTTCCACAAACGAGGAAAGCATATGATCCTCAACCTTCTCTTTGGCTTATTTCAGTTAACATAATGGTCTCGAGTTCCATCCATTTTCCTGAAAAATGACATAATTTCATTTTTCTTTATAGATGAATACAACTCTTGTATATATACCACATTTTCTTTATCCACTCATCTGTTGATGGACACCTAGGCTGGTTCCATAGTTTGTCTATTGTGAACTGTGCTGCAATGAACATGGATATGCATGTATCAGTACAGTAAGATGACTTTAATTCTTTAGGATAAATTCCAAGGTATAACTGGTTCATATAGTGGTTCCATGCCTCGTCTTTTGAAGAACTTCCAAACTGATCTCCCTAGTGGTTATACTAATTTGCAATCCCACCAACAGTGTAAAAGTGTCCCCTTTTCTCCACGTTCTTTCCAGCATCTATTAGTGTTTGTATTTTTATGACTGCCAGTCTGACTGGTGTGAGATGAAATCTTAGTGCAGGGTGCATTTCCTTTTTGCTAAAGACATTGAACACTTTTTCATGTATTGGCCATTTGTATCTCTTCTTTTGAGAAGTTTCTGTTTAATCACTTGCCCATTTATCAATTGGATTATTTGTTCTTTTGGTGTTAAGTTTTTTGACTTCTTTGTATGATCTAGACATTAATTCTCTGTCGTAAGAGTAAACAACAAAGATTTTCTCCCATTCTGCAGGTTCTTTCTCCACATTCCTAATTGTTTCCTTGGCTGTGCAGAACCTTTTAAATTTGATGCCATCCTCTGTATTAACTCTGGGCATTATTTCCTCCAGGCATTAGGGGTCCTGTTGAGAAATTCATTGCCTATGACTGTATGCTGGAGTGTTTACCCTCCATTTTATTCTAGGAGTTGCAGAGTTTCTGGTCTAATTCCAAGGTCTCGATTCATTTTGAGTTGATTTTTGTGCAGGGTAAGAGATAAAGGTCTAGTTTTATTCTACTATGTATGAATAACCAGTTTTTCCAGCACCATTTGTTAAAAAGCCTGTCTTTTGTCCAATGCATGTTTTTTGGTACCTTTGTCAAGGATAAGGTGACTGTAGATGTGGGTTTGTCTCTGTATCTTCTATTCTGTACTATTGGACAGGGTTAGGGTGTTTTTATGCCAGTACCATGTGGTTTTTGCTACTATAGCTTTGTGGTATAATTTGAAGTCAGATATTGTGATGCCTCCAGGATTGCTTTTTTTTTTTTGGTTTAAAATTTCTTTAGCTATTTTCAGTCTTTTATCCTTCCAAATAAAATTTAGGGACATTTTTATAATTCTGTGAACAATGTCATATTTTGATGATGATTACATTGAATGTGAATATTGCTTTTTATATCATGACCTTTTTAACCATATTAATTACATTTAATCCACAAACATGGGAGGTCTTTCCATATTCTAAGGTCTTCTTAAATTGCTTTCTTCAAAGCTCTGTAGTTTTTATAGAGGTTTTTACCTCCTTGGTTAGATCTATTCCTAGTCTTGTTATTGTCATTTGTTTGTTTGTTTGTTTATAGATATTGTGAATGGAATTGTTTTCCTGATTTCATTCTCAGCAGGTTCATCATTGGTATATAAGACAGCTATTGATTTCTCTATGTTGATTTTGTAACCTGCTCCTGTGCTGATTTTGTTTATTAGCAATAGCAATCTTTTGGTGTCGTTTTATAAATCTTCTAAATATGGGATCATATCATCTGCAAACAGTGATGACTTGATTTTTTTCTTTTCTGTTTTTAATCCTTTTATTTTCTTTTCTTGTCTAATTGCTCTAACTAGATTTCCTAGCACTAGATTAAATAGAAAGAGTGAGACTAGACATCCTTGTCTTGTTCCAGATTTTTAAAGGAAATGCTTTCATTTTTTCCAGATATACTATGAGGTTACCTTTGGGTTTTTCACAGATAGCCTTTATGATGTTAAAGTAAAATCCTTCTATCTCTAGATTCCTCAGTATTTCTATCATAAAAATTATTTATTTATTTTTATTGTTATTATCTCCAAAGAAATAATAATGACAACAGTGAAAGAAGGCAGAAGGGAACTTTTGCAGGCGGTGGATAGCTGTGTGACATACATGAATAGCTTATGTGTAGGTTTATGTTGTGTTCTTATCTCCAGATTCACCCAGTTGTATATGTTGAGTATGGCATCTGTTTGTATGGCAATGGGGCTGAATTTTGTCAAAGGCTTTCTCTGCCACTTATTGAGATGACCAAATGATTTTTGTTCTGAATTCCACATATACACATAGATGTTTTAAAAGACTGGAAAATATTTTACATGATTTTTAAATATTGATTACCTATTGGAATAATCCCATTTGAGATATGCATTAATTAAAACTTTATTAACATTAGTTTTATCAATTTCTTTTTCCGTTTTTGAAAGTACCCACTAGAGAATTTTAAATTACATATGCAGCCCACATTGTAGCTTCGTTTTCTTCATTATAAACCTATCTCAATCTCATGCTATAGTTCCCAGAAAACATCATGAGCATTGAGTGCCCTGAAGTGAGGAAAAGCTCCTGAGTATGGGCTTCTCAGAAAGGGCTGGCCTGTGTCTGATAATGAGGAAAGAGTCAGATGAAGGCAGAATCAGTATGTCTCTCTGGACGTTTCAAAGCCCTGGGTGTCTGGAAGAACACAGGATAAGGGTGGTGGATATCTAGATTGAGAGAATGAAAAAAGCCATCAGTCAAATGGACTTTGTAATCTCGATTATGTTCTGAAAAACAACAACAAGCTGCAAATAAAAGTTATAAAGACATTTGATCAGCGATGCACAGGAGGAAACTGCCCTTTGTGACCACGTAGGTAAACCTGGAGGACATTACGTTAGGTGAATACACCAGCTCTAAAATGACAAGTACCATATGACCCCACTTTCTTGAGCCACCTAAAGTAGTTAAATTCATAGAAGGAAAACAATGGTGATTATCAGTGTCTGGGGTAAAAGGCAATGAGAAAGTGCTGGTCAACCAGGACAAAGCTGGTTATTCAGGATGGGTAAATCCTGGATTTCTACATCTCAGCAAAGCCTAAGGTTAGCAACACTGTATAAAATACTGAAAAATCTGATGCAAGTGATACATAAGAAATCTTATGTAAAGTGCTATTATCTCCAAAGAAATAGTAATGACAACAGAGAAAGAAGGCAGAAGGGAACTTTTGCAGGCAGTGGATATCTGTATGACATACATGAATCGGTTTATGTCTAGGTTTATGTTGTGTTCTTATCTCCAGACTCACTTGGTTGTATATGTTGAGCATGGCATCTGTATGGCAATCACACCCCAATAAAGAAGGTCTAAAAAGACATTTGAGGAAATTGAGAAATTATAGAATGAACTATGTGTTAGATCACATTTTTACATGGAAGATTTTCTCAGGGGTGTCATGGTAAAGTGGGAATTCTAATATAGAAAGGTGATTTCCCACCATATCTGCTAGGTCCTTATCAATGATTTGACTAAACGGAAAGAGAAAGTGAGGGAAAGAACAAGTCGGACAGGTGCTAAGGGTTGGTGAATCTAGTTGAGGGATATAAAGGAATTCATCCTATTAACCTTTTGACTTTTTTGTGACTTTGAATATTTTCAGAATTAAAAGAATTATAAACCAGCCGAGTATTAAGAAAGTTAATAATACTAAAACTGGCATAAAAGTAATGTGCATCATGTTCATTTTTGTATAACATGTTGCCATCTTGAACTTCTAATTTTTTTCTTGGTGGGGGTGGGTGGTTACCAGAAATTGAACCCAGGGGTGCTTATCACTGAACCAGATCCCTAACCCTTTTTAATATTTTATTTAGAAACACTAAGTTTCTTAGGGTAAGTTACAGAGGTTGGCTTTAAATCTATGATCCTCTGCCTCAGCCCCCAGAGCCTCTGGGATTACAGGCATGCACCACCATAGTACCTGGCACACTTAGATTTTTTTTTTTTTTTGATGGTGGTGCTGAGGATTGAACCCAGGACCTTATGTATGCTAGGCGAGCACTCTACTAACTGAGCTCTATCCCCAGCCCAGAATTTTTAAAATAGACTTTCTCTACTTATATTGTTTTTGCTCTCCTGGTTTTTACTTTGGTCTGACATTGTCTTTGTGGACCAGCTCATTTGTGAGACTACTGGGAGTTTCATCATGAAAAGTTGCTGCATTTTATTAAGACCAAAGGGAGTGTTTCTTAACCTTGCATTTATTTTAAACCTAGAACAACCTTCCTGGTCACATTTGTTGAATGTTGGTCTTTAGGAAGTTGTCAAAATTTCTTTAGAGGTTAATTTACCATGTGTGATATTTTTCCCCCTATTTACTATCAATCATCTCCCACCACTACCACTACCCCCCTTGCTTTGACAAGTTACCTTTTGAATTTTTCACTCAGTTGTATTTCTAATGCTCCAGATATACGATTCTACCTAGTATTGCCATTTGTTGCTTACTTACAGATAGTGAAGTCAAAAATGCATCTAAAGCAAGTACCATGAGCCAAGGCTTACCATCCCTGTGATGATTGTGCTCCATACAGAATACTTGACATCATACCAGGTCTATGACATTTACAGGAGGAATCAGATTAACATCTGGACCAATATAGAAACCATAGATTGTCAATTGATGTGCAAAGTTTGTAAGCATATCGTTGCTTGAACCACCTCTCCTACAATCAATTTCTCACTTCTTTACCTGGCACCAGGTAATCCAATGGCTGGCTGCAGTCTACTTGCACAGTCTCTGTCTCTTTCTAGCATTATATAAAACACCCTCCTCTTATCAGTTTTCAGAACATCTCATCTGTGCTCAGAGCTTGCTGTTGGATGCCTGCCCCCTCTCCTCTCCTGAAACATCTTCTCCTGTGAAATCCAGCTCAGGACACATTCTCCATAAGCTTTGTTTTATAAGCAGTCTGTTATTTGCCCCAATTTGTTCCTCAAGGCCATCTAGGAGACTTTTCCTGCTTGTAATGATCATCACAATTCTGCTTTGCTTTTCTTCTTTCCTCACTAACATGACGGCAGAGACCAAAATGTTCATCTTTCCTGAACCTGCCCAATACTTTATACACAGTAGTGACTCATTAACTGCAGATGGTCCTCCACTTAGAATGGTTCCACTTCATGATTTTTCAACTTTATGATGAAGTGAAAGGAAAATCATACTTTCAATTTTCAATTTTGATCTTCTCCCAGGCTGGCAATTACGCAGTACAATGCTGTCTGATGAAACGACTGGACACCGGCAACAGGCGAAGATCCCACATCAGACACTCTGTGGTGTGCTGTGCAGCTAGACTCTGAGGCTGTCTAGTTTGGGGTGGATTAAATGCATCATTGACTTAGGATATTTTCCATTTGTGGTGGGTCTATCAGGACTTAACCTCACTCTAGGTCAAGGGGCATCTGCATTTGCATTTAGTTGTATAAAAGATACTTATGATTTCAATAACCCCTTTAATTTTTCTGAAGCTTTTTAAAATATACTTTGAACCCAAGGCTTTAAGAAGTTCCATCAGGACGTTATTTTATAAGATTGAGAAGTCTTATCATTAGTTCCACTTCAGTTGGGGTCATCTGAGCTGGTTCCTGTGAACGCCTAGAAACCAGGACCCAGTAGGGCTCCATCGTAAGATTTCTCTAAAGTTTCTCTCTCTCCAAAACTATATCACAAAACCTCAACCTTGTGCCACCTTGTCTGAGTCCCCAAAAGCACAGATATCAAGATTCTGATAGATGTATAGATTTCTCAGGGGAAAAGCCGGAGAGGGAAAGAAGGGGGCTATGAAAGTTTGCAAACTACACATCAGTTATAAGCCCCTGTGCTAAGGAGAGAGATGTCAAAAAGAAGGAGAGAACAAGGCGGGGGAAAGGGCTCAGAATGCAGTTTTCCAGTTCTGAAGAGACTCAGAGACGCCAGTAGGAGTCCGTGAACAGAAGTCACCCATCCGAAATAAACCTGCCTCTTCAAGTAGTGTGTCTGCCCTTCTGGGTCCCTGGCAGGAGCATCCTATGGGAAGCAGATCATGGTGCCCATCCAGCAATGGAGGAGGAAACCAGCCTAGGCCTGGGCAGTCAAGTGTGCTCTTTGCAGGGGGCATATCATCATGGTCTGCAGAATCTGGGCACCAGCTCTGATCTCTTGCTACTCAGTTCGAGCTGGCACGTCTGGGGAAGTGCTATGCTAGAACACCCATATTGTAAACAACCCTCCTGTCTTTCACCCTAAGGAACAACAGCATCTATTCTGTGAGGTCCCAGACACAGAATAATGCCCATCCCTAAAGGATGCAGCTTCTTTTATCTGAAACATTGAAAATTCCCTTCGTTCCTGATTGAATACGCCTGGATTTTACTCTTGCTTTGTGACCTTTTTCAAAATAAAATTCTATTGGTACACAAAACAGAAATTATCTTGTTGCAATTTATGAACAGTGGAAATCCACATAAGGGAAACATATTTCTATTCTGTTTATTTCTATTTTGTTCACTTCTCCAGGACCTTCTGTCACCTCTGTATTAGTTGGGGTTTTCCAGAGAAGGAGGCGGGGGGTGGGCAGATTTTAAGAATTGAGTTATAAAATTATGAAAGTGCAGGTTCAAAACGTAGAGAGTAGGCTGTCAGGCTGGAGACCCAGACAGTTCAAATATCTTCTGATGGAAAAATTCCTTCCTTCTGGAAGAGGTTAGTATTTTTTTTCTTCTTCTTCTTCTGCAGAAACCTCAACTCGTTGAAGGAGACCCACCCAAGATTATGGAGGGCAATCTGCTTTACTCAAGTCCACCAGTGCAAATGTTAATCTCATCCCAAAAAACCTTCACAGAAACATCCAGAATAGTTACTAGCCACATATCTGGGCAACTTGGCCCAGCTAATTTGACACATAAAATTAATCATCACAACATCTAAATGGACTCATCATTTGAGATCCACTTGAACCTGGCTGAAGAGCAGCACCCACATCGTCCAAAAAAAGGAAAATAAAATTGACGTCCAGATTATTTGAGTTCAAGTTCCACACACGTAAAGAAGAGAAAGAAGGCCTATTGGGACTGTGCCAGGAAAAATTCTGCAAAATGATTTTCTCCCATAATAAATTCATTTTAACATTTCAACTTTTCTTAAACTGGATTGGATAAATAATTATGAGAAAAACAAAGGATTTGAATGCAAAATATTAAGTTAAGCCCATGGAGAGTTGTGTAAGTGTGAGTGATGATTAATTTTTTGTGTCAACGTGGTTGAGCTGTTGCTCCCAACTGATAGGTGGCTGTTAGATATGATTATAAAGGTTTGATGAATATTTTAATCAGTAACATTTTATCAAATGTTTCTATTTTTCTGTATACACACACACACACACACACACATATCCTATCAGCTCTGTCTTTCTGGATAACTGTTACTAACACAGAGCAGAGGGAAAGGGGTGTTATGCTTTATATGTGGAATGTCCCCCAAATACTCATGTATTAGACAATGCGGCAATGTTCAGAGGTGTAAATATTTGATTATAGGTGCTATGACCTCGTTTTTTAATCAATCCATTTGATGGATTAATAATTTGGATGTATTACTAGGTGGTAACTATAGGCAGGTGGGGTGTGGCTACAGGAAGTAGGTCACTGGGGACATGGCTTTGGAGAAGATATCTCCTCCAGGTACCCTCTTACCCTTCCCCTGCTTCCTGCCTGTCATGAGCTCAGCTGCTTTCCTCCACCACATTCTTCCACCATGATGTTCTGCCTCACCTCCAGCCTAAAGCAATGGAGACAGCAGACCCTGGACCGAATCCTCTGAAACCATGAGCCAAAGTAAACTCGTCCTCTAAATTGTCCTTGTTCAGATCACAGCAGATGGAAAGATGACTGATACAGGTGGTTTTGGCACAAATGGGCCCAGCATCTAAAATAATTCCCTTTTATGTGCTGGCCTTTAAACAAATCTTTTTTTTTTTTTTTTTTTAAGAAACACACACACACACACACACACTAATGTTAACTCACTTGCATGTTATGTGAGACATACTTCACAGTTGACCAACATAAAAATGCAGGAGGAGGACACTACAAGTATGCCCAGGATTAGTGCATCCCTGGCACACCAGTAGGCACTTTTTGGGTGACTACACTTTATCACTTAAAATATCTTACTATATTATAATGAAATTGTTGTGTTGCCTCTTTAATGTAACTATAATGCAATTGCATGCAGAGGTTTGAAGAGCTTCAGTTCATCTAACAAGACGCAGCTATGACAGCAACGTAGGTAGGTGGTTGACATCCTTTGGCTGATGGTAGCAGAGGACAGACACTCAGGTGGCTTTCACCAGCCCACCCTGCCTGTGTCTCATACCCAGCAAGTTTTAGAGAATTCCAGAAACCTATTTTACCAACTTCCTTGGTAACTAATTCCAAAATAAATGAAGAAATCCACCTGCAAGCTAGAAATGATGTTAGCTTGATGAAACAGAATATTCAAGTGAGTTTCTAACTCAGTTAACAATACAGTAAAACCAAATATATGCACATGCAAAATTATTAAAGATGTGTTTACGTGTGGCTCTGATATTTGCCATGAAAATTCCTACAATTAAAATTTGATTAAAAAAATAGAAATATTTTTCCCTTTTCAAAATCAGTTTCAAGAAACCCTTGATAGGATCAGCTCATTAATTCTTGGCCTCTTTAACTAATACCACGTTTGAAGTCATGTGTTATAAATCAGTTTCAGTTGAGATATTAAAATCAGATTATAAGAGAAAAGCCTTGTAAATATTTGCCTCCAAATGAGTTTAAGAATAAATATATATTCAGTAATTCATCCATATTTAGCAGATATTAATAAGACAAAGCATAGCTTTAAGTTCACTTATCATTTAATACAAAGAAGGAAATAGGAAACTGCGCCTGATTAGCTTGTTTATTCTTGGGCTTGGTAATACCTTATTAAAATTTGAACTTCAAAATTGATATAATCAGTCAAATGTCAGCAGAAGTATTTATTCTGCAAATGAAGCTTTAGTTAATAGAACTTTAATTTGAAGTATTTTACATTTTCTTATTCTCCACGAGGATAAAGCAAAGGAAGGGCTGAGGAAATCTTGATAGGAATGTAAAGTTAACTCAGGTTTCAATTTGTCTTCTAGGCCTGTGCCAACACTAGAGGTCAGCAACCTTCCAGAAATGATGCACCCAGTTTTCATTTACTTACTGTAATTTACGGTTTTTATTTGCATCAGAAGAACCACAGAATTTTAGATCAGAAAACAGTCTGACGAATAACCTAATTTGCTGTCATCTGAGAGGTAACCGAAGCGAGTCTGGTGAGGTCTCAAAATGTGGCTGGTCTCACAGTTACTGAGATAGGACCAAGCTGAAGACCCCATAAGTTGATTAGTAATGCTTGGGGTTGGGGACCTTTTATCCTCCCAGATCCAGAGAAATTATGTGCAGGGTCTTGTCATTGCAAACAGTTTGGTGGATTGATAATGTTAGAAGGGACAGAGGAAGGAGAGGAGAGTACTAAGAGTCTTTGACAAACCAGGATTTCAAACCACCTATGCAAGGTGCAAATAGCTCAGGGATGCCAACTTCAAAAGTGCCATGAGTTATTCTTCTGTGACTCACTTCCTACATGAGTCACAAAGCTTGGAAGCTGAATTCCTTTCTTTTCAAATTCTAGAGGAAATTCTCACAGAGGAAGTTGCTTCGAAACCCAGCTCTTTACTAGGTTCACAGCAATCAAAATCCCCTTAGGGAGCCACCTGTGGTCCAGAAGCTATCCCACACCAGCCCAGACCCATGTCCTGGGTGTGGATCATGGGCAATTCCCTCTGACGCCCTCTGTCCCTTGTGGTACCACCTTTTGGAAATTAACACCAATGAGAAATAGCTATGCCCCAGGTTTGGTGAGGCCAGAGAAAGTCTGAATCCCAGCGCTGCCAGCAGGTGTTTGACTTTAGGCACTTCTCTAAACCTCAATTTTCTCATCTTTAAAATGGAAATTGTATTTAGTACCAGCCTCACAGGTTTTTTATATGCATTAAATACATGTATGTATGCAGACAGAGTTTCCCTTTTCCAACCTGCTCAGGACAGAAGTGTTTTGGATTTCAAGTTATTTCAGATATTAGAATTTTTGTATATATATATATATATATATATATATATATATATATATATATGTGTGTGTGTNTGTGTGTGTGTGTGTGTGTGTGTGTGTGTGTGTATTTGATGTAATCTTGAAAATGGGACCCAAGTCTTAACATGAAGTTCACTTATGTTTCATACATTCCTTATACACATGGCCCAAAGATAATTTCATACACCACTCTTGGTGCACCTGCATTATATTTGTTTGTTTGTTTTTATTTTTGTTTTATGGGGGAACAGGGATTGAACCCAGGGGTGCTTTATCTCTGAGCCACATTCCCAGGCCTTTTTTATATTTTATTTAAAGACAGGGTCTCACTGAGTCTCAGCTGAGGGCCTCCCTAAATTGCTGAAGCTAGCTTTGAACTTGCAATCCTCCTGGCCTTAGTCTCCACTGCTTCTGGGTTTATAGGCCTATGCACCGTGCCCAGACTGCACCTATGTTTTGACTGGGACCTGTCACATGAAGACAGGTGTGGCATTTTCTGTGAGTGATTTCGTGTCATCATGTTCAAAAAGGTTTTGATTTTGGAGTATTTGGGATTTCAGAATTCTAAGATTAAAGATTTTCAATGTATATAGTGAGACCTGTTTGTGTGTGAAACAATGCTGCTTAAGCCCTCAGGAGTTGGAGTGTGGATGTGCCCTGTGCCATTCTCAAGTCTCCCATCAACGCCAGCCCCACACCCTGGTTTCTTAATGCATGAGGCTTCTTAGCCCCCTCTGTGCTGAGAATTCAGGTGTCATGGGAGAAATCTGAGTTGGCTATGATGCTCCCCAAGACTGATGCTGGACAGAACAAGGCCATGATAATTGTTTGCTAATTTGTTTCCAGATGAAAAAATAAATAAATAAAAACATTCAAACAATGGAATGTCTAAAAGACATCAAATAAATAATATATTTATTGATAAAATTCATTCAATTCTTTTTTCAGAACTGCTTAAGTCTGACCAGAGTGCTGCGACTTTGAAGTAAAATTAAACTCTGAATCTATTCCAATGCAGGTTTGTATGCTAAAGCAGAAAGTGTTCAACAGTAGCCTTAGAATACATTAAAGGTTTTCCTTCCCTGGAGTTCAGCAGACACACTGCATTAGGGAGACAAAACCCTCACTGCCTTGCTTAAGAGAGAGGGGCTGAAGAAGAGGAGCAGCTGCCTGCTGAGAGGCAGAGCCGCCCCCTCCCCCTGCGCTGGCAAGGTAGAGGGAACTGTGACCATCCACAGAGCAGGCCCAGCGGCCTGCTGAGGGGCAGAGCTGCCCCCAACCCCCAGCGCCTGCCAGGTAGGCAGAACGGTGACCACCGGCAGAAAAGGCCCAGTGGCCCACGGCTGAACAGAGCTTCCAATCACTCCTGCAAGGTAGGCGGGCTTGCGACCCACCAGCAGAAGAGGAGCAGCGGCCTGCTGAGAGGCAGAGCCGCCCCCTC
>NW_026000022.1:3187342-3240883 GCF_001458135.2 Marmota marmota marmota
AAAAAAAAAAAAAAAGAAAAAAAAATTAATTTTGGATAGAAACAATTTGCCTTTGTAGTATTATTGAGAAAACAAGAGATTGTCAGGCAGTACACCCATGCTATTTTAGAACAAATACCATTTTTTATACAATTCTTAAATCCCGTAATCTCTAAGCATCATATCGACATTAATACCAGGTATTATTTTGCCTCTCTAAATCTGTCTGTAGAAGGATGATAGTTGTTAATACCCCCAAGTTCTTTTGAATTCAATAAACTTTTTTGAAGACTGCCTATGTGGCAAGCAGCATTCCAGCTAATTCCATTACATTAATGATAAGGGAGAGCCTTGAGATTTTTATATGGTTTTATTTATTTTTTAGTTGTTTTTTGTTTTTGTTTTTTTGGGGTTTTTTTGTTGTTGTTGTTTTGTGTGTGTGTGTGTGTGTGTTTTCTTTTTGGTGATGTCTGAACTACTTCTCTGGAACGTGCACATATAAATTCTTCATGAAACATTAACATGTCCAATAGGGGAATAGTATAAATCCGCTCCACATCCCAGTGGAGACTGGCATTTGACCTAGAATCAGGCGTCAACCTCAGCTTTCCTGTACCCATCTCTGATATTCCCCAAAACTACCCAATTATTATGCTGAGCAGCTCCACATGAAGCAAGTGAGATCGCACAGTATTAGGGTTGGATAAAGCAGACTGAAGGAGGAAAAATGGTCATCTTCAATACATGCCAGTGAGGAAAGCTCTTGGGATGTTGAAACAAAGCATAATATAGTGACACATTTTTTGTTGTTGTTTCTTTCTTTTTTTTTTTTTTTTTTTTTTTTTGGTACCCAGGGGCACTTAACCACTTAGCCACATCCCAGCTTTTTTATTTTTTATTTTTTAATTTTGTGCCAGGGCCTCGCTAAACTGCTTAGGGCCTCACTAAGTTGCTGAGGCTGGCTTTGAATTCAAAATCCTCCTGCCTCAGCCTCTCCAGCTACGGAGATTAGAGGCATGTGTGCCACCACACCAAGATGGAAATGAGAAGTCTTGCTCCACACCTCTTATACCAATGAATGTGACCAGCCATTTAAGGACTCTCGTTTTATATTTCCTGTAGTACCTTGTCTCCACAGAGCTTTCCTTCTCTAAGGCAAATAACAGTCTTTCTTTGTGTCATTTGTCTTTGTAATGCTGCATGGAATCACGTTGCTTTTTAATGGTTTCTGGAGTAGAAGGGTGGAATAGCACAAAACTTTAGCAATGTGTCCCTCCAAATTAGGACTTAGTCCTACTTCGGAGCCAACTTCTAGTTGCTGCTTCTTAGAAACAGTTAACCAGCCTCTGCTGTCTGGTCCCTCTGCTGTCCAATGGAGACTATAGGACTTTCTTGGCAGGATTTATAGGAAGACTAAACATAATGTATATTCTATTTCATGGCAATTGGGTTAGAATCACATGCCACCTCAGTACTCATCTTATTTTTCTTTCTTACAGGTTTCCTTAAAACGTGACTGGTTTATTTCATTCTGTAGGAACCATCCCCCCAAAAATGTCTTTTCCCAGCATCTATTTGCAGGTAGTGCAGCCATAGAATCCAGTTCTGGCTGATGAAGTGAAAGAGGAAGTTTGGGCTCTAGAAAGGCTGTTGTATCTGCCAACTGCTTTTGACCTGCAACTTCACTTTCTTCCTACCTGGAGCCCAGGTAAATGTGCACAAAAGGAGAAGCTAACAACCATGACAATCATGAAGAAGAGCTCTATGAGCTACAGAAATCAGAGCATAAAGCTAAGAGTCACTTGTGTCCCCAGTGGTTTCACAGCACACCCACACCAGCCCTGACCCACCTGACCATACTTGTTAAATGTGCAATGCACTATCTGATGTGTGAGGGGTAAAGATTTGCTCCCAAGATGTAGGCTCTCTATTCACCCCACAGATTGTTTCTTTTGCTGGGAAGAAACTTTTTAGTTTGAGTCCATCCGATTTCTTGATTCTTGATTTTAATTCTTGCACCAAAGGAGTTTTACTAAGGAAGTTGGGGCCTAATCCCACATGATGGAGATTAGAGTAGGGCCTACATTTTCTTCTATTAGATGCAGGGTCTCTGGTTTTATTCCTAAGTCCTTGATCCACTTTGAGTTGAGTTTTGTGCATGGTGAGAGATAGAGGCTTAATTTCATTTTGTTGCATATGGATTTCCAGTTTTCCCAGCACCATTTGTTGAAGGAGCTATCTTTTCTCCAATGCATGTTTTTGGCACCTTTGATTCTTGATTTTAATTCTTGCATATATTGAATATATATATATATATATATATATATATATATATATATATATATGCAAGAATATATATTCTCTCTATATATTGCATATATAAAATATACAATTATCTTATATTAGATATATGATAATTGTAATTTTGTGGGTTAGTCTCTGTGTCCCCTAATCTATAAGGTATATAAAGAGCTCAAAAAGTTAAACACCAAAAGAACAAATAATCCAGTCAATAAATGGGCCAAGGACCTGAACAGACATCTCAGAAGATGATATACAATCAATCAATAAATATATGAAAAAAATGTTCATCATCACTAGAAATTAGAGAAATGCAAATCAAAACCTCTAATATTTCATCTCATTCCAGTCAGAATGGCAGCTATTATGAAGACAAACAACAACAAGTGTTGGCAAGGATGTGGGGAAAAAGGTACACTCATACACTGCTGGTGGGATTGCAAATTGGTGCAGCCAATATGCAAAGCAGTATGGAGATTTCTTGAAACTCAAAAACCATCATTTGACCCAGCTATTCCTCTCCTTGGTCTATACCCAAAGGACTTAAAAACAGTGTACTACAGGGACACAGCCACATCAATGTTTATAGCAGCACAATTTACAATAGCTAAACTGTAGAACCAACCTAGATGCCTTTCAATAGATGAATGGATAAAAAAAAAAGTGACATATATACACAATGGAATATTACTTAGCAATAAAAGAGAATAAAATAATGGCATTTGCAGGTAAATGGATGGAGTTAGAAAAAAAAATAATGCTAATTGAAGTTAACCAATACCAAAAAACTAAATGCTGAATGTTTTCTCTGATACAAGAAGGTTGATTCATAGTGGGGTAGGGAGAGGGAGCATGGGAGGAATAGATGAACTCTAGATAGGGCAGAGGGGTTGGAGGGGAAGGGAAGGGGCATGGGGTTAGAAATGATGTTGGAATGTGATGGACATTATTATTCAAAGTACGTGTATGAAGACACGAATTAGTATAAATATACTTTGTATACAACCAGATATATGAAAAATTGTGTGCTATATGTGTAATAAGAATTATTATGCAGGCTGGGGCTGTGGCTCAGAGGCAGAGTGCTCACCTGGCATGTGTGAGGAACTGGGTTTGATCCTCAGCACCACACAAAATAAAATAAAGTTATTTTTAGAAAAAAGAATTGTAATTCATTCTGCTGTCACATATAAATAAAAAATAATAATTAAAAAGAAAGTGCAATGCAGTTTCCTTTTTTGAAGACATGAAGATTTTGATTTTTCAAAATCCAATACAATCCTAAAAATAATAAAAAACAAATACTATGAGTTTGGTTTCTCTATCTACATTAAAAGTTTCTTGAGTGCAAGAGCCACATATTGCTTCTTTAATACCTGTGCAGTCACATAGCAATATTATAATCATAACAAGAAGAACACAAATTGGTACTATTTGCTGATGATATGATTCTATACCTAGAAGACCCTAAAAATTCCACCAGAAAACTTCTAGAACTAGTAAATGAATTCAGCAAAGTAGCAGGATATAAAATCAACACCCATAAATCAAAGGCATTTCTGTACATCAGTGACAAATCCACAGAAATGGAAATGAGTAAAAGTATCCCATTTACAATAGCCTCAAAAAAAATACTTGGGAATCAACTTAATGAAAGAGGTGAAAGATCTATGTAATAAAAATTACAGAACCCTAAAGAAAGAAATCAAAGAAGACCTTAGAAGATGGAAAGATCTACCTTGCTCTTGGATAGGCAGAATTAATATTATCAAAATGACCATACTTCCAAAAGCACTATACAGATTTAATGCAATTCTGATCAAAATCCCAATGACATTCCTCATAGAAATAGAAAAAGCAATAATGAAATTCATCTTGAAAAATAAGAGACCCAGAATAGCGAAAGCAATTTTTAGCAGGAAGAGTGAAGCAGGTGGGATCACTATACCAGAACTTAAACTATTCTACAGAGGGATAGTAAAGAAAACAGCATGGTATTGGCACCAAAACAGACTGATAGGCCAATGGTACAGAATAGAGGACACAAAGACTACCCCACAAAATTACAATTATCTTATATTAGACAAAGAGGCTATCTTTTCTCCAATGCATGTTTTTGGCAACTTTAACAAATGGTTCTGGGAAAACTGGAAATCCATATGAAACAAAATGAAATTAAACCCCTATCTCTCACCATGCACAAAACTCAACTCAAAATAGATCAAGGACTTAGGAATAAAACCAGATACCCTGCATCTAATAGAAGAAAAAGTAGGACCTACTCTCCATCATGTGGGATTAGGCCCCAACTTCCTTAATAAAATTTCTTTGGTACAAGAATTAAAATCAAGAATCAATAAATTGGATGGACTCAAACTAAAAAGTTTCTTCCCAGCAAAAGAAACAATCTGTGAGGTGAATAGAGAGCTTACATCTTGGGAGCAAATTTTTATCCCTCACACATCAAGTAGAGTACTAATCTCTAGGGTATACAAAGAACTCAAAAAGTTAAACACCAAAAGAACAAATAACCCAGTCAAAAAATGTGCCAAGGATCTGAACTTGGCACATTTGTTGACTGGGTTATTTCTTCTCAGAAGATCATATACAATCAATCAACAAATATATGAAAAAATATTCATCATCGCTAGCAATTAGAGAAATACAAATCAAGACCACTCTAAGATTTCATCTCACTCTAGTCAGAATGGCAGCTATTATGAATACAAACAACAATCAGTGTTAGCGAGGATGTGGGGGAAAAGGTACACTCGTATGCACCACTGGTGGAACTGAAAAAAATAAAAATAAGAAAAACCAAAAAATAAAAACAATAGGACCCAGCTCATAATAATCTTCCAAACTCCAAATGTATGCTTTCCCAATCTTTACTGCTGAGAAATTTGTATATACTACTAAGCAGTACCAGAAAGATTAAGTTACAGGCAGTTTCTGTTGTTAGGAAAGTCATTGTCATATTTATGTAAAGGAATATTAAAGACAAAGGTAAAGAAAATTATTTCTTCTCCCAGTGTATATGTAAAGAGAGCCATGCATTTTCAAAGTGTCTATAGTTGCAATAAAGTTAGTTCACTTTTCCTCTGATACTGTTAGTTCCTTAAATTCTCTGTCCTCTTTTGCTCTCTTTCATCTCCTTGGCTTGATATGTTTTATTCCCTTCTTTAGCTGAATACTTATACTCCTCCTTCCTACGTCTGCTTCCTGTCTTCTTTAGAAAGGTCTTCCTGTTCCATAAGATAGGGTTGGGTATATTTTTTGGGTGATCCAATTGCATATTTCTCTTTTTCATCTTACCACTTAAAAATTATGTTTAAATCACCTGGTTAACCAGGTGCTGGGTGTGTTTACTTTCACTTGATTGCTTACTGCGTGAGTAGGCAAACTGTGTAGGCCCAATCCAGCAAAACACCTACTTTTGTACTGCCCATCAGCTAAAATTGGTTGTTATATGATTATGACTTTAAAAACAAATTAAAAACTCAATTTCATTATGTGGAAATTATATAAAATTTCAATTTTGATGTCTTATAAATAAAAAGTTTTCTTGGAAAAAAAAAACAATAAGAACCTAAGTGAACCCAACCCCCTGGCTCACACTGAGTAAAATCAGTCTGTGTCTCCTTGAAATGGAAGATGCTTTTGGTGTTGAACACAGGCACACTGAATCATATTGTATTAATTATCTTTTGCTACACAAGAAATTACCACAAAATCTAGTGGCTAGTAGGAATGAATATTTATTATGGTGTGTCTGATGTGACTCAGAACTCTAGGAATGACTTAACTCAGAGACCATAGACACTGCCGTGCAGGCAGCCAGCAACCTGGGCTGCAATTATCCAAGGCTTCTGGGCTCACACATGTGGCTTTGGAAAAACTCCAAAATCTGCACCTGAGATCATGCACATGGGTCTCCCCACAAGGCTTTCCCATGGTATGGCAGATGCCTTCCCCAGAGCATGTGATAGGACTCAGAGAGAAAGGTTGAGGGAGAGATAATCCAAGACAGAAGCCATGGTGTCTTGATGACTTAGAAGTAGCATCCCACCTCATCTACATTTATTAGAAATGAGTCCATAAGTCTACCTGACACCATCAAACCCAGAGAACAAGGAAAGAGAATTATGTAAGGTGTGAGGCTGGGAATCACTGGCGCCATCTTGGTAGACATCTACCACACAGATACAGATTTCAAAATCTGTTATAAACACAAAAAAAAGTTGCTCATAAATCAAGGTTTCCAGATTTTTAACAGTGGAAATCAGTCAGAATCCACTCTTATGACTCATAGGGTTTTCTTTCAATGACGTCCATGAACAAAGAGAGATTGAAAACCCTCTGACATGATAATATGCATTTCAGATTCTGACCGTCATGATGCTTTTCTAAGATCTGGAAGTCTCATTTCAGAGGAATTCCAAGGTACAGCTTCAGAGGCCATCTGAGATCAACCATGGCAGCAACTCCTCATCACCCCCTTATGTCTGCTATTTTTTTTTTCCAACCTAATAGCACTATTAGAAACCTGCATTTTCTCAGTTCTGGAGGCTAGAAGTCACCATCAAGGTGCCAGTAAATTGATCTCCTTGTGAAGGTTCTCTTCTTGGCCCTCAGATAGCCACCTTCTCACTGTGACCCCACATGGACTTTCTGCTCCAATCTTTCTTCCTCTTCTTATTAAAAACTGCAGTCCAATTGGATCAGCACCATACTGTGATGACATCATGTAATCTGCACTGCCTGCTCAAAGGCTGTGTCTCCAAATACTGTCGCATTGGGAGTTAGGCTTCAACATATAAATTTGCAGACAGAAATCAATCCAAAAGTATACATGATGGTTGCGTGTGAAGACTACATTTCCCAGGCTGCTTTGAAGCTTGGCCACTAAGTAGACATTGCTGAGAAGCAAAAGGAAGTCTCATGAGACTGTTTCTGGGAACCTTCAAGAAACATTCCTCTTTGTTCCTGCTTCTTCGTCCCCTCTGCTACCTCAAAATCTGAAGCAATGACTATGTTTGCAAAGTCCCACCTCTGGAATAGCCAGAAAGGGTCTGAGCTCCCAATGGCCTTGTGAACAGAGCAGCCACTCCTGCCCTGGAATGTCTGTCTGTCAGCATTTATGAGAATAAGAAATATTATTCTATTTTATTTAAATCACTACAGTTTAACATGTTTCTTCAACCTGCAACCAAAAGTAATCCAAATTAATACACCAGATTTACACAGTTAATTTTCACAGTTAGAGTGAAGCAATATTATGTAATTATCAAATATCTTGGGGGAAATTTCTATTTACATGTTCAATTGGGAGAAGACTGGGCTTTCCCAACTAGATGTCCATTTGCTTATGTCACCATGGGGTTAAAAACAAAGTTTAGTTCTTTTAACACATTAAGTCCCGAGTTTTCAATTCTATATAGGGTGATAGGGCATAATGGAGTAATCAGGGCTGGCAAGGTCCCATTTGCCTCAGGCTCAAGTAGCAACCCCCCCCTCATTTATACCACTCTGCTTTGCATATTGCTTTACCTGCCTGGCTTTTTACACATTGAAAATTGTAATGACTGATTTATTCTAATCAAAACCTATTCTTGTACAGATAAGAAAGCAAGCAGAGACTCAGAAAAGTAAATTAACAGAGATTAGGAAGATATAAATGCTAGTATTAAGAGATACGGACTTCAAATTCAGGCCTCTTTCCATGGTCTGAGCGTATATCAAGTTAACTCAGGGAGGAACAACTCCGGGTGGACCATTCTGTCTACATTCCTGCAGCTCACCCATGGGCCTGGCCCTGTCCCACTCAGACACTTCACCCTGCACTTCAACTCCAGAATGAGTGCTATAGACTGCCTAACTCTTCCCTCTGGATGCCGGCACCTGGGGAGGTTGTGTGTCTATCCCTAGGCAAATCCTATCAGCACTCACTTTTTATCACACAGATTGAGGGACCAGTGTATTACATTCTCCACTCTCTGTCATCTCGTATCACATTAATGTGATATCATTTTAGTCTATTAGAGCGCCATAACAAAGAGAGGTGTGAGAGCATGACAGCACCTGTCAGGGTGTTGCAAACAGCGATTTGAAATATTGGATTAAACCAGTTTCAAGTGACATTAGTGGCAGCAACTCATCTCTGCAGACTAAGTTCATTTATTTATACTATGTAAATGAAGGTGTCACATGCAAGCTATCATTAAAGACAATGTCCCCTAACGGAGTTATTAGAATTAGAGAATCCTAGCATTAAAGACCAGGTCACAACATCTCTCTGCTTGGAGGGCTTGCTATCTCCTCCCTTCCTGACGTTGAGTTCACCAGACACCTTCCCCATGAGGATTTGCTCAGCATCTCCATCTCTATGGGTAAGATTACCAATTAGCCAATATTTGGGGTTACTTTTCAATAGGAGTTTAAAAATATGATGGTTCACCCTAAAATTTAGCTGCATCTGTAATTTGTTGGTTCCTTGACTGGACTGGAGCCTCCTTGAAAGAGTAGGAATGATCTTTTCCACTTTACTGTAACATCCAGCATCAAGGTTTCCATGTAATAAGAGCTTGATGCAATTGCCTGATGATTCAGTGCAGGTTTTTGTTTGTTGGTTAACACATAAGACCAGTCAATGTAAAAGCTATTCAGTGGGGGCAAAAGATGGTGCCCTCTTATCCAAAGAATACATTTCTTTACTGCACAGGGTAATACTCTCACTCACGGTTGATAAAAAAATATATGCAGATTCTAAATTAAGAATTAAAAATTAGGCCTGCTAATATAAAAGTGATTCATACAAATAATTCCAATATAAAAATTATTCATCTGGACTTGGAGAGCTCTAGTTTGTAGCCACATATTATTACTAGGTGGTCAAACACTGCCCACTTTTATTCTCCAGCCAAGCCCTACATTGGGAAAGGGATTCCCGAGCTTTTCCATGTTGTCAGGCTCTCTAGAACATAATATCATTGGATGATGTCCACACTTGAAGTTTGCAGCACCAGATGTAGAAAAACTGAAGGGCCCAAGATGAAATCAAAGTGGAACATGGCTCGAGTCACTACCAATTTTTTAATTTTTTTAAATTTTCATTTATTTATTTATTTATTTGTTTGTTTGCTGGGGAGTGAACCCAGCAGCACTTAACCACTTAACCATCCTCAGCCCTTTTTATCTATTTATTTTGAGACAGGATATCACTAAGGTACTTAGGGCCTCACTATATTGCTGAGGCTGGCTTTGAACTTGGGATCCTCCTGCCTCAGCCTCCAGAGCCACTGGGATTACAGGCGTGCTCCACCACATCTAGCAGAAATTGAACCTTCTAATCCACAAACTTGATATATCCTTCCACTCATGTAGGTCTTCTCTATTTCTCCCTATAAAGATTTACAGCATTTTGTGTAGAGGTTTCAGAAATCTTTTGTCAGATATACTTTTACAAATTATGATATCATTATAAATGCTACCTTTTAAATTTTAATTTTCTAATGATTTCTGTTGGTAAGTAAAAATGCTATTTATTTATGGTTATTCCATACATTGTATATGTACTTTGTATATTTATATCTTTGTATGTTTTTATGGATAAGACCCCAAATTTACATACTGAAGCCCTAACCCACAATGTGAAGGTATTTGGAAGTGGAATCTTTGAGAAGTAATTAAGTCTAAATGAGGTCCTGCGGATGAGTTCCTTATGATGGGGTTAGTGTCTTTACAAGATGAAAATGTGAGAGAGAGAGAAAGACACCAAAGAAAAGCCATGTGGCACAGAGGGGAAAGACAACTGCTCACAGGTCTGGGAGCAGGCACTTCCCAAGAACAGTATCTACCAGCATTTTGACCGTGGACTTCCCACCTCAGAATGGTGAAGAAGGAAGAACTGTTACTTCAGCCAACCAGCCTTCCCGTGAAGGCTAAGCCAACAAGACATGCTGTCTAGCTCTCTCTCTGAGCTTACTTATTGTTATGGTTTGCATGGGAGGTGTCCCCCAAAAGTTCACGTGTGAGACAATGCAAGAGGGCTTAGAGGTGAAATGATTGGGTTATGAGAGCCTTGACACAATCAGTGAATTAATCCCCTTATGGGGATTGACTGGGTGTAACTAAATGCAGGCAGGTTGGCTGGAGGAGGTGGCCCTTTGAGTATGGCTTTATGGTATATATTTTATATCTGGAGAGTGGAATCTCTCTCTCTGCTCTCTGATCATCATGTGAGCTGCTTCCCTTTGCCATATTATTTTGCCATATTGTTCTGCCTCACATCAAGCCCCAAGGAATGGAGTCTGCTCTCTATGGACTGAGACCCCTAAAAGTATAAGCCCTTAAATAAACTTTTCCTCCTCTAAAATTGTTCTTGTCGGATCTTTTAGTCACAGCAGTAAAAAGCTGACCAAAACACTTAGTAATTAGAATAGTTTCTCTGTAAATTCTTCTAAATCATCACATAGAATCAATCATAACACAGCATACTGGCTTTTTATCTCCTTCCAGTTACTATAGCACTCATTTATTTTTCTTGCCTTACTCTACAATGTAAGTGCATCAAGTACAATATTAAATAGAAATAGTGAGAGCAAGACTCCTATAATTTTCTGATGTCTAAGGGAAAGCTTTTCTGTTTCATTTCTAACTATGGTGTTTATTGTAGGCTTTTTTTTTCCTCTTTAAACTTGTCCTTCTCAAGAAAGTTCTACTTTTTCTATTTCCAGTCTGCAGAGTTTTTCTAAAATTATAAATGCATGTTGGATTTTATTCTTAAAAAGTCTGTATCTATGCAAATGATTTTATTATTTTTCTCTATTATTCTGTTAAAATGATGAACTACATTAATGATTGTTTTTTCAGATGTTAACTTTATAATTCCTGGAAAAATAACTACTGAGTCAAAACATTCTCTCTCTCTCTCTCTCTCTCTCTCTCTCTCTCTCTCTCTAATTTTGACCTTGGACTTGGAGGATGAAATTTGATATTATACTGATAGAGGTTCTACATCTGTATTCCTGACTCAGAATGACCTGGAATTTTGTTGTTTCTTTATTCTCTTACAAGTTTTGATACCAAGATTATACTGTCATTTTAAAACCCATCCTGAAATCTCTTTTATTCTCAATATGTTTTTGCGAGAATTTGTAAAAGACTGATAATATTTACTCTTTAAATGTTTGGTAAAACCCACTGATAAAACCCATCTGGACCTGGGGTTTAATTTGTGGGAAGATTTATCATTACTCATCAATTTATTTAAAAATTGAAGATTTACTGAGGTCATTTTGATAACGTAATTTCCCACAGATTCAACCATGTCATAGTTATTTTTAAATTTATTGAAATAATTATTTTTTTACATTATTATTATGATATTTTTACTGACTATAGATTTTGACTGAGGTTTCCTTTGGCATTGTTACTACTTACTACTGCTATTTGTGCCTTTCTCTTTTTTTTTCTATATCTGTTTCAACAGGTGTTATTAAAATTACAAATAAACTTTTCAATAAATTATTTTTATTAGTTACTATGATTTTAATTAATTATTAATTAGTTTTGTGGGGTTTTTATTTTGTTGTTGTTGTTTGGTTTTTGTTTTGTTTTTTACGTTTTATATGTTTTCAGCTCTTGTTCCTTTTTCTTTTCCTAAATTTACTTGGATTTACTTTGTTATCTTTTTTAAATTTTTGGTTGAAGTGTTAGTTTATAGATTCTGGAAACTTCTGTAGTTCCTTAATGCTGTAAATTTCTAAGTACAGCTTTAGTTGTATTTCATGAGTTTTGTTATACATATTGATGTTGTTATTCATTTTCTAATTTTGTAATTCCTTTTCTTTAATACATAGATTATCTGGAACTGTGTTTTCTAAACTTCTGAACATATGGGAACTTTGCATTATGTTTTTGTTATTGCTTTCCAGCTTAATTGCATCATAGTAATAATACAAGCTGCATGATTTCCATCTTGAAATCCCTAAGGCTTGCTGTGGAATATTGCATTATTGTTCAAAACATGTTCTGTTCCCTGCACCTCATGTTTCTTACTGCAAAATTATACTGCCTACACCACTGATGTCAGCCTAAAGCCATGTGACCTGCTTTGCCCAACAAAATGAGCATGGAAGTCACATAAATAATTTTGAGTTCTCCTGGCCCAAACAAAGGCAGCTATGTTAGTCTGGCTTTTGTAAGGGAGTCAGGGGCCACTTCAATGACACTAACTATCCCCTAATCTAGTATGGTAGGCAGATTCTAGTATAGACCACTGTGAGCTCTGTCTCCTTACATCTATGCCCATGCGAATTTAGAAAACTGTGCCCTGCAAATCGCAAATCGAATGCAGCAAAGGCGATGGTCTCTCACTCTGAAATTAGATTACAAATTAGATTACAAGAAGACTATGACTTCCATCTTGGCTACCTTCTCCCATCATCTGGTTCTCTGGGTGGGTCTCTCTCTCTCTCTCTCTCTCTCTCTCTCTCTCTCTCTCTCTCATATGCTGCACACACATAGCATGAGAAGGACTAGGAAGCTTATACAGAGACCCACATGGTGGACCTGTCAACCAACTTTCTGTTACTATAACAAAATACCTGAGATAATCACCTCATAAGGAGGAAAGTGTTATTTGGATAGTGACATTTGGAAAGTGATATTTGAATAGGTTCCAGTTCATGTTCCGTTGGCCCCACTGCTTTAGGCCTATGGCAAGGCAGGACATCTTGGTGGGAGTATTTGGCAGAC
Source organism: Marmota marmota marmota (assembly GCF_001458135.2). Classification (NCBI taxonomy): domain Eukaryota; kingdom Metazoa; phylum Chordata; class Mammalia; order Rodentia; family Sciuridae; genus Marmota; species Marmota marmota. The sequence goes on from NW_026000022.1 coordinate 3,200,381, forward strand.
TAAAACTTCTTATGTCACAAAGTAGGGGGCAAGAGAGAGAGAGAGAGAGAGAGGAAGGATTCAGAGTTCTACAGTCCCCTTGGGGGGAACACATCCAATGACCTACAGACTTCTCACTCCGCCCCACTTCCTAAAGGTTGAACCACCTCCCATTAGCACCACTTTGGGGACCAAGTCTTTAAACACAAGGTCCTTTGGAGGATGATCAAGATCCAAACTATGGCAACGGGCACCTAAGGGAAGCACTAATGAGCTTCCCTTAAGAGAAGCCACATAAGAGATCCAGAAGGTAAATTCTTCAGCCACAATTGAACCTTCCTCGGGATGCAGCAACAGGAAGTATCTTATGTCTTGCCTAATGAGAGTCTTGGAGCCAGAACCATCCTGCTTTAGCCACTCTCAGACTCCTGCCCCACAGAAACTAAAATAATAAATATTTGTGTAGTAAAACACTAAGTTTTAGCTGGGCATGGTGGTGCGCATCTGAAATTATACTGGCTCCAGAGTCTGGAGGATCCCAAGTTCAAAGCCAGCATCACCAACTTAGTGGGGTCCTATTCAACTCAGTGAGACCCTGTCTCTAAATAAAATATTAAAAACAGATGGAAATATGGCTCAGTGTTTTAGTGCCCCTGGGTTCAAATCCTGGTACCAAAACCAAAACAAAACAAAACCAAAAAAGACATTCCCAATAGCTAAATAACAAACATTTTAGTACTTGTAAATAAAGTTGTACCTTAAAGTATGAGAATAGCTTTGGAACCAGACAGTGAATGAAGGCTCAAAATATGGTTTGGAATGTGTTAGAAAAATAAGCATAGTATTTTTGAATTTTGTTGAACAGATTGTTAGCAGTATTATCAAACCCAAAAGTTTTGCCTGCTACATAGTATGACAATGGGTTTTGCAAAAGAAAGTTGTTTTTTATTTGTAAGGTGATAGCATTGAGGGATAGACCCATGTCTCAAATCCACTCTGACTCCTGGGAGACAAGGCTTATGAATATTTATGTTAAGGAAGTAAGGTGATTTATGGGATATGGACATCAGGGATGGGGAAATATGATTGGATGTGAAGTAATCAGTGGTCTGTGCATACATTTAATCTCCATAGCTCTTCATAGGATGCATGTTCAGAAAATGGCAGCAGTGTCATGATCTGAGGCTAGAGTTTTTGGTCTCTTCATGTGAAAAGGTCACCCATTGGACACCCACACAGGTCCAAATCAATAGTCATGGTTTCAACAAAAGCAGCCTTCAAGTCCCTGAAAAGTAACCTAGGCAACCATTATCATCATGACCCACAAGTCAGAGGTGTCATCTACAGCAGAGCTAGTGGAAGATTATTAACATGTTGTTGAGCTGTGTGACCTCTAGAGTGAACGATGCTAAATGTCAACTAAAAGCAAGTAAAACTAGAGGGTTTATTTAGGTTCTTTTTTTGGTTTTAGAGGCACTCTATATTTTTAAGGTGCAGTCAGTGAAGGCTTATAAGGTAGCAGCAAACATTACTGGAAACGGAGGAAGGAGAATCCTTGTTGAAATCGTGATAGAAAGGTTTGCAGCACTATCACCTGCAGAAAAAAAAAGTACAGAATGTGTGGATGAACTAAGAAGATTTCCATGCAGATGCTGAAGAACAATACTACTTTCTCTTTGCTGCTTGTAGCAAAATGCAAAGAGGAAATTGCGGGAAGGACTTTGCGTTGGAAAGGAGCCAGAATTTTCTGGGTTTAAAAATTCTCCACCTCTTCAGGTGACCAATGATGCTAACATTAAGAAGTGACTGCAGAGGAAAGGTCATATCAAGGACACAGCAAAACATGCTCTAGAGAGGAAACTCGGGATTGGATTATGGTTTCTTTAAGACCTTAGAAAGATCAACGTTTGTGTTAAGGGTATACCTCACAGGGTCTCTCTATTAAAAACAGAACCTCTAAAAAGCTTAAGGGCTTATCTGAGATGGATTTGGAGACAAGGACGTTGTCTAATAGAGTGAAGTACAAGAAAATTCTCAAGAAGCTCACAAAGTTTTCAATAGAATTGTTTTAGGAGAAATATAATCAGTGTAGACTAAAATAATCAAAGATATGAAATGAGGCAACTTAAAGAAGAATGAAATTATGGCATTTGCAGGTGAATGGATGGAACTGGAGAATATCATGCTAAGCTAAATTAGCCAATCCCAAAAAAACAACGTTAGCTCTGATATGCAGATGCTAAATCACAATAAGGCAGGGGGCTAGGGAGGGAGAAATAGAGGTCTTTGTAATAGGCAGAGGGGAGTGAAGGGAGGTGGGGTATGGAGATAGGAAGGATAGTAGAATGAATTGGACATTATTACCCTATGTGCATATGACTTCATGACCCATGTGATTCTACATCATGTACAACCAGAAGAATGAAAAGTTTTATATTCCATTTATATATGAGATGTCAAAAGACATTCTACTGTCATGCATAGCTAATTAGAAAAAAAAAATTAAAGAGGCATTGGGACCCCCCAGAATGTTATTTTTAGGAAGCTGACTAAGAAAATCATTCAGCTTTAGACAGGAGTCACATTTTATGGAAAGGAAGGATGATTGACAGGATGGAATCAAGAACCATTCTTCTTCCAGGACGTGGGACCTAATCAAAAAGATTCCAATGTTTCCTTTTCAACTATATTTCAAAATTACTATAAGTCAGTGACTTCTTCATGGCCCTCAGTTTCCTTTTTTCCTTTTTTAAACAAGGTTATCTATAACAAGTTTCCTGTGAGAGTCCTACCATGGTGTATTAGCAGTATCCAGGGACATGTAACTTCTCCCCTCCATTTTACAGATTTATAGTTTAAAAGGAGCTACTCCTGAGATATTGTACTTGATGAAATCTACCTGAGGCATCTCATTCACACCCAGACCGAATACTAATAATGACATTCTGAATTTTGAGCTGAGTTTATGATAGTATGTGGACATTGAGAGGCTATGGATGGATTTTTACATGTGAGAGTGATAGAAATCGAAGGGATCAGAAGGAAGATTTTGATAGGCAACCTGTAAATTGGCCCTCAAATTCCTTGAGCTTCTGGTAATTACATCCTTGCATGCTACCTTCACCCAGAGTGTGAGCTGGATTTATTGATTTTCTTCTGGCACAGAACATTATGGAGTTCGTGAGATGCCACTTTTGAAAGAATATCTCCAAAGAATGATGTCTTCCTTCTTGGGCACCCTTTCTCCCTCTCTTGGTTGATTCCTCTGCAGAAACCTCCTGCCACGTTGGAAGGTGCTCTATGGAGAGGCACACACAACAAGAAATCAATGTCTCTGGCCAAAATCCAGAGAGGAACTACAACCTACCAACAGTCATACGAGGCATGCTCCAAGTGGATCTTCCCACAGTCAAGTCTTGAGATGACTGCAGCTCTGGCCTATATTCTGATAGCCACCCTGTCAAAGTCCCCAAGCTGGTGTCAACCAAGTCATTTCCATTATTCTCTCTCTTTTCCAGTGCTGTTGATCAGACATTCCCTTATTCTTGACCCAAACCATGAGATGACAAATACTTACAAAATAGTCCCATTCATTTATGATTTCTCTTACTGAGGTTTTAGTTCCCCATGGTCAAAGGTGGGTCAAAAAACATTAAATGGAAAATTCCAAAAATAATTTATAAGTTCTAAATCATGCACTGCTCTGTGAAGGATGATGAAATAAATCTTGCATCATTCTGCTCAGAAATTGAACCACCTCTTTGTCCACCTAGTAGTCCTTGTGGTTATCCAATAAACTATTGTAGCACCGTAGCACTTGTGTTCAATTAACCTTTATCTCCTTAATAAGACCCCAAACTCAAGAGTAATGATGCTGGCAATTCAAATACACCCTAGGGAGGCCATAAAGTATTTTCATTAAGTATTGACTCACATCATAAGAAGAAGGGTGAATACAACACAACAAGTCACTTTGAGAGAAAGGGAGACCACATTACATAACTTTTATTACCGTATATTATTATAATTGATCTAATTTATTAATAGTTATGAATCACTATTTTTCCTCTGGAGAAGAGGCCAAAAGCCAATGGGTTTGTTATCTTTCCATCCCTGGGATGAAATACCTGAGATAAGCAACTTACAAAGAAGAAAGATTTAATTTTGGCTCAAGGTTTCAGTCCATGCTTGGTTGGCCAGTGGCAAGGCAGAACTTCATGGCAGGGAACAGGTGGTGGAGGATGGCTGTTTACCTCAAAGCATCTGAAGAAAAGAGGCAGAGAGAAGAGACAAAGGGCCCCGGTTTCCAGTGGACCCCCTTCAAGGACGTGCCCTTAAGGACATAATTTCCTTCCCCAGCTCCTAAAGATTCTACCTCCTGTCAACAGCATCACAGGCTGGCAATAAAATCTTAACAAATGAACCTTTGGAGGACACTTCAAATCCAAACTATAGCAGCCAAGATCAGTTTTTCATATCTCTGTCTTCCCTTTAGTGCCAAACCACAATACAGATGATTATCACATCACTAAAACATTAACAGGAGGTTCATTCATACAGAGACAGCAGGAGAGAGAATAAGATTTGCAAGTAATTACTAGATGCTCAGTGTTTACTCTATGACATCTCATTTATTTATCGCTTTAAAAAGGGATTTGTAAGATAGTCTTTATTCTTGTTTTATAGATAACAGACCTGAGATTCAGAGTGATTAACGACTTGCCCAGGATTACAGTTAGCAGAAACAGAATTTGTTTCCCAAGTATGTCTGACTACAAAGACAGTGTCTTCTATGCTCTCTGCCAATATCTCATTAGGCTTCTGCGATGGTTTAGATATGAAGTGGGTCCCCCTAAAACTCATGTGTGCAAGAAAGTTTAGAAGTGAATGATTTGGTTTGGAAAGGCTTAACCCAATCATTAATTTACTTGAATAGATTAACTAGTGGTAACTGTATGCAGGTGGGTCACTGGGGGCATGCTTTGGGGTATATATTTTTCCTTGGTTAGTCAAGCTCTCTTTCTCTCCCTCTGCTTCCTGATGCCATGTCCTGAGCTGCTTCCCTCGGCCACACTCTTTCACACTGTGATATTCTGGCTCACCTCAGGCCCAAAGCAATGGAGCTGGCTATCTATGGACTGAGATATTTGAAACTATGAGCCCCAAATAAACTTTTCTCCTCCTCTAAAATTGTTCTTTACAAGTCTTTTGGTCACAGATGTGAAAAAACGGACTAAAACACCTTCCTTTCATTAGACTGAGAAAGGAAAACTCTTCTCATATACTATATGCAAATAACATGGTAACGGTGCACTTTGCCAGGGCCTACACGGCTTGCCCTCGAGCTTTCAAATTTGGAATCATTCATGTCCCAGCTGTATGTTATGGGTCTTTCTGGATTTTTGGAGCCTCTTACACACTGATATTTCTGCTTCTTATATTTATAATAAAGGAAGAAACAGAGTCATAACTGTAAAACCTGGTCAAAAATAATCTATACTCAGACTACTCAAAAAGGAGGCTGCAAACCATCAGGTCAACTAGTTGGTAGCAGTTCAAGAGAAGAAAAGGACAGTAAAGAAATGTGAGAAGAAGCATCTAGGAGCCTTACAGCACCTTGAGGTTGCCATACCCTCCAAGTGTGACTGGCAACTCCTCTGCCTGAACAAGGCATGGGCTTATCTCAGTGCTGCTCTGCTGAGGTACTGCGTCATATGCACACTAATCAGGAACAATGGACAAAATCCAAAAATTGTAAAAAGTCCGCCATTCACAGTAAATAATCTGGGAAGCACTGACTACTTACCAGGGTCAATTTATGTGCTACTTGGGGTTGGGGCCTTTTCTTTCTGGCTAGAGTCATCTAGCAAGGGCTGGTGTTCTGCAGAATCCTCGATGGCTCCCTTTGCTGCCTAGATCATGCTTGGTGCCAAATGCCATACCTGATGTGGGATAAAGTGATATCCACCGGGCCTGGACACAACTGGAAGTGGGGAGCAGCACTAATGGAGTAGAGACAAAAGACTGAAGAGTGCCTGTAGACAAGTTCTTGCCTTTCTCCAGGAAATAAGCTGAGCTCAGTCAAAGTGAGCGCCTGCTCCGCGACTCCATCACACACCCTGAAGTGTTTGTTCTCCTCCTCGGCTTCCTGCTCCTTTTCCTCACAGTCACTTCCCAGGGACTGCCTACTTCAAATATTTACTCAGATAAGGAAATATTTCACTGGGCTCCAGCTCTGTTTCTGGAGAGCCTGGTCTAAGACACACACTGGGCGACCTGGACCCCCGGGGTACAGCTGTCTCATGCTTTAGACCAGTGGTTCTCAGAGTGTAGTCCCCAGATCTGCGATATGGACATCACTAGGACATTATGAGAAATACAGATTCTTGCGTGGCACCGCAGGATGACAAAATCAGAAATACTGGGAATGGACCCCAGCAACCTGGATTTTAACCAGTTCCAGATGATTCTGTTGGCACCCAAGCTCGAGAACCACTGCTTCACACTGACAATGAGTATTAGAAACAGCAACTTCTTCTTTTCTGATTTTACTAGTGCATTATAGTTATACATAATATTGGGGTTTATTTTGACATATTCCTACATGAATGGAATATAATTGTCTCCATTTCAGCCTCTAGTACTTGTTTTCTCCGGTCCTCCCCCACCCTGTTTCTATTCCTCTTCTCAATTGGTCTTCCTTCTATTTATTAATACTTTTAAAATTAATGCTTTATGATATACATACAGATGGGATTCAGTGTGATATATTTATATAGGTGCATGGCATAATTTATTCTATTTCTTTCTACTGTTTCTGCTTTTTCCCGTTCCTACCCTCTCCCCCTCAACCCCCCTCCTCTGCTTTACTGATCTCCCTTTAATTTTCATCAGGTTCTCCCTCTTCACCCATTTTTCCCTTATCCTGGTCTATCTTCCACATATGAGAGTAAACATTCAAACCTCGACTGTCTGAGTGTGGAAAAGGCATCTTAAAGTGCAAAGAAATGCTAAATCTTAGCTCATGAATGGCCCATTATTTAGGCAATATCATAATGTTAACTTGACAATAGGATCCTGGCACGTACTATTAGCTGAAGCAGAACATTTCTGTCATAGTACCAGATTAACTGACAAAAGAAATATTGCATATCACATCTGTCATGACTTCCACTCTTTTTAAACCATCCCTTTGTTTTATATTATTTCTTCATAACTTAGTCCAATACCGAGGAAACCCAACCCTCCAGATAAATGTCCTTGCCTCTTGAGAATAGAACTGGCTGTTCCATGAGTGCTTGGTCCATTTGACTTCTCAGCACATCTTGCCTCTTTGTTCTACCTTCCAAATAATAACTATTTTGTCTTAAATAAAGTATATCAAACCTAATTTTTAGAATTTTGTAACACACCATAGGTCTCCCCAGGGCTCTGGGCTGTTGATACCTTCAGATTTATAATCAGTGCTCTGATCTGAAGTTCTGGCTGCATGTTAGAATATCAGTTCAATCTGTAGCGCCACACATACACACACAATACCACTTGGGAAGTTTGAAAACCTACCCATGCATTTGGCTCCAGACTAAAGAAATTGATTCAGTTTGATTTATTTTGTCTGGGAAAGAGCCCAAGTATTTTCTATGTTAAAAATCCTACAGGTATATTCTAACGTGAAGCCAGGGTTGAGAAACACTGGGTCTAACTCTGAATGTCTCTTAGTTTTGCTCTTTGACCTCACAAGTCTCCAGCAAACCCACTTAGTATTTCAGCTATTTCTGCTTTACAAAGTCAATTTAAAAGGACTTCCACCATCATCACTTCCTTATAGCAATCTTGAAGAGTTCTAGTAAAATTACATTCTGGAAGTTAAAGTAAAGGATAAATAAGAGTCTATTTAAAATTATACTGCAACTGCATCTCCAATAGACACAGAACTCAGGCTTATGGTAAAAATGGTTTGCAACCTTTTTTGTAGAAGTTTTATTGCCTCTCTCATTTCCCACTCTAAGCTATAGTCCCAGCAATCTTGGTCTGCAATAATGCAAGCCCGAGGCCCCCAGCCTGGTGTTCTCCAAGGTGCATGACAGCATGGGAGGAGTCTGAATGTTTGCATGCAGCTCCTGGATGCAATCTCAGGAGGCCAAGAGCCAGCTCTGGAGGAAGGCTGTGAAGAAACACTTGCTCTGGAGCCAACACCCAAGATTCGGCACCCCTACCTTCAGCCTTATCCTGTGGGTTGGCTTGTGCTGAAATTTCTGTGTTTGATTCTCACCTTCTATTCCCTGAGTGAAAATCCCATTATCTCTAACAGCTGTGTGTCAAGAAAAGACATGAATTTTGTGTAACAACAAAAGGATCAGATACTTGTTTCTCCAGGTAGCCTTAGGCAAAACCATTTTATCTCACTTTCTTCATTTATAATATAAATACTTAACTTCCTGTAGAAAGAGGGATAGGTACTTCAGGGTGGGAAACTTTAGAAAAATGAATGAAATCTCTACAAAACAGAAGCAAGTTTATAATTATATGTTTAGGGAAAAAAAAAAAAAACAGCCTGGACCCAGAAAATTTTACAAATATGCCGTTGAAATATTATTTGAAATTCACCATTTTCAGATAAATTCATAAAGGAAAAGAAAACCAGGAAGGTGACATACTCCGCTTGTGTAAGCTTTGAAATTGATTTCTGAAGCATCAGAGCTTGCTACAAAAGAACTTCACAGTTTAATTAGGATGGCTCAAATCCAGGGTCTATATTTAGGATAAGCTGGAAATTAGAGTGTAGAAAAGAGAATCACCCAACTAGAGTCTAAATTGTTGGAGGGTGGGGGTAATGGAAAAAACGCTACAGCTTTTCTTAGCGAACCATAAAATTTCATAACTTTTGTTTTTCACTGAACACAAACTGAATAATCTCTAAGGACTTTCCCTATTCCTTTGAGGAATGTGTTTTTACCAAAATTCTCAAAATATGAACTTTTCAATCTGACTTCATACATGTTACCCCAATTCTCCTCGATACCTGTATGATCTGCCGAAGTCAGATGAATCTGGCATTTAACGTACAGCACATCAAAAGAAGCTCATTAAAATTCTGAATGTATATAAACATATTTTATACCGTTAATATTTTGGCTTCCACTTGAAGTGGTTGGCAGAGGACTCATGGCACTATATCATTAATTTCTTAAATATTCCTGTTTTCTTCTCATCATTGGTATATCATCAAATAAATTAGTTCGAACCCAAAATGTGACAGAAAGAACCATATGATTGATTTTTTTTTCAATTTGTTTTTTTTTTCTTCTTCAGGAAATGTTTTGAATGATTTTGTTCAGCTTATATCAGCTTGCCATCCCATAATGTATTAGAGGAGTGCATGATTATTTGTGACCATAATTATGGTTTGGGGATGTCAAACCAGGGTGTTTTATCTTTTTTTTTTTTTCGTCCTTTTTTTTTCTTTACAGTGACCTGGCTCTGAATTTAAATATCCTTGTCAGTAATTTTCCTAAAAGCAGTTTAAATGGTCTAAATAATATACTTAAAATTGTTAAGAAAATAAATCACTTTAGTGAACTGACCTCATCAGCAGAGGCTCTGATGCAGATGACTATACAGCCAGAAAGATGCAGAGAGAAATTAGCATCGCAAGAGTAGAGTTTGAAATTCATTCAAATTAAAGTTACTCGCCTTGGCTGAAGGTTTAATTTTAAATTACAAGGAAGGAAATAGTCAGGTAAAATAGCTCTTACCTAATTGTAACTAGCAAATAAATTGCAAATATCCGGTTTGGAGTTTGCATCTGCACTTGTCACATATTAGTGAATTAATTCCCCCTCATTTATTAATTTTGCAGTAGTACAAACATCATCCTACTCCATTATTCTAATGTCAGGCCCCTCATCCAATGATTCAAATTTTAAAATGGCCTGAAATTCACCAAATCCCATCTCTCAAGACCAAGTCTAATTGAGTCCATTCACCTGCTTGGGTATTAATGATAATTATAGGACAACTGTTGGACATAGACACCACTCAACTCATTCAGTCCTGACCCTGCTAATTACTGATTGTTGCCCATGTTCCACAGGTGAATAAACTGAGGTGAAGAATGACTTGGAACTTCAGTTGCAGGACCTTACCGCAGAGACCACTTCCAAGTTGACGTCTTTATTTCCTGTACGATACAGGTCACTGTTCCTGTTTTGGACAAAGCAATTTGGGAAAGATGTAACTGACCTGCTCAGGAATTGCCTGACACCCACATGAAGAAATACACAGTTCTTATTGTTCTAAACCTGTTTTAGTAATTGAAGATCAAACTCAGAGTCAATAGTTATCTTATATGGGAAAGGCAGGTTGGTTGAAATCAACATCTTGTGCTGCCATCATTTACTACCAAATTAGCTGTTGACTGGAAGGCTCTGAAAATCTCATTGTTTATTGTAACTTAAGTTGAAAAACCTCAGTCTTAACGGACAAAAACCAACAACCACTTTAATACTTTCGGGCCAACTAATCTAAATGTGAGCTGGTGATTTCCACAACTGGGGAAGCAAACCGGGCTGGGGGGAGGATGTCACTCTAGGTCCTGAGCTCTGTACCCAGATACATGCAGCAGACCCCAGGAGCAGGAGCCGTGGACACCATGAGCTGCTACTTGGCAGGAAGCTGTTCATTTTACAAGCACTGGTGATGCCTTAGGTGGTGGCACAAGGAAAATGCAGAGAATTCCAGATAAAGAAGGAGCAAGGTCACTAGAAACATGAAGACTTGTGGTAGAAAGCAATGCTGTGCCCAACACTGCCACCAGGTGGTCTTCCCTGCAAGACTTCATGCTTTTCTGATAATGATCTGAATCTAATCAAGTCTTGGACCATAGGTGTACTGCTAAATGACACTTGGGGAGTCAGACAAACCCAGAATGTGCAAATCTTCAGGATTAATAGCTCACTGTCCTCAACAAATGAATTGTAGAAAGAAAAAAAAATATGCAGAAATAGAAGAATGCAGAGAGAAGGGAAAAGTACCTCACCTAAGATACACCAATAAAAGGAACCAATATGTAGATTTCATTGGGATTCTGATTCAAACAAACTAACTATAATTTTGTTTGGGGGCTGGGCATTAGCTCAGTGGTAGAGTATTTACCTAACATGTGAGACCCTGGGTTCTAGCCCAAGTAACAGAAAGAAAAACAAAAAAAAAGATTTTTTTGGAAAAGTATTGCTAGAATATTGAAAGAATATTGTTATTTTTTGAATCGTGGGGATGTCTTTCTTTAGACTTGTATATATGAAAATATTTCCAACATTTTTTTAAAAATTCTTTTAATTTACAGAGGAAATGATTGATGATTCTGAATTATATTTAATGCCATATTTAGAAATATTGCTCTTTCATCCAACTTGTCACAAAATTGTCAAGCTCATCACATTCCTCATCACATTCGCAGCACACACATTTACCACTTGGTTACTGCTAGCCACGACACACCCTGCTGTAGTCAAATCCTACCAAAGAAAGCCAGCCTTTGGAACAATCACAATTTTACTAACCAACCTATCTGCAATTCACTTGGAAAGTCTATAGACCTTAGGAATCTATTTTTTTGTCTTCTCTGAATAAAAGCTTTTTCCTCATGAGGAGGAAAATCAACATGGAGTAGCTAGCATTGGTCTAGAGCACCGAAAATGGAGTGGGAAGACAGAGGTAAATCTGGTCTCAGACATGTGGCAGCTGAACCTGTGAACTGGGCTACAGACAGGCTCCTCCTGCCCCTGCCCCCAGGAGCTGACCTTTAGCCTGGGCCAAACCACAGATTCCCAAAACATTGTTTGCTGACCTCCATTCACCTCTGCACAAAGGACTTTTTCTCTCAGACTACCCAGAGCCTGAGACCACACCCAATTCCTTTCTTACAAAATGGTGTAACTTTTGCCAATACCAATCATTATTCCTTACCAATGAGTGATGCAATAACAAACGCCTTATCCCATGCCCCCCCCCCATTCCCTGTTAAGCTAGGAATACAGTCACTATTTTGTAAAACCTTGGAGCACATTTTCAAGGCTGCTTGGATATCTGTGCTTTCCTGAATGACACTCCTACTTAGACCCCAATAAATGTAATTTTCTTTCTCCTTCACCAGGTTGATTTTATTCTTTGTTGACACCATTTGAGTTTATTTCTATGACAGGGAACAACAGAAAACAAGCATGTGAGGTGTCCATCTCTTGTTTTAAAGATGCAATTTCTTGGACACAACTTAGTATATGTCTCCAGTAACTGTGAGTAAAAATATCTTTGATAATAAAATATAGTCTCTAAACTCTGAAAGTCAAATTTGACATTTTGTATTTAATTTTTAAAAGAAGTAGTACCCACACAATAATAACATCATATTTATGGGTCCAGGAAATAAAATCAGAACCCTCTCATGAAACTGAGCACCAATCAGCTTTGATGGTCTGGTCTTCTTTTTGTAAGACTAAGAACTCTGACCCTAATGTGAACATTGGTTTACAAAGTTTAGGGATAGGAAGAAAAAGAAAAAATGCCCAAACAAGAAAAGGTAATAAAGATTTTTTTTTTTGACCCACTGAATTTTTTAAATTCCACTAAAACTAACTTTAAAAATATCTCCAGAAATCTTTATTGGTTTTTCCATATTGTTTTATTTGCTTGGGGGTGAGGATTACATAAATAAACACCAAATATGGTAATCCTCTTATGTTTCTGAATCAAAATTACATCATGAGATTAATAAGGGCTCAAAAATTATTTGTTAATTTTCAACGATTAAAATCGCCATTTCTATTCACCCAAGGCAAAAGAAAAAAAAGAAAGAAAGAAAAAAGAAAAAAAAAGTTTAGCTTCATGAGTTTCAGAAAAGTCTCCATCTCGGATCACATCTGATCAGATTGGAGAGACTTTCCTAAAACTTTCATTGGCCTCTTGTTTGAAGTGTGAGCTGCACCCCAGGACAGAGGCTCTGCTTCATAGCCTAGGTGACAATCAGAATGGTGAACACAACCATTTATTTCATCACTTAGCTTCCTCAGTTTTAGAATGGACACAAACCACTCCAGGGTGGGGAAGACCCAGGCAACTCCCTCCCAGAGCTCTGGGAGAAATAAGAGGGTGGGAACAGTAAGAAGCCAGCCAGCAGGGGGTGCACTGCCCACCCACACTCTGAGGCCAAGATCAAGGTCACCCAGGTGGAGTCCAGCTCGGACAGGAGGAAGAGATGCAGGCGAGACTCCTTCCCCGTACCCCTGCCTGTCTGCCTGTACCTTCTGCTTGAGACCCCCTCACTGCCCACGCCCTCTGCCTAGAGAACATCCCCGTCTGGGTCACCCTGACAACTCCTGCACACTCCTCCTGTCTCTGCTTCACTGTTAGTTGCTCTCGAAGCCTCAGCCCCCAACAACCCTTCTCCTGAGACGGTGAAGTCCCTCTGAGGATCTCCTTTTGATAGCTGGGTTTTCCGTTTTTATTGGTGTGGTACCCTCCCTAGTCACTTAATGACTAAGCACATTCCCCCGCTAGGACACAGGAGTGGGCGGGGCCTGTCGTCTTCATGGCTACACCCAGGAGCTTGCACACAGTAGGTCCTGAATAAATATGTATTAGAGCAGTGTTACAGAATCCAACAGGAGTGACAGCATCCCCCTTTGTGGGAGAAGTGCTGGGAGGGGACCTGTGTTGGAGAAGGTTTCCAGGAGAAACCACCTTTTTTTCCAAATTGTAGACACCCAGAGAGACCCACAAAGATAAGGGCAATAATAGCAGAAGTCTGTCAGGTGGTTACAGTGTAGCTGGCAGGACTCATGGATTCCTTCTTCTTCTCCTTACAGCCGTCCTGGAGAATCAGGAACTAATTCTTCCCACTTGACAACAGAGACAATCTACATACAAGGAAATAAAATGAATGTCAAGGTCACACTGCTAGTGGGTGATGGACAAATTTGGGCAGCCCGTGCACTGCTTTGACCACCACACTGAGACCCCCACCCAGTACCTCTAACAGAGCTGATTTGATCTGATTGGAGAGGGAGACTTTCTTAAAACTTTGTATGTATGCCTGTTACAGATGAACTGGCACCCAGGGAGAGCAAAATAACAGAGACACAGAGAGAAGGATCTCTTCTCTAAAGAAACATTATTATTGACATTTCCTTTTGGGGAGCCACTTATTTTAGCCTGTAGAATCGGGCTCCATGTTAATAAATGTTTCACAAATAATTGTTGAATGATTCACTCAATATGGGGCTACTGCTATTCTGGTGCACTGGTACTGGAACACTGTAGCTCCCTAGGACCAGGGACATGATGAAATAGGGAACAAAACAGAAGGCAGCTCTCTTAGGACAAGGGGTTCCTTCCCACTCTTGGCTCTAGCCATTGGTGCTTTCCACCAGGGGACCAGAGGACTTGTAGTCCAAAGTAACTCTAGGACATCCATGACAGCAAAGTGATGAACGTGACTAACAGGGTGGAAATCCCTTGAACCTGGACACAAGTTGATGCAGGAGATGTGGGGAGCCCCTGCTCCCCTCACTGCCACTCAGCTTTGGCCCTGAGAGGCCAGCACAGAGACCCTGCGCCTGAGATGTCAGCAAGGGCACAGCAGGCACAGGCAGAAGACAGACAGCCATAAGGAAGAAAGTACATGTGGCCCAAGGCACTGGCCTGACTCCAGTCTGGAGTGGCCATCCCATGTCCCTGTTTTGAGGGACTGGCAGGCAATCCAGGCCTCCCACCTGGATGTAATTAGCTATCAATGGACTCCAGGAATCCACATGCAAATATACCAGTAATGCAACCTTAGCTCTTTTCCAAAGGCATAATTTTTTTTTTTTTAAATCTCATGCAGGAATAGAAATATCTGAGACAAGGTGACCTCTGCTGACCATTAGGTCACCATAGAGGTTCCTGGTCACAAGCCACTATCCATTAATCACCCTGACAGGAGCAATTACAAAGCAGACATTCTACAAAGGGAGAGCTGCATTTCCATGTTACAAAGGGACCAATGAGGAAAAGGGTAACTGGAAGCATTTTTGGAAAAACTAATACTATAATCCCCCAATTCCCTTTATTTAGAACCAGAAGCAGGTATGTATTTCATCCATTCGCTTTATAAATATTTACAAGGCATACTATAGGAGGAGAGAAACATTTAAACAATGAGTATTTAGGAATAAGAGTGTTACACAAACATTTGAGCATTAAGCAATTAAGAGAAAAACATTTAAAAGCCAATGCAAGACTTTGTGTCTGCTTCCAAGAGGTTTGCAATAATTCTGAAGATGCATCAAATACCAGTGTGCAGATAAATGGGAAGAAGAGCCCATACAGGATAAATGATGAGTAAATGGTTCATCCCAGCGGTGGTATAGGACCTGGGAGAAATGAGATACCACTGAAGGTCAAAGAAGCTTCAGGAAGGGGCTGGGGCCTGGGACCCTTGAGAAATGTGGAAAACAACAAGGAGAGAAAATTTCACCTAGAAAAAAAAAAAGTAAAATGTGTTAGGAGAGAGACACTTTAGAAAAGAAGTGTGTGCAAAATCGTGAGAAATAAAATGAATGAGGTAAGCAGCTTGAACTATACCATGAACAGACTCAATCTCCAACTGTGTATGAAATTTTGCTTTATCATTGACCGACTAGCAAAAGAGATTGGACTCTGGGAGATTTGAATAGAAAGGAGAAAGGGGTCTATTTATTTCAGGTGTCATAGCATTTTTTGATGGGTTATCCCTGTGCACCTGAGCTCAGGATGGGCCTCCCTGGGATGTCTGGGAGTCTCAGCCAAGAGAACTCTCAAGCACAGGAGCTTACCATTCACATGACTCAATGTCCATGGCTTTTTATCTCAGCATGTATCCATTTCAAATTCCCTATTTTTTTAGATAACACATCTCCCTGTACATGTTGGATCAAAAGCCTGCACCCTGTGTCAACAGTCGTGACCAAAGAATTGAGTCACTGGCTTTCCTCTATGTCAGGATGGTCCCAGGAGCAGAGGAAATGGCAGATACCCAGCAACCACCAAAGGTAACTACTTTTGAGTAAATGCCTACTGGCATGTTGCTATGTGATGAGCAAGTGACACATGGTTGCTGCCTTCGTGGAACCTAAAAATTGAGTGATACTGCCCAACTACAAAGTGACGCCATCCTGTAGGAAATAGGAAATCATAGGGATATGCCGCAAGGGGGAATAAAATCGAAACAGGGCTTTCAGAAGAGCCTTCTGTCAGTGAAGTATACTTTGAATTCAACTTGGGGTCAGAGATGTCTGTGACCTGATTCCCAACCAGATTCACAGTGTATATTAAATCTGCACGATCCTAGGCCCCCCTACATTTCTGAGGCTGTGGATTGAGGTGGAGCCTTTGGGATTAGAGCTTGGGGCAAGCTCTTCAGGATACTCAGGAGCTGCTGCAGTTAGAAACCCAGCAAGCAATCCTGATAGAGATCTCCATGGGGCAGCAGGACAGACCCAGGAGGCAGAGTAACGTTCAAAATGGCATTGCCAGTTTTGATCTGTTCAGGAAAGAGGGACAGCACCATCAAAGGGAATCAAGAAAGAGATAAGGGGGTTGGGGTGGTAGCTCAGTGGTAGAGTGCTTGCCTCAGCACCACATAAAAATAAATAAATAAAATAAAGATATCGTGTCCATTTTCTCTCTCTCTCTCTCTCTCTCTCTCTCTCTCTNATATATATATATATATATATATATATATATATTATTTTTTTTAAAGGAAAAAGAAAAGGGATTTGGAAGATTATAGATAATGACTCTTGAGCCTAAGCCAGATAGCTGAGCAGAGCTGGTCCGGAGCCACAGGGGCTACAAACTAGAACCTGGAGCCAAAGAACAGGGCTTCCTCCTGGAGGTCATCACCCCTATTATACACATGGGGAATTCTGCAGGAGCACCATTTATTCAAAATGAAATTAAAATAAACCATAATGAAACCTAAACAGCACTTCAGTGATGCATCTGGATTCAGATGTAACCAACCCGTACCAGGTACTTTCATGAAGACTACTTTATGTAACCTTCCCAATTACCCTGTCATGGAACTGAGTCTCAAAGCTTGAAATTATGTAAATTCTCCAAAGTCACATATACAGAAGGATGGCACAGCTCGACTCGAAACCTCAATTTCTGGATTCCCGCGTCCTTCCCCTGACAGCTCGTTACCTCCCCTAATTCAGAAACGCACAAATGAAAATAGAGGTCCAACTCAAGGAAGAGGACAAGACCTTGTGTGGCCATTGGCACTTTAAAATGCAGATATCCGTCTCTCTAATGTCTCTGTGGGCAACGGCTCAACTTCTATTTTACTTTCTAAAACTTGCAAAATCAGGTGACCTTAACAGCTCAAAGACAGCAGATGTTGAATATTCGCAGCATTGGTGTCTGTGAAGGGAGCCTCTTAGATCCATATATGTCATTGCCACATAGCCCCTGTGCAGTTTGGGTTCAAGGTCCTATATGGGGGCTCTGCTTGCTGAAGCAGTTCCTTCTCTTCCCAGTATTCATAATTCCACAGTGACATCTGCTGGGAACAAAGAAGAGCTCAGGCCCTGATTCAGCTGTCCAGCAGAAGACCTCGCAGGCTGCCCAGAGGGGCTGCTCTGCAGGGTGTGTGTAGCAAGTGGTCATCACTTGTCCCTTTTCCTTTCACATCTGGCTGGTATCACAGGGCGAGGGAAGGGGTTCCCATGTGAGTCATACCCAGACCCTGGTGTCCTTTGGGGGTAAGGGCAGGGTCTCCTTTAGCTCCCAAACAAAGACCTCCAAATGAAGGGGTGCCCTGGCAATGCGTAACAGTGAAGTCTCTCCTTCAGCTCCCTGCTTTGTCTCTGCGTGTAGCTGTGAAGTGTCTCCTCAACACACCATTTTTGACACCACTGATGGCTTCTCCATGGATCTCCAGGACCTCATACTTAATAGCAAAGTAAAACTTGAAGAAAAAAAAAAATCCCCAGTATCATCAAGAAGACAATGAGTCCCTCCAGAAAGTGCCAAAATGTTTTAGAAATAAATGGCAGACAACAGAGTCCTTGCATATTCCACCAGGCAGGAGAGTAATTTATGGAAAGTATTTTTAACTGTGAGGAGTGATGGGGAAGCCACTTAAATACAATGTGAATGGAAGATTTGTCAGTTATGTAGTTCGTGAGGTGGCAGATCTAGAACATGTTATAAAAAGTGAAGTATTACCAACAGGGGACGCCTAAAACCGGACCTCTGGTTTGAGTTCTAACTCCCCCTGTGGCTGGGAATTTTCTGCTTTCTCGGAATGTTTTGCTTTCTGGGAAAGCACACAGAGTTAGAGCTACAGTGTCTTTTTCAAGTGTTCCTTTCTTCACTACTGTTCTTCATTTTTGCTTTATCCCTCAACTTCTCATTGCAGCCTTGACGTTGAGATGGCCTGACACGAAATGCCCCTCCCCGCCCTCTGTGCTTGAATGATGTCCCTTAACTGACCTAGATCACCCTGTATTTACAGGAATTCCTGCCCCTTAATTTGGGTAGATGGGTCCTTTGGAGAAGGAGGCAGCAACCATCCAGTCTGGGTCCTCCATGGAGGGGACTAGCTATTCTTTAATTTCTCCCTGGAATCTGTGCTGTATTGATTTTTACAACAATCAGGAAAATACAGCAACCATAAGCTCTAGTGACCTCTCATTTAGGCACACACTTTCCTCCAAAGTTATCCAAGGATATATCTCACGCCACCCCTTGGGCTCTCCCGCCCATAGGCACACCCCTCCTTCTCCCTTACTCCCAACTACCACCCGCCCTCCTTTGAAATGTGCTCAAAGGCCTTTTTGGGAAAGTTCCTGGTTTTTCAAGAGGATTTCTTTATAGATGAAATGCGCCCTCTCGTGGCAACTTTAAAAGTTGCAGCCTGCGCTTGTAGGATTTTGAGTAGTTGTTTCTGATGCTTCCTTCCAAGAATGCATCCAGAGTAGTTCTATGAACTGATGTACATCCCATTCCTTGTGACTGCTTTGCCCAGTCTTCAGCCTTCCCGAGAACCTTTCTTTTGTGTATTGTTGCCTGTGCAACTCATTCTCTTGGGTCAGCTGCCAGAAAATTAATCTGCCATCCTTCAGCCTCCTGTGGTTTTCTGTGGCTGAACTGCAGCTCTTCTGACTTCAGAAGTCCCATGCTGAGAAAGACAGCGCCACTCTGGCGATCCGTCTCTGAGCACGGAGGTGACACTTGAACCACCTTCTTTACCAAGGGCCAGGCTCAGTTTGGTTGGGAACTAGAGCTACACTGCTCGTGTGTGAGTTTCCTGGTATTTCTACCTTCACCCAAGAAATCATATCATTGGCCGAGTTGGTCATGTCTCATACCTGCGGTTTTGTAGTGCTCAATAAAAGGAAAACTCCCAAAAGACAAGTTTTTGAGGATTTAGGAAAGGGTGCTGGGACGTAGTTAAAGTGACGATTTAAAAATCTACTCTTCTAGCAGCTTGATTTAAGCGTTCCACAGTGAATAAATACGTCGAAATATCACATACATCACACACACACACACACACACACACATATATATATACTATTAATTTTAAATTAAAAATAATTTAGACTTTAACAATGGGTATTACTTGAAGACACTATAAACAGAGAAGTTGATGTTAATCCACATGTGCATAGCACTGCAATCGATACAGGAAACCCAAATAGCTGTAAAAACACTTTGATGTCCTCTGTGGGATCAGAATCAGTCAGAAAAATGCACGTATTTAACACTCACTGTTTATGCCATGTAAAACAAGCATAATTACAAAGGCAAGAAAAGAATATTAATCACCCAGTGCTGGTGGTCAAATGCAGAAGGGATCAAAACAAGTAGATGAAGAGCAATTGAGAATCTGTTTGTCAGAAACATAAAAACACAGGCACAATTACCCCCACTGACTTGATTGTTAATGACTGATAAGATGCATGCTATTCACAGATGAAACACAGGACTTGGTTTTTAGCATGTTGGTGAGGTATTTTTCTGCTTTGGAGAAGATGATGATTCTTTAACCGTCCTTGACTTCTCTCTCTCTTCTCCATTTTTCACAACTACAATGAATCTCCGATACATCCTCTTGCTGCCTTTGCTCTGCCAGGGAGTTGGGTAAGGTCCCCAGATATGCCTGAACAGTTGTGAGATCCTCATGGACTTGTTCATCCACTTTATTTCACCCCAGGACCTTCTGTCCATTCTCTGCACAGCACCTGACTTGTTTTTTCTAGAACACACCTCTGAACTGATTCCTGATTCAAAAATGGTCATTGACCCCACATGATCCACTACAACAGTTGCCAAAGTGTCCTCAGGATTTTGGTTCCCCAGGACTTTACTACTGTCAAATGAAAAGCAGTTATGTATTTAGAAATGAAAATGGGTACTGTGAATTCCCAGGGGCAGACGGGATGGATGGAGACGTACGCAGATCTTCTACCTCAAAGTCCTGCCCTGACTACCTGCGACTGAATGAACCCTCCTCCTCTGCACACATGTGACATTTTATACATACATTTCATACATCCCATGCTGTGTAACACTAATTTAGTTATATGCTTATGCACTAATAGAATATGAGCCCTCGAGAGAAGTGACTACGTCTACCATGTTTGTAGTCCAACACACCAGGGTTTGAAACCAAGGAAAACAAAATAATCAATAATTTCCTTGACTCAACTAAGTTGGACCTAATGGATGATGAAACTTGAGTTTTCCTGTTTAGAAGTTTGAGACTAATGAAAGTTACATCAAACTGGGTAAAAAAAAAAATACATCAAAGTAGCCCAGGATAATTACATTTATTAAGAAAAAGGAAAAAAGACTAAATTTGTAAACAGTCATCCCTAACTGGTAATCTGGATTTCTAAATAGCACTAACTTCACAGTGAAGGGGAATATTAGCCATGAATAGAGCAGTTCTACTACATCTTTCTTTTTCTGAATCACAAGGAGCTGAAGCAATGAACTATGTTCATTTTTACTTAATTCTATTCTGATACAATGAAAGAGGTTTAGTTTAAGACAGAGTCCTATCTGCTACCTGACACAGGTTTGGTACAAGGATAAGAAAAGAATCATTCACACTGGACAGGGCCAGCTTTATGGGCAGGTGACCTGTTAAATTCTCTGGCCTCACATTGGTTCAATGCAGTGCTGCCGCCATCTTGAAATTCTCAATGATTTTTCAACAAGGGTCCCATGTTTTCATTTTGCACTAATTATGAAGACAGTCTAGCAGTGGAGAGCACCCAGAAGCCACCTCTGCCTCCCCACACAGGCAACCTCCCTAGAAGTTCCCTGCAGAGAGCGGAAAGAGAATACAACAGGCAGGTATTCTGGGGTCTCCAGGAAAAGAAGAGTGCTGTAGCTACAGCAAACCCACTTAGGCACTCAAGGTTCAGTATCACCCACTTCCCCCACCAGTGATGGAATCAGGGTCACTCCTTGTGAATTGGGCTGGCAATAAAAAACCACACAAACACAAAAAATACTTTTTTCAGGGGTCAGGGACAGCTCTGAGACCTCAGGTGCGTCAGCTCCCACACTGGTGGGCCAGTTCCACTTCCCCATTACTAAGGCTAAGGGAGTGTGCTCAGCTCCTGCTCAGGGCAGACCCCGACAGTTCAGCGCTCTCTATTCTGCTGCAGGACTATGCAGCTAACCAAAGTGTACTTCTTCTATTCCCATCCCTGTGGTCACTTTCCTAAGTGCATCTCACAAGTAGGATCCCAGGCTCTTCCAATGTGACATCATCATATCCCTGGAGTCGCATGGAGCCCTCCCAGAAATTCCACACTGCTCACTCTGGTCGCTTGCACACTCAACTTTGCCATCCATTTTAAGAATCCTCATACTTATTTTCTGCAACAGAACCCTTACCCACCGACAGCAAATCATTCTACACTCTATCCGCAGAATCTGGTTAACACCTTACGATTTGTGCTTTTTATTCCCCTTCTAGTTCAAGTTAAAAGCAAGAATTTTTTTTCTTGTTTGTCTTAATGAACAACTTCATAATTGTTGACATTTTTGGAATTACAAGCTCTGAAATTAGGAAAAAAACAATGCAAACTTCACCTTCTTCTAACATTTGTTTTTAAAAATCGAATTGGGTTGGAACTAATGTTCTAAGAATTCTCTATGACATATGAAAAAAATTAGAAACACCACAGGGTATCAGGGAACTGGGAATGGAAACTACCTAAGAAAACAATTAAGGATGGAGGGAGGTGCCATATTACCTCAGGCAGAACCATTGTCTGCAGCTGGTGTTTGTGCACAGGGTAAGCAACAGATCTTTACTAGATCTGAGGCGAAACTAAGTTTTGTGTGTTGTGCTCAAAAAGGTGCTCTGTCTCTAATCTGAACACAACATTAAATGTGATAAAAATTAAGAACCATATTGGAGAAGCTTGGATTGACCATTTCATATCAGAATTCCTAGTGCAAAGCTGAAGAATACACACATTCCACTGGACATCAATTCTGATATGATTGATGGCTGAAGAGTTGCAAGGGGATTAGAGAGTACTGTTGATAGAGACCAGATTCTCTTTCCATATCTTGCTGTATATAGCTGTGTGATTCTGAGTCCTTTTGCAGTTGTGAAATCCTCCCCAGGAGGGAGTGGGCAAGCAGACCAGCTTTGTAACAATAGTGGGGTGATTTACTTTCCAATGTATGAATACTTGGCTTTGTGCTTGCTGTTAATGAAATCTTGGACAACCTAGGTGAGCTCTTGAAATTTCCATTTAATTGTCTGAAAAGTGGAAAGCTAAAATTGTAGCACTCACCTTTATATGGTTCGTTTAAGGACCAAAGGAGAATAATGGTTAAGATGGTTATTCTGGTGTGTGTCATTTAATTTGCTTTCAAAAATTATAGGAAGATGAGATAGAACTATACAGCTATTACAACTGCCACCAACCAGAATATGCTCACACCACCAAATGCTGGTGAGGATGCAGAACAACTCTCAGTCTTTGCTGGTGGGGACTTTGGAAAATGAGGTGGCAGTTTCTTAGAAAAATAAATATACTCTTATTATATGATCCAGTAACTGCTTTTATTTACCAAAAAAGGATTTGAAAATATATGTCCCCCCCAAACACTTGCACATGAATGTTTATTGCAATTTAGTTAATAATTACCAAATGATGAACAAATCTTGCAATCAAGGTGTCTTTCAGCAGGTGAATGGGTGAAAAATAAAATGGTGGTACAGTGGAATATTAGTCAGCACTAAAAATAAATACACTACGAGAAGAAATGGCATAAATTACATGTAACTAAAGTGAAAGAAGCCAATCTGAAAAGGTTACATGCTTCATGAATCCAAGTATATGACTTCTGGGGGGGATGTGGCAAAGGAAGATTGTAAGATGAGTAGAAAGTGCCAAGGGCTAGTGAGGAGAAGGGAGGAACAAACATAACCCAGGGGATTTTTTAGGGCAATAAACTACTCTGGATGCTACTATAATGGTGGATACATGCCACTATAAATTTGCCTAAAGTAAAATACAACTCCAAGAGTGTACCTTCGTGCAATCTATGGACTTTTTGTGATAATGCGTCAATGCAGGTTCATGTACCAGCCTAGTGGGGGATGTTCATAATGGGGGAGGCTGGGCAGGTGTGGGACAGGGCATATGTTGGACCTTTCTGTATCTACTGCACAATATTGCTATGAACCTAAAATAGGTCACAAAAATTTGATGTCTATTAACAAAATGCAAGCTATGGTTATTGTCTAAAATCTCTTCTAGCTAGAGATTCTGATGTTATAGGTAGCTAACATGTATTCGTTAGATGAATTTAAAATTTGCCTAGAGTTTGTGTCATTCAGCTTCTGGTGGTGAATTTGCAAAGATGTCATAATTCTTGCTACCTTATTTAGCATTTCCATAACACTTTTCCTTGATTTGGGTTTTTCTGTGAGCTATTACAATTATTGAGCCTTCCCCACTACCCGACCCCCACAATGGCTTTGTGTGTAGCTGATTACTATTATTATCCTTAATTTCCAAAGAAGGAAAGAGTCACAATGGGTCTTCACCCAGGAGGTGTTATTTAGGCCTAAATAACACCTCAGGTGAAACAGGTGAGGTACAATTTGCATCTTGGCATTAAATTAGAAGCAGACTCCAGGAATATTTTATTCCTGAGATAACAACCACCAAGTAGAAACACTGAGTGATAAACTAAGGGACCTTGGCTTTTGCAACAACTTGGTAATAAATTCAGAGTTTAAGCCACCTGCTTCTATGTTGGACTATTCTGGACATGAGAGGGCCCTATGCCACTGTACAAGTGCGAATTGAGTAGCTGGACAAGTCAACAGACTAAGCATTAGGTTTTGTGGATTCTATAACAGACCCTACACCATCATAGCCATGTGACCTTGGAGAGTCCTTGAGTGTTTTGAGTATCAGTTGTTGACGTTGCTGCTGTTGTGTTGTGTTGTGTTGTGTTTGTTTTAAGATGGGGGTCTAACTTTATTGCTGAGGCTGGTTTGTTTTTTATTTTTATTTTTTATTCAAGAATTTTTTTCTTGTTTGTCTTAATGAACAACTTCAAAATTGTTGACACTTTTGGAATTACAAGCTCTGAAATTAGGAAAAAAAAACAATACAAACTTCACCTTCTTCTAACATTTGTTTTTAAAAATCAAATTGGGTTGGAACTAATGTTCTAAGAATTCTCTATGATATATGAAAAAATTAGAAACACCACGGGGTGTCAGGGAACTGGGAATGGAAACTACCTAAGAAAACAATTAAGGATGGAGGGAGGTGCCATAATACCTCAAAATCAGAAGCCCTCCTCCCACCTCAGCCTCCCAACTAGCAGGGACTACAGGTGTACACCACCTCACCCAGTTCAGGTTGCTTTTATCCCGTTTATAGATTGGAAATGATACTGTCCTTGATTTTTTCCACTCCTAAGGCTCAATTGTACCTGTTCAAGTGAGACAGTGTTTTGAAAATAGGTTGGGGACTGTGGAGCATGGGTGATAGGCATTCCTATATTCCATTTCACTCCACCTTCTTCAATAGGTTGATGTTACCATGACCAGTGTGCATATGCTAACATTGCATGTCCCCTGATACCAGGCGCTGAGAAGCACACATTACCCCGTGGTATTCTTTCTAAAAATCCATGACTCCAATCTATGAAAACATCACACCAAACTAAAATGGGCATGCTTGGCAAGGTACCTGACCTGTACCTTTCAAGAGTGTCAAGGTCAAAATACCAGGGAAGATAGATAAATCTCCTCATACATTAGAGGAGACTAAGGAAACATTGTAACTAAGTTTAGCATGGGCTCCTATTGGAAGAAAGGCAGCTAAGATATAAATAAGGTGTGCCATTGAGTTAGTATTAAACTTGGTGTTTTTCTGAGATGAATTTCTGAAGGGTGTACATGCATAGTTTTATGAGATGTTAACATTGAGAAAACGAAGTGAGGGCATGGGGAATCTTTCTGTTCTGTCCTTGCAGGAGTTCTGCAAGTACAAATGTATTTCAAGATAAAAAGGTTTTTTTTTTGTTTTTTTTTTAAAAAAAGACGGTGGTTGATTGGATTCTCTAGCCCCACTCACAACAACCCCAGGAGAAGGCAGAGCCAGGATTGGCTATGGCAGGGGCAGAGAAAGAAGACCCAAGCTGTCTGAATGCATGCAGAGGTTCAACATCGACTTGGTTGTTATTTCCACAGAGTTTATCCAAGACTAATTTATACCAGATTGTGAATAACTTCTTGAGAATTCATTTGGTAAACACCTGCCAACAACCCTCTTCTCACTATCTACCACCTTCATGCCCAACCTCCCAACTACCTAAAAATGGGGAGCCCCTCCCTGAAACCCTAGAGTGTTCCAATTTTTGCGCAAACCACTGCAAAACATCAACTCTTTTCTTTTTACATTATTCCCATGAAGTGTGCCATTAGGGGCTCGGAATAATAAAGACTGCTGTCATAATTAAGCTCTGGGATGTATTTCAAAGACTCGCAGACATTTGAGATGAGAAAGACCCAGCGGGTCATCCAAGCCTGTCTCCCTGCCAGTGCAGGATGGCTGTGTGCAATTTGGCAGCTCTGTTATCAGGCTATAAAAATTCTAAACTATTCAAAAAAATTATCACATTGTATAAATTATGACAAAAAAGTTTACCTTATTCCTGAGCAATTCTTGAGGGGTGGGGGGGAGTAAGTCACTGAATAGCTTTCTAAAAACAATTACTCTCCTATTTAGAATATATTTTCCAAGGTGAAAATGTGGTTATTTTCCACTCAATGTGACAGCCTGTGCTTATTGTTATGCAGGAGTCACCTCCCTGCATCTGATCATTTAAAATTTAGCACTGACCCCAGCTGTCCCTCAAATAATATTATAAACATGGATAGCAATAGTTCCAACTTCCTCTTTCTTTTATTGGAGTGCTGGGCTTGAACACAGTTTATATGATTCTGCCTTTGGCTCAGGCCTCCCAGCCCCAGTGACTTCATTGTTTTAAGAATGAAGACTGGGATGAAACCCCTGCAAAAACCTTCAAAGAATAACACCCGAAACACTTTACTGTCTTGAGTTGGCGGAGACCCATTTTCAAGCAGAACTGTGAAATGACAATGCTAATATAAAATAACTGAAATGGCATACAAACCAAAAATAACTGCAGGACACAGCAGCAACAGATTCAACAACAGCAAAAGTAGGAGGTATTTTCAGGGGAAAGAACTTGGAGGAACATTGAATCACTGAAAGGGGAGAGCTAATTCACAGCCCAGAAACATTTCCCTAGAATAAGTTTTGATTATGTCCAAAGTGGAAAAAAAGAACAGAATAAAGGATGTAGGCAGACAAAAATCCAGTGAAACAGAGGAACATTTTCTCCATCCTAGAATGGCTGTCCTTCTGTTACACTGTCCTGCTTAAAATTGAGAGGGGGGAACCGGAGACGAGGACACAGAACAGGAAATACATCAGTACTCCTCAGGGTTTTTTTCCTCCTCCGTCGTTTTATTTTTCGCATGATGGGAATCTAACCCAGTGCTTTGTGCTAGGCAAGTGCTCTACCACTGAGCCACATCCATAGCTCCAGTACTGCTCTCTCTCTTTCTTTTTTTTTCCCTTGAGTAGGTTCTACTTGGCATAAACAATTCACCTCAATATCATGCATAAGAAAATGTAGGTGTTCTCCTATTCGGGGGGGAAAAAAAATGAACATTGTGGCCATAATTATTCTTTGCCGTCTTTTACAAGGACTCTACAGTCTTTGGGCATATCACGTTTCCAATACACCATGGTGAAGACCCACCTTAGGAAGCAGATCCCAAGAAGTACTCATTCTTCATGAGACATCCTTCTCCCTCTTCTTTTAACAAGACTGCATGGAAAAACGTGTGTGGGTTGCACCCTGTTTCTGAATAAAAATCGATTTTTTCAGTTGGTTAGAAGACAGATTGCACTTTCCCAAGGCCCCCATGTTGTGAACAAAGCTTACTTCCTTGGGTTCGCTCACAAATCCATGATCAGAGCTGGTGCCATGGCCTTGATCATCTATATATAAACAGTTAAAATCAATTTGCTGGAAGACTCGTGGTTTTCACAGCCTTCTAAGGGGGAGTCCATAGACTAAAAGTGGTCGATGGCATGAAATGGTTGTAAGAATTGATTGTTTATTAAGTCCATGGCTTATGGTATTGAAGATAACAGGTGAAGATTTAGGTTCATGAAAACAGCAATAGGAGTGGAACATCTCTAGGACTGTGAATGAAAGACAGATTAGAAATCAAATCTACTGTAAGAGGCATAAACCCTTAGAACGGGTGACTACTGAATTCTCAATACATAAACAGCTTTTTGGATTCCCTCAATGGAATACAGGCAATAAGAACCTACATCCTTTTACCTTCAGCTATCCCTCCTACAGGCTCTGTGGGCCTTGACCTATTGGAGGAGGAGTGTTCCTCTGTTTTCCTTTGCCACAAACTGGGGACCTCGTCCCTAGAAATTATAACAAGAACCAACTCTGTAACATGACTAGCACCTTTCCTAATGAAGTGCGTTTCAACTAACTGTTCCAGGTAAGTAAGAAATTCTGAATCCAGTGATATTCAGTGTCGATGGAGAAACCATTACTACCCGGTTGGGAACATCAGCTAAACCCAGAACCTCAGCCCTTCGCTTGAGCACCTCATCCTGTGAAAGGGATATTTAACCTTCTCATCAGTGGATCTTCTTAGGGAAAGATAGTTACCACAGTATTCACTGACTTCTTCTCTGTTTCAATGCTTCAAAGGAGCAAGGTTCTTTTCCTAAACAACACAAGTGTACCGCAGACTATTTGCCTAAGTCTGTGCGTGCTGATTTATACATCCCTCGTGCTCTGGAATTAATTCTTAGGTAATTTCAGGCTAAACGTTTAGCACTACAGGTTGTGTGTGTGTGTGTGTGTGTGTGTGTGTGTTTTAAAGCTGTCATCCCCTGTTTTCATTCTCCACTTTGTGTGGAGATGTTTAACTGGAAAAGCCGAAGAAGCAGCCAGGCCTTCAGAAATAGTGGGCAGGGCATCAGTAACACTTTCCTTACTTTGAGGGTCATTTGGAAGAGTTAACTGCTGTGACCTTCATGGTGGAGTGAACTACCATATTATGACCATGACACAATTGTTAACCACCATAACTAACAGGTTATCCTTCTTCAGAACCAAAAGATATGTCAAAATCATGACCCTGATGGCCTTTTTTACAAAGATAATGTGACCACCTGGGACAGGAGCTGTGACCTTGTTTTTCAAGTTCTCTAAATGACTATTTTAAACAGAAAAACATTAAGTAATATCTTTCCTATGAGTGCTGTGTTTATCAGGGGCCCCATGTCCACTTTCTCTCAGGTCCTAGTGATTCTCTCCATTTGTTCCTCCAGGAGCTAATTCTGTTGCATGTGATCTGAGACACACTGAACAAACTTTGGCCACTCCTCAGGTAGGAATTTGATTTTTCTGGTGAAGAGCTGCAAACAGTCCTCTCTTTTAACCACGTCACATTCCAAAACATCTTTAGTTCTTTAACCTTCAAACACCAAGTCATTGTCTAGTGTGGATATTAACCAAATCTGAGTGAAAGTTGCTTTGTTTGTCTTTCTGGAATATTCTGTGAAATTCCAACCCAGTGCTTAGTAATGAAGGTGAAATTTAAATCTGCTATCTTGTCACTCAACTTTCAACTGCGCTTCCCAATTTTGTCTTCCGTCTCTTAGGCAGGGGCAAAGTGGACTTTTTTGAAAATATAATCTTCCAATATTAATGATGCAAAAAGTCCTTCAGTAAGAAAGGAGTGGGAGGAGGGAAAAGCAAAGGAAAAAAAAAAATTCAGTTTTCAAAAAAGCTCAGGAACTCAAGACTAGAGCACCGTGAAGCCGGGGAGTTTTTGAAGTTATTCACAGATGCTGTATCTGCCCTTGACAGGTCATTTCATTCCAGTTAGCACTTTTTAATTCTCTGTGGTTTATAAGCTCTTAAGCAAATTTAGAAAGGAAGAAAAGCTAACCTATGCAATAATACAATGTACCAGACTGACAACCTGAATTCCCCCTGTAGTGTGAGCAAGACACCTTTCCAAAAGAAATAATGCAAAAAGAAAGAAAAAGAGGGTCGGAGCAACCGTGGCTTCACATTTCATTTCAGAGAAAAGGACCTGATGTTGCTTTCTGTTTAGATCAGCGATATACCAGTTGGAACATGGGTGCCTGCCGCTCCAACACAGTAACATGATCTGTGCTTTAAATAGCTGCCAAATAGCCATGTGGTGGCTGGCAGGCTGCTATGTGTGGCGAGGAGAGCGATTGGCTTCAAAGTGAAGCCACAAAACAGGAGGGCTCCCGAGACCGATGCGCAGGGGGACATTTTTTCATTATCTGCCTGTGTTTCTCATTTTATATCTACTTAAATGTATTCCCCATTTTAAAAGGGCATTAATTCAATTTGGACTTTTCTTTCTTTCGTTCTTTTTAACTTGACTGACTGTGTCATGTTAAAGACCCACCCAAGGGGAGAGACCCACCAAGTCATTGCTAAGATGATTTCTCTTCTTGGGTGGTCTGTTTTCTGACATTACCATGGCCACCCTCTCCCTCAGGTTTTGGGGGCTCTCTCCACGTCCAGCAGATGCAATGAGATGTACAATGTTCCCGAGATGAGGATGGGGATGAGTAAGACAGCAATGGCTTGGCAGGGTGGGGAATGTCCCCAGTAATCTCAGAAGAGTAACATAGGAAGCCCAGGATCAGCAATGACAGAAGCATGGCCATTCAAAATGAGAATAATGATGACAGCAACAATGGTAACAGTAGGTGACATTTACTGGGCACTTAACCTCTGTGACAGGGACTGTGCCAAATACCTTGACTGAACATTTCACTGTCCCACTCTGTGGAAGAGGAGAATGAGGCACAGGGATATTACATGAGTGTTCGGCTTTGAACTGCTAATGATGAAACTTAGATTCCAACCTTGGCCATCTCTTCTTTTCTAGAGCTCTCTCTGAACTATAACAGCCCCCCTGCTACCCTGCATGATGTGGGAACTTTGTGTAAGAAAAAAGACATTCTAGTGGATTCAGAATCCCTATTGCCTCACACCAGAGTCTAAGTCACTGAGGTCACTGCACATGTCACAGAGACCTAGACATAACATTCAGTCCCATTTAATGCAAGACCAAATACTAACTCAATGAGTGGCCAGCCAAGTATCGAAAAGGATTCACTTTGTGCAACTTGGTGTTTCATTCATGCAACTAATTCAACAAGTAGCCCTAAGAAATGTTCACAATATTTTCTTTCCACTAGGGAAAAACCAGTAGCATCATAGAGCACAGAGAGTTAAACACCTAGCAAGTACCTCCAATTCTTCTTAGCTGTATGACCTTGGGAAAATGACATACCCTCTATATTTTAGTTCCATCAATTCCTCAACAGAAAAGATACCACCATTCTCATTATAATGTGTCTTGGTGTGGGTCTGCTGTGATTTTGTTCATTTGGGGTCCTGTCATTTTCCATTCCACTCTTTAGGTTTGGGAAATTCCCTGCTATTATATCATTGAAAAGATTGTGCATTCCTTTGGTTTGTATCTCTGCTTCTTCATCTATATTCTAATAATTCTTAAATTTGGTCTTTTCTTGTTATCCCATAATTCTTGGATTTTGTCCATGGTTTCTTACCATCTTCTCCGCATGTTCAATTCTACTTTCAAGATTATATATTTTATCTTCATTGTCTTAGGTTCTGTCTTACAAGTGGTCTAGTCTGTTGGTGATGCTTTCTATTGAATTTATAATTTGGTTTACTGATTCCTTCATTTTGAGTATTTCTGCTTGTTGTTGTTTTTTTTTTTTCCCTTCACAATCTCTAACTCTTTATTGAAGTGGTCTTTCACTTCCTGTATTTTTTCTTTGATTTCACTTCTTATACTTTGCCTCACATGTCAATTTAACTACATACCATCTGAACTCCTTCTTGGACATTTCTTCTACTGTGTTATCAGTGGCTTCTGTTGTTGAAGCATCTTGGTTTGTTTGGGGTACTTTATTCCCTTGTTTTTTCATGTTGTTAGTGTGCCTTCCCATCTAAAAGTATGGATCTAAGGCAGGATAAATTCTACCTTGTAATTCTACTTTGTAGACCTACAGTGCCTTTACTGGTGAGATCAATATCAACAGCACCCAGTGTACACAATAAATAGCCTTAAACCTAATAACTTCCGCTGACACGTCTACTGCTTTCTCGTGTTAAACCAAAATGATGAGTTCAATAACTATCTATAGTACAAAAAGAATATTTGTTAAAATGATTTACAATTTCAAATGGTGAATGAGAGAACAGAATGAGAGAATAGACAAGAGAGAGGAAGAATATGAACAAAGAGAAAAAATTAAAGACATAAGAATACAACAAAAATGCAAAACACCATTCATATATCATTATCTTCCACACACTGATGCATAAAAACCATCCTGTTCTAAATATGGTAAAGAGATAAGGGAATCAAAAAATAATATAAAACTTATAGAAAGTTGAACTGTCTCTGTCAGTGTTCAACAGTTTCTCAGCTCTGTCTCTGATGTCTCTTGGGATCACCAAACCCAGAGCAGCCCCCATAAACCCCAGTCTCTATCCCACCAATCTGGGCTTCTGTTACCTCAGGCTCAGCCACGCAGCAGTCCCAAGATCTCAATGCTGCTCCTATTTGCAGAGAGACCACCAGGGATACCCTCATGCAAAGAAGCAACCCCGAGATGCAGCAGCAAGACAAGGGCCACCAACACTCTCAGCAGGAAGGCCCCAGGCTCCTCCAAACCCACACTGGACCTGGAGGTCCCAGCTGGAGTCCCCAGACAGAAGCTCTTGTTGTGGTAAACCTGCTGGTACCCAGGCCCCAGGCCCTGGCTGGTGTTCCAAAATGGGTGCAACCAAACCTGGAGTCTCCCCCAAAGCAGTCCTCTAGGTCATGACAGCAGCTGTGGTGGTGGTGGTTGTTGGCAGCAGGGAGCAGGTCAGCAATATCAGCGGCTGCAGTGGCAGTTGCAACTGCAATTATGGGGGCAGCATCACCAGGTAATCTTTGGGGTTTAGCAGCAGTGTCGGCTTCAGTTGCATTCAGGGCAGTGGTTTTTTCTGTGGCAGCATTGCCAAGAAAGAAGACCTCCAGGCAACCTCAGCTGCAGCAGTGGAATCAGAGGCAACAGCAATGGCAGTAGCGGTGCAGGTGGCGGTTGATTGACAGGAGACTCATTAAAATGAGGATGACTAACATAGAGAATAAAGATAAAATCTTAAAGGCTATGAGAGGAAAAAAAAAATCAAATTACTTGCAGGGGGAAACCAATTCAGATCCCAACTGATTTCTCAGCCCAGACCCTCAAAGCTAGGAGGTCCTGGAATAATATATTTCAAGCTCTGAGATAAAATCAATGCCAACCAAGAGTTTTATATTGAGAAAAATTAAGTTTCAGATTTGAAGATGAAATTAAAATATTCCATGATAAACAAAAATTAAAAGAATTCACAACTAGAAAGACTACACTACAGAGCATTCTCAACAAAATATTCCATGACGATGAAGAGGAAAAAAAAAAAAAAAAAAACTAAACACTAGCAAGGTAAGGATCTACACTAAAGGGACATTCAACCAAATGAGAAACTAAGACAAATCAAAAACCAGAAATAAATCAAAATAAAAAGGAATACAAATCATATCTCAATAATAACTTTGAATGTTAATGGCCTAAACTCATCAATTAAAAGACATAGACTGGCAGATTGAATTAAAAGCAACACCCAACTATATGCTGTCTTCAAGAGACTCACCTCATGGGCAAAATCATCCATAGGCTGAGGTGAAAGGATGGGAAATAACTTATCACTCTTATGGATTATGTAAACAAGCAGGGGTTTCCATTCTTGTTTCAGACAAAGTAGACTTCAAACCAAAGTTAATCAGAAGAGACAAAGAAGGGCATTTCATACTTCTTAAGGGAAGTATACATAAGCAGGACATAACAATTATAAATATTTATGCCCCAAACAAAGAAACATCTATGTACATCAAACAAACCCTTCTCTATTTCAAGAGTCAAATAGACCACAATACAATAATACTGGGTGACTTTAACACACCTCTCTCACTACTGGACAGATCTTCCAAACAATAACTAAATAAGGTAACTATAGAACTAAATAATACAATTAATAATTTAGACTTAACACATATATAGAATATTTCATCTATCAATGAGCAAATATACTTTCTTCTCAGCAGCACATGGCGCCTGGTCTAAAATAGACCATATCTTATGCCACAAAGCAACTCTTAGTAAATACAAAAAGCAGAACTAATACCCTGCATTCTATCAGATCACAATGGAATGAAATTAGAAATCAATGATAAAATAAAAACTAGAAACTACTGTAACAAATGAAGACTAAATAATACACAATTGAATGATGAATGGATAGTAGAAGAAATCAAGGTTGAAATAAAAAAATTCTTAGAGAAAAATAAGAACACTGATACAACATATTAAAATCTCTGGAACACTATGAAGGCAGTACTAAGAGGAAAATTTATTGCATTGAGTGCATTCATTAAAAGAATAAGAAGTTAATAAATAAATGATCTAACACTACATCTGAAAGCCCAAGAAAAAGAAGAACAATTCAACATCAAAAGCAGAAGACGGAAATAATTAAAATCAGAGCTGAAATTAATGAAATTGAAACAAAAGAAACCATGGAAAAAATTGAAAAACCAAAAAGTTGTTTTTTGAAAAAATAAATAAAATAGATAAACCCCTGGCCATGTTAATAAAGAGATAAAGAGAGAAAACTCAAATTACTAAAATACAAGATGCAGAAGAAAATATCACAACGAACACATCTGAAATAAAGAAGATAATTAGAAACTATTTTGTAAATTTATACTTGAATAAAATAGAAAATATCAAAGACATTGACAAATTTCTAGAGATATATGACCTACTCAAACTGAATGAGGATATCATACATAATTTAAACAGATCAATTCCAAGTAATGAAACAGAAAAAAACAAAACAAAACATCAAAAGCCTACCAACCAAGAAAAGCCCAGGACCAGATGGATTTTCAGCCAAGTACTATAAGCCATTCAAAGAATAATTAACACCAATACTCCTCAAAGTATTCCATGAAATAGAAAAGGAGGGAACCCTTCCAAACTCATTCTATGAGGTTAATATCACCCTGATACCAAAACCAAAGAAACATCAAGGAAAGAAAATTTTAGACCAATATCCCTGATGAACATAGATGCAAACATTTTCAAAAATATTCTGGCAAATTGCATACAAAAACATATTAAAAAGAGAGTGCACCCTGATCAAGTGGGATTCACCCCAGGAATGCAAGGTTGGTTCAATATACAGAAATTAATAAACATATTCATCATATTAATAGACTTAAAAACAAGAATTATATGATCATCTCAATAGATGCAGATAAAGCATTTGACAAAATACAGCACACCTTCATGTTAAAAACACTAGAAAAACTAGGGATAGTAGGAACATACCTCAACATTGTAAAAGGTATGTATGATAAACCCAAGGCCAGAATCATTCTAAATGAAGAAAAATTGAAAGCATTCCTGCTAAAATCTGGAACAAGACAAGGATGTCCTCTTTCACCACTTCTATTCAACATCATTCTTGAAACTCTAGCCAGAGTAATTAGACAAAAGAAAGAAATTAAAGGGATACAAACAATCACTATTTGCTGATGACATTCTGTATCTAGAAGATCCAAAAATTCTACCAGAAAACTTCTAGAACTAATAAATGAATTCAGCAAAGTAGCGGGATATAAAATCAATACCCATTTATCAAACACATTTCTATACATCAGCGATAAATCCACTGAAAGAGAAGTTAGAAAAACTACTCCATTCACAATAGCCTCAAAAAAAACCTGAGAATCAGTCTAACAAAAGAGGTGAAAACTACAGAACACTAAAGAAAGAAATTGAAGAAAACCTCAGAAAATGGAAAGATCTCCCATGTTCCTGGATAGGCAGAATTAATATTGTCAAAATGATCAAGTTACAAGACGCATTATACAGATTTAATACAATTCCTATTAAAATCCCAATGACATTCTTCATAGAAATAGAAAAATCAATCATGAAATTTATTTGAAAAAATGAGAGACCCAGAATAGCTAAAGCAATCCTTAGCAAAAAAAAAAAAAAAAAGGGAAAAACAATCTGAAATTTAAAGTTACTCTTCTTTATTCCCTTCAACCACACTTCATTCCCAGTCAACCACAGTACTTACATCACAGTAAGATATTTACACATCTGTTTCCTCCATTACTCACTAGTTCCATATAGGTGGGGCATATATGTTATTCACCACTGAGTCTCCAAATCCTAAATTAGTACCAGGCACATAATAGATGCTCAATACATATTTATGGNAGAGAGCCTACAGATTGGGAGAAAATCTTTGCCACATGCACCTCCGATAAAGCATTAATCTGTAGGATATACAAAGAATTCAAAAACTTAACACCAAAAAAAAAAAAAAACCACCAAATAACCCAATCAATAAATGGGCTAAGAAGCTGAGCAGACACTTCACAGAAGAAGAAATATAAATGATCAACAAATATATATGAAAAAATGTTCAACATCTCTAGCAATTAGAGAAATGCAAATCAAAAATACTCTAAGATTTCATCTCAATCCTGTCAGAATGGCAATCATCAAGAATACAGGGAACAATAAATGTTGGCAAAGATGCGGTGAAAAAGGTACACTCATACACTGCTGGTGGGAATGCAAATTGGTGCAACCACTATGGAAAGCAATATGTAGATTCTTCAGAAAACTGGGAATGGAACCACCATTTGACCCAGCTATCCCACTCTTTGGTTTATACCCAAAGGACTTAACATCAGCATATGATAGTGATGCAGCCACATCAGTGTTTATAGCAGCTCAATTCACAATAGCTAGACTGTGAAATCATGATAGGTGTCCCTCAATAGATGAATGGATAAAGAAAATGTGGTATATATACTCAATGGAATATTACTCATCTGTAAAGAAGAGTGAAATTATGGCATTTGCCAGTAAATGGTTAGAGTTGGAGAATATCATGCCAAGTGAAAT
Source organism: Marmota marmota marmota (assembly GCF_001458135.2). Taxonomy (NCBI): domain Eukaryota; kingdom Metazoa; phylum Chordata; class Mammalia; order Rodentia; family Sciuridae; genus Marmota; species Marmota marmota. The sequence goes on from NW_026000022.1 coordinate 3,237,130, forward strand.
AAGCCAATCCCACAAAACCAAAGGCCAAATGTTTTCTCTAATATGCTGATGCTAATTCACAATAAGGTGGGAGGGCACTAGGGAAGAATAGTGTTACCTTAGATTAGGTAGAGGAAAGTGATGGGAGGGGAGGGAAGGGGGTATGGGGATAGAAATGAAACAGACATTATTACTGTATGTATGTATGTCACTGCATGATCAATATGATCCTTCAACGTGTATAGTCAGAAAAATGAGAAATTATATCCCATCTATGTATATCAAAGTGCATAAATGCATTCTATTGTCAAGTATAACTAATTAAAACAAATATATTTATAAAGAAAAAAAGAAAAAATACCACCCCACAGTATAAAAAAATAAAATAAAAGAATTATCAGTACAAAGAAAGAGCTCAAAAATCAGAGTTATCACTGTTGTTAAATTTGTCTTGACTTTCATTCAGTAGAAATTTAGAGAGCACAATTTATTTATTTGATTGTTTTGGGATTGAACCCAGAGTGCTTTATCACTGAGCTACATCCTCAGCACTTTATTGGGTTTTGTTTTTTGTTATTTTATTTTTGTTTGTTTTGAGACAGGGTCTCACTACATTGTTTAGGACCTTGTGAAGTTGCTGAGGCTGGCTTAGAACTTGCGATCCTCCTATCTCAGCCTCTGAAGCTGCTGGGGTTATAAGCACGCACAACCATGACTTCATTTACCTACATTTATTTCACTCACGACACCCTTGAATGGATGGTCACTATTATTCCTCCATCTCTATTCTACACGGAGAATAATGAAGTGACTAAAATAGCCAGGGCACTCTCCAAGGTCAAAGATCTAGCACTGACCACGTCAGCATGTGGGCTGTGCTGGCTTGACTGTGGTTGAAAGGGCATAGATAATTTTTGAAATATATTTAGTGACACAAAACCATGTCAAAACTATGGTATTGGGTGAAAAACTAAGTTCACAAAACTTTGCATGACTGTCTTCTGATTACCTATCCGAACCACCCCATGATGCCTAGTGGCAGGCTTATGGATGAAATTTGCTTCTTTCTTGTTGTCCCTTTGTACTTTCTGCATGCCTAATGAATACCTCTATTATTACTTTTATTCATAAAGAAAATCAGCTTGGAGAATTAAAATATGTCTTTAACATGTTTTTGTTTTTTTTCTCTGTCCTATTGCATCTTTGCATAGGCAGGCACAGAACTAGGGAACTCTTTGCAGGGAGGGACTTGGTAGGTAGCAACATTTTTAGCCGTTGGGCTCAATTTTTATGATTCAAACAATAACAACCAAATTAACTTGGTATACTTTGTCTGTGACCAACAGAGAAAAATACTAGAAAATGTAAACTACTGAAAAGCAGTCAATCAATAAGTCAAAAACCACAGTGTCTACAAGCAAAAGATTTAGGCATTGATTGTGCTGACAGACATTGAGGCCAATTATATAGAGTACAGCAAAGACAACTATTTGTCTGAATTCTTAGGAATAAATGATTTAAGGGCTAAGGAGCCAAATCAGTGGTGAAATGCTTGCTTAGCCTGCATGAGGCCTTGGTTTTGATTCCCAGAACAGCAGAAGAAAAAAAAAATAACTTTGGAAATAATGAATTTAGAAAAATCTGAAAATTCAAATTAACCCTTTTAAAAAAAATCTCCTTTCTGATTCTTTCAGAACAGCTTTTTCATACACAATGCTTTGTCTTTTATCTTAAAGTATTCTGTATCACAATGGACAGCGTAAGTATATGGAATCCCAGTCCTGGATTCAAGTGCAGTGGCACCACATATTCTGATAGTCTTTAAATAGGAAGCTGAGAATTCTCATTAAACCAGGGGATGGCCTTCTGAGAGTCACTGTGATTCTTTCAGATAGGAATAAAACTAATGCCCCCAGATATGAACAAGAAATTTCCTTCTCAATACTTACCTAGGGAAGAAAGTCAGGGATCATTTAACTATATTAGCAATTCATGGAATGGTCTAGATATACAATAACCTTCTCAAACAGTCTGCTGTCCCTTTCTATTACTACTCAAAACTATAACAGATCTATCTGACAACTGTGTTGACTCTTTGGGGTCTGATTAATGTGTTTTGCTTCTGAGCAGTGAAAACTATGACATTAGATCTATACAAAGTGATTTGCTAGACTTTTTGTAACACCAACACCTAATACTGGAACTAGATTTTGTACATATTCAGTAGGATTTTTATTTGATTGTTTTGTTTCGTCAAGTTGAATTCAATGAGTGCTTTCTACATTCCAGGTATTGTCAACATCTTGACATCCTTTGAGGTAAGGTTGGTACCACTGTCCCTCCACGTGTACATTGGCATGCTCCATTCCACACTCAAGCATTGATCCCCTGATAGGGCTTAACTGGGTGGTAACTGTAGGCAGGTAGTGTGTGGCTGGGGGAGGTAGGTCCCTGGGGGCACACCTTTGACATGTACATTCTGTGCCTCTCTTTCTGATTCCAGATTGTCATGTCCTGAGCTGCTTTCTTCCTCCGAAATCTTCTGCCATGATGTTCTGCCTCATCTTGGAGCCATGGAGCTGATGGTCTAAGGACTGAGACATCTGAAACCATGAGCCCCAAATAAACATTTTCTACTCTAAAATTGCTCTTATCAGGTCTTTTGGTCACAGCAACAAAAATGTTGACTAAAACAATACTCGAACTTACTGCATTTTCCTAGGTCTTAAGACTGCTTGCTTTCACACACTCTTTTCTACCCAGATGCCTTACAAATCTAAGTCATGTTTGATTCCTCCCTTTCCTCTACCCATATCCAATACACCAGCAAGGCCTTTCCAGTTTGCCCCTGAAAATATACTGCAATGGCCCAATGGTGCAAAGGAATGGAGCCTCCTAATTCCTCCAATGCCGTCACAAACCTGTTCTTTCAATTCCTGGCCACATAAGCTGCCTTGCAGTTCCTAGATCACATCTGGCTCTTTTCCACTTGTCCCCCTACCTGAAATCTTCTTGCTGCCATTTTTTTTTCACACAGATAGCCCTTTGATACTTTCATGCATCAGAATGTTCAGAATTCTCTCCTTTTAGAGAAACCTTCTCTGAGTATACAACAAGCATGGTTTCTTATGTCATTGTCTTGTGTTTCATATCTATTTTTGTTCACTTGTTTCTTGTCTATATTCCTTGCTTGAGCTCTCATTTGAAGAATGAAATGACTATTTATGTTTTGTTTAGTAATATATATTCAATATTTGGCACTATTCATGACACTTATCATAGGATACAATTCCCATTTATTGAATAAACTAGCAAATATTTTAGAGGAAGACATTGACCCAAAGTGAGGTGGAATAAGTTGTTGATATATGGTTAAAATACAGGATTAGAATTCAGGTTTTTAGACACAGGCTCCTTACTCTTCCCTTTATACCATATCTGTCTCCATATAGGGGACCCAAGTAAGAAGCTCAGAGGAAACCCAATTGGCTTAATTTTCTGCAAGGGAATTGAAAGAAAAAACCAACCATGGCAGGCTTCTTTTTTTTTTTTTTAATTTTTTATTGTGGGTTGTTCAAAACATTACAAATTTCTTGACATATCATATTCCACACTTTGATTCAAGTGGGTTATGAACTCCCACCTTCACCCCATACACAGATTGCAGAATCACATCAGTTACACATCCATTGATTACATATTGCCATACTAATGTCTGTTGTGCTCCGCTGCCTTTCCCATCCTCCACCCTCCCCCCTCCCCACCTCTCCCCTCC
>NW_026000022.1:3244651-3289021 GCF_001458135.2 Marmota marmota marmota
CGGCGGCTCTGCCCTGCCCCTCCTACCACGCCCATGTACCACTGGGTCGCGGGTCTGCCCACCTTGCGGGTGCGGGTGGCGGCTCCGCTCAGCCCCCTCTCCAATTGGGGTCACGCGGTCACCACGCTGGCGAGCCGCTGGGCCTGCTCCGGGCGCTGGCGGCGGCCCGGCTCCTCCATGGCATGCTTCTTTAGAAAGGAAATTTTGTTCAAAAAAGCTTATAAATATTAAATAAACATTTATAAAGTTATAGATTGCTAGGTGGTTCCAAGAAGATGTTCATCAACACAATTGGTGCTGTTGTGAATTTACAGGGAAACATGATCAGCCTGTGGCACCTGCATCACTGCCCGTGCCTGACCCCAGTCAGAGAAGGTCGTGAGAGCGCTCACCGAGTCCGTTCCCCTCACTCACCACCCAGGAGAGGCATGGAATATTCTCAAGATGAAATGTGCCCTTCTTTTTAGCAAACCTCAAGAGCATAGGAAATTCTGAGACATACAGACATGTGTACACGTATGTTTAACAGGCATTTCTTATATACAGGCATACATATATTATAGTACATGAAATATATTTATATTTTATATTTTTATAAATACACATACTGCATGTATATGTATGTGAATATGTGTGTTTGTATTCAGACATATATATGCATATAATCACACCACTTGTGTGATGTATAAAGAGGTTTATCCAGATCCATGCATACATATGCATACATGTCACAGATATATATGTATATATGTATACGTATAAACATGCCTAGGTATGTATATGGACACATACATGTTAATCCGACTTTCTATTTCACACCTCTCCCAGGTATTAACCTGCACCTACAACATCATAGAGAGAAAATTCCCTTGTATTTTTGGAAGGTAAAGATACTCTATTGATATTCCTTATATTTCTCTGTATGCACTATGCTAAAATATAAGGCAATAAGCATTCCTCTTGGCACATCACTCTTTTTAAACTATGCTGTTTAAATGCCTATTTGTTTAGAGATTTTTTAATGCCAATAGTATCTGTAAGCATCAGTGAATTTTTTAACAGTGGCAGTCTCTCTTTAGAATTAATGGAAAAAGAAATGCTCAGAAAAGAAATATAAGAATTGTCATGTGAAGGGAAAACCATCCTACAGTTTCTATGAATTATGTCACAGTAACTCTGGACTCCCCAAAGCATGAGGATATTATAACCGTGGCTGTGTGTGCATTCATTTGATCCGAGTGAGACCTCTCCCCACTGAATTATCTGCATAATATCAACTTTGGTGCAGGATACCAATTACTCCCACCGTGCTTGTTTCATAAAGCCAATTTAGACAATGTCTATCACCTGTGTACACCAGGAGTCCCACCCTCATTCTGATTTAGCCAGAAGAAGAATCTAAAATCACTGAATCCATTTATTTTTAAAGACACTTTATAAATTATATAATTATAAATAAATTGTAATATGTATAATTTACATAGAAGAGGGTCAAATCACCTACATAATTTAGATTGAATTAAATAGAAATATTAGATTTATCCTACTGTTCTTCATATCCAGAGGTAGATTCTTTCATGAAACTCCATCCTCCCATTGCCTCTTTAAAACAATGAAGGATTAGGTCCTAAGCAACTTAGAAAGACCCTGACTCAAAATACAAAATAGAAGATCTGGGATGTAGCTTAGTGATTACATGCCCCTGGGTTCAATCCCCAATAAAATCAATCATCAATTGACCAATAAAATAAAACAATGAAGGATTGGAATTCAGGTCTTCAGACACGGGTCCCTTACCTTCCCGCCACACAGAACAGGCTTAACAGCACACAGCAGAGGAGCACAGCATTTGAGTCTAGAATGGGTCTCTGGTGTGTTTCCATCTGATTTCAGACTCTCCTCTCACCCATCGACTGCTCCTGGAGTACAACGTCCCTAGTGTTCCCTTAGCCAGTTCAGAAACTCTGCACTCTAACTGGACGCTTGTCTTCCTTCTTCTTCCTGCTAACCAGACAGATCTGTTAATCGTAGGAAACTCCTTCACTGTTTCCCCACCTTCCTTGATTGTTAAACAGCTAAGATTCTGTCTTCCTAGATTCTTGTGGGGCTTTATTCCACCTACATTTGCTCATCACTGAGGAAGCGACTCCTTTAGACAATCAACAATCGTTTGGTTTTCTCCTGGGTGTGGTGGTGCTCACCTGTAATCCCAGCAGCTTGGGAGTCTGAGGCAGGAGGATCCCAAGTTCAAAGCCCGCCTCAGCGATTTAGCGAAGCCCTAAGCAATTTTGTAAGACCCTATCTGAAACTAAAAGTGAGATGTTTTTTAATTTTTTAAAAAATTAGAAAAGGGCTGGGGATGATGCTCAGTGGTTGATCCCCTCTGGGTTCAATCTCTGGCAACAGCAACAACAAAAAATTTTTTTCAGTTTTCTATTTTATCTCTTTTATATGAGCTCCCCATTCCAAGTGAAGTCCAACCAAAATCAAATCAGGTTTTGATTTTTGCCTATAAACAGATTTGTTCTTATAGCTGTGACACTATTGGTCTTTTCCCACAATTCCAATAACATACAGATCACATCTACCTCATTTTATTAGTATCGTATATATGTTTGCACCTCAGACATTGTAAGTTTTTTTATAAGCCCAATTGGGTAACTTCTGTGAACATATAAATCAAGTTCCACATTGGCTGAATACACCATCATCAGTTGAGCAAAACAGTTAAAGTGGCCTCCGGGGAAACACAACTATATTACTGTCCCCCAAGAGAACTTGATTTTTAAAATTTTGCTTAGCTGAAATATATTGACTTCAGCCACTCAATTAATCTTTTTCTGCCCAAACTTATAATGTTCTCTCTCTCTCTCTCTCTCTCTCTCTCTCTCTCTCTCTCACACACACACACACACACACACACACATACACACAAACACACACATACACAAACTCACTTACATACACACACACACAACCTATATATACATATTGATGATTATTCTAAACAATACTTTATTCTCTATCATAGCCCTTTATAGATAGGTCTTTACCTTCAAATTCAATAACTACATTTCATAGATTAGTTGTAAAAATGACCAAATGATCTGATAGCATTTTTTTTAAGTCTTACCATCAACACATAAATTGGGCATAACCCTTGAGCTTCCCTGTACCCATCTCCAACTGTGCCTTCTGCTGTCTGACTGTCCCAAGTCAGCTGAACAGGTACCAGTGGAAAAGCTCACAGCCTTCCCAAGTGTCCGAGGGATCATTCTCCATCATTCTTTGCCCTCTTTTATCACTCTTTTTAGAAGCATCACTGAAAATGTATCATGTTTGTTAAATTGAAATTTTATAATGTCAATTCAACACTTTGGAATTTTTTTTTTTTTTTTTTTTTGGTACAGGGATTGAATCCAGGGGAACTTAACCACTTAAACACATGGAAATAGTGTTTCAAGTCAGATATAAATACATGGTAGCCACTTAAGGATATTAGAAACTGAGGGTAATCATCTGAAATTTAGAAACATTCAAATCTTTACCGAAAGCAGGTTTGTACATGAACTCTAAATGGCATACAGTACTCCAGAAAAAGGTTTCACTCCACAGTTCTATGAAAAGGAATTGTATTTTCAAATGACATGAACTAATCAAACACATCTCAGTATCACTGGGAAAACTTAATGGCATGCCACCATATCACAGGCATTAAGCATAACAGAACCCATAGTTAATTTTCTGATAATCAAGCCAAAAAAGCCAAGAAGTAAATGGAGCAATATAAAAATGAAACAGAAAAAGACAAAGGTAAAGTTCCACCAAAAACACATTTATGATATCACTGAAATGACTTGAGAAACCAGTTAAACCCCTGGAGCTTTTTAAAAATTATTATATTTACAGGCAGGTCCTGTTACTAAAATGCCCTCCTGATTATGTAGATAGATCAGACCTCTGCTATTTCTCCAAAGTTCCCTCCCCTGGAAACAGGAGTAATGATAGAGCATACAATGTACAGAAAGGGCTAGCAAAAGTTCTCCATTGCAGCAACAGCTGGATGAGAATGGAGGCGAAGGGAGAGTCCGTCTTTCCCAAAGCAATATCCAGGTGATCATTCCTCTGCCTCAGTCCCACTTTCCATCTCACCACAGTTGCAAAATGAAACTCAGCTTCCAACAAAGCTTTCACACTGTGCTGTTCCTCCATTCCTTTGCTCCAAATTTCTCCTTGATAGAAGCTTCCAGAATGAAAACACAACCTGTGCCCCTCAGATGGGTTTGATTTCAATCAACATTCGAGCCAAACAAACATCTTTGATATGCAAATGTCTGTGCTCCTGAATAACATGAAATTATTCCTTTTCTTCCAGGAGGTTAAAGAAAATTGTGGATCTGTAAATGTTAACACACCTATGGTAAAGATGAAGAAATTGAGGGGCAGTAACTAAGGGAATCAAGTGAGCAAAAGAATTGGAACCCACAAAATCTGGGGGATAGTTAATATTTCATGTTCTTTCATAAAGCAAGACTATTATAATCCTCATATGGAAGTATTTTGAAACTTTATAGCTAGAGAATATTAAAAGCATGTTTCATCTATAAATTTTCACAGGCAGAAAATCTTAGCAATATAATTTTTAAGTGGGAATTTTAAAATATCAAATAGAATTATGTACTAAGCTGAGGTGCTTGATTTTTTACATATTTTAAACCATATTACATTACATAATTAATCCCCTTTAAATTCATAAAATTCTCGTCTGCAGTATACAGAAGTTGGTATACAGATATACTGCTTTTAAATGTAGTTGAAGGTTTGTGTAAGCATGTACAGTTAGGAGAATAAAGTTAGGTGATCAAACTATTGTTGGTAAGAAAGTAGAATAAACACTCTTGGTTTCCTTTGCTGTTGCCCATTTTAACTTAGGAGTCCCTGGCTCCTGTTAACAGGAACAACTGCAGTCTATTTTTAAGTAATGAATAATTTGCTTACAGGAGACTGTCGATGGGTACATGGATATGTATGTGGGTAGAGAAGAAATGAAATACATTTTATGATATTTATTTTCCATCTTTAATTATTCTCCTAAGTTTTTTTTCCCTTAATCAGTGGCAGAAGTGAATGTGAGCAAGGAGACTTTAAACCAACCTTGATTTGACCAGGTTAGGGTCGCATGCTACTGTCAGACCTTTGCAATCCCTATGAACTCCAAAATATGAAATGAAAGGAAGGCCTATTTACCTGCTCCCTAGAGATTAAGTCCTTGCTAGTACTTAAAAAAGATGCAAACATGTTGGTGTTCAGAGAAATTCTAGAACCTTCTTACAGAGGAAATAATAAGTAAAATGATTCCTTCAAGATAACAAAAGGTACATCAACTAACATTATGTTGATACCATTATGAAAACACAAATAAGCTCTGTTTTAAAAATCTCTCAAAAAATGCGGGTGGCAATGGTTTGATTAGTGATGTATCTGAATATGTCGTCCAACAAGTAGGAAGAGCAACCCAGCCATCAGAGAAAAAAAAATCCCAGCTGGAGCCAGGAAAAATGACCAGCCATACAGGACGGAAGGGGTGAACTCCAAGCAGTCTTTCATTTTCATGCTCGTATAGCTTTCCATGTCGGCCACTGCCTGGACCCAGATGACATACAGCAACACCACCAGTGAAAACAGGACACCTGGGAAGGACAAAACAAACACTGTCACTTTCTGAACTTGTTGCCGCAGAAATACTGCATGAAACCCATCCATCACTTGAGGCTCTGCCTCTGCAGGTATCACTAGCTGCCTCACATATGGGATGATGTACTCGTAGTAGGCTCACCCTTCACCTTCGATTTTCAGAGTCTTGTGGGAAAGCCTAATTCAGCAGATGAATAATAGTCACTGCTGATGTGCATTTATCAGTACTTACCACAAGCCAGACGTGTGTTGCCTGTTTGAAAACTTCAGAGTCCAAATCCCAGTCCTTGTGGGATGGCATTCTAACGCTTGTTGGTTCTTTTATTGTATGCCTGGTTTGGGATGAGCACTGCAATACATTCTCTCTCTTAATTTATACAATAAAACAGCGAAATATGTACCATTACTCCCTGCTCCCATTTTTAAGAATACACAGACCCAGATGGTGGTTTTCAGAGCTAGTTTTCAGCCCAGGTCTTTCTGATTGTAGTTATACCATCATAACCCAGCTATCGAGAGATGCAATTAATTAGGGCCATGAAAGTAGAAGCCAAGATGGGTGCCAGACAAAGAAAGAGAAGAAAGTGCTGAACACAGAGAGAAGAACATCCATGATTCTTTAAAACATGAAATGTACATACTGCTGGGCACGGCGGCAAACGCCTGTAATCCCAGTAGCTTGGAAGGCTGAGGCAGGGCGATTGAGAGCTCAAAGCCAGCCTCAGCAACTTTGTGAGATCTGAAGGAACTTTGTGAGGCCCTGTCTCAAAATCAAAAGGGCTGGGGATGTGACTCAGTAGTTAAGCACCCCAGGCTTCAATTTCCAGTAAAAAAAAAAAAAATACATACTGAAGATTGATTGCACCATTTTCAAATAGTGTCTTGAAAGTTTGAGGGAGGGTTGATGATAAATATTCTGAGGAATATAAAACCCCAGGTTCAAGATCAAGAGCCTTATGAAATGGAAGGAAGGAAATCAGGAAGGGAGGGAGGGAGGGAGGGAGAGAGATGGTAATAGAAGCCAACATAACAATTTATCAACAACTTCCATCTAACTATAATACACCAGGCAAAACCATACTTGGTTTTGAGAGTAGAGAAAGTATTACACGCTGAACCATTGACCTTGACATGTGACATCACAGACAGTTTTGTGAACTCTGAAGTTGGAAGAATACCTCTTAGCCATATAATTTTCAAGTAACTGTTACTATAATTACCAGAGGAGAATAACACCTCTGCACCAAGCTACAGACTACAGAGAGTCACTTATGCTGATTTCCTACCAAGTGAAAACTCCACACATAAGACACACAGCCTAGGGATTCAGATGTGTCCCAAAGCAAAATATATTTGAAGGCAAATGTTATTTGTCCAAAAGTCCCAACTCGAACATGCTAAGGATTATTACACTCATTGAATTACTCAGCCAAACCATTAGGTATTTCTGTCACTGTGACAAAATGCCCGAGACAATCAGTTTATAAGAATAAATTGTTCTGGCTCATGGTTTCAGAAGTTCAAGTCCATGCTTGCTTGGACTTCTATCAATAAGCCTCCCTCCCTCCCTCCCTTCCTGATTTCCTTCCTTCCATTTCATAAGGCTCTTGATCTTGAACCTGGGGTTTTATATTCCTCAGAATATTTATCGTCAACCCCTCCCTCAAACTTTCAAGACACTATCTGAAAATAGTGCAATCAATCTTCAGTATGTATTTTTTTTTCTGGAAATTGAACCCTGGGGTGCTTAACCACTGAGTCATATCCCCAACATCTGTTGCTGTTGTATCTTCAGTGAAGCAGAAGATCATGGCAAAAGTGTGTGGCAAAGAAAAAAGGCTCAGCTCATGGTGGCCAGGAGGCAAAAACAGGGAATGGGCCAGGGTCCCAATATCGCCTCCAGGGACCCCCCATTCTGAGGAATCCTCCCATTAGACCCCACCTCCTAAAAGTTCTACCACTTCTCAGTAGCACCACAGGCTGCCAATCAAACTTTTATTACATGGCCTTTAGGGGCATTGCACATCCAAACTCTAAGGGGTATAAATCTCCATGTTCTAATGCTAATATGTCTCAAAAGTAATGCGACTCTGCTACTCAGAGCAGAAACAGAGGCTTACTGATAGAAGAGATCAGCTTTTAAGAGCCTGGCCATCTATCACGCTTTGCATATTAATTGCATTCCTACTGTACTGTGGATGCCTCACCCCAACTGAGCGATCAATTTTATAAAGAATCTTGAGGCCTTAACACAGAAGAAAGGTTCATAAATACGCTTCGGTGTGCCAGTACTAGAGCTTAGACCTTTCTTGTAATCAGGATACCAGGTACAGAGCAAGGAGGTATCAGCATAGATGCTTCACTAATAAGAAACATCTTTCACATAGTAATCTCCAGTGTGCATGCAACTACTGGTGCACAGATCAGAAAGAGAAAGCCACTGAACAACAAGTATCTCACAAAGAAATAGTAAAGTCATAGATGTCAGCAGACCAACTCCTTAGAAAGCTGTACAGCAGATTTTGACAATATGGCCATGCTGTGTGCAGTCTAGTGACTCTGCCTTCCAATACATTTTCCAGCAAATACATACACACTGTTCTCTGGTAAGTGAAGGTCTGGCTTAGTTATTTGCAAAATATCTTTTGGCTTATGCAAACACCGTGCACACCTTCGTGTTGCGGTTTTTATCTTTTTTACATGATGTGAATCTCATGCTTTCATATATCTTATGATAAAGGGAAATCGCCCTTGTGAAAAGCCAGTAGCTCTATACACATCAAAAGTTGTAAAACTCAACTCAATTAAGATGCTTAAAAGTGTATTGCGGGTAATCACATAGATGATTCTTAATAACGAAGAATTAACTTATATTTAAACATTGTCATTATTTGAGAAGGAATCAAATTAGAAAAGCATTGAAGAATAGTCATTTCTATTACAACAGCCTTTAACTTGTTTACTAATTGAAGATGCAGTCCATTTAATTTGTATCAAATCAGTTTATGATTATATCTCACCCATGGGGTAAAGTAGTCAGTGCCTCCCTACCCATTAAATGACAAGTGGTGCTTGTGGTATGTGTGTATATGTGTGCATGTGAGTGTGTGTGTTGAGAAAGAGAGAGAGCGAGCCGAGAGAGAGAGAGAGAGAGAGAGAAAGAGAGAGATGGAAAATGAGCTAACCAACATTGGTAAAGTGTTTACACCAAAGGGCAAAGATTTAGCTGATAATGCAGCAAGAATTTATCACAGGGCCTTACATGAGGTCTGTAGCCAAGACAAGAGGCAGAGGCTACAGAAATAAATGCTTTAAAACTAATTCGAGTCATGTGTCATATCACCAGAAAATTCAGTTACAAATTTGAAAGGGATGGAAAGCTAGAATAAGCCCTATGGCATTGGACTAAAATTGAATATATCAGTGTGAATTCATGATTTCCATTGGATGAATGGATAGAGAGTGATGGATGGATGGATGGATAGATAGATTAGACAAGAGAGAAGCAAATGTAGAAGCAAAAGTGTCTATGTGTTTCTTTTAAAACATGCATGTCTAATATGTTCTGGCTCTGTTCTCTGAGAGGGTCTAAAAGCATCATCACCAGTAGCATGGGTATACCAAGTGTCCAGACCTTGACTTCTCAAGGAAATAACTGAAGCCAGGCTATGTCAAGATGTGCACGATGACCCTGGACATCTTGTAATATCAGAAAGTAAAGACGTGTCGGAAGAAAGATGGATGGGAGGTGTTTCCCCAAAGCTCCTGGGTGAACACAGGAGTGTTCAGAGGTGAAATGATTGGATTGTGAGACCTGTAGCCCACTCAGTCCCTCCTAGCTTGACAGGACTACTGCGTGGGAGGTGACTTAAGCAAGTGGGGGGGGGGGGTGACTGGAGGAAGCAGGTCACTGGGGGTGTGCCCTGGAAGGGTTCATCTTCCTGGTGGCCCCTTCTCCTTCCTCTTTCTGCTTCCTGGCCATCATGAATGAGCAACCTCCCTTCACCACCCTTTCTACCATGATGTTCTTCCTCACCTCAGGCCCAGGGCAATGGAGTCAGCCAACCACGGATTCAACCTCTGAAAGTGTGAGCCCAAAATAAACTTCTCCTCCTCTCCAGTGTCTCTGTCAGTTATTTTGACAACAGCATCAAAATGCTGGTTAACATAGAGGTGTTTCTAGTAGACAGTTTGATGGGGCCTCCTATAGCCCAAACTGAGACAACGATCATCAAATACTGCCACATTATATCTTATTGAATAAAATAGGAAGCCACAGAAATATAAACAGATTAGTGAATAAATAAATGCGGAGAAGGGAAAGCTATCCCTAATAGTAGTAAACCAAATGATGAATGTAGAAGAAATGGAAGAATTAGAGATCACCACTTGGCATTCATTTAATAACTCAGACAAGAAACTAAAAGGGACCTAAAACAGGAGTTGAATTTGGATAGAATAAAAAGATATTTACATAGGCTCAGAATTTCTCTCCACAAAATACTTGCTAGTTGTAAAGGGGGATATATTAACTTTATTCTAAAGAAATGCAGTGAATTACCACCATATTCAAGTGATCAAAGTTAACATCACCAGGGCTGTGACAAATCAACATCACATGTCACTCGATGGACTGCACTGGGGAGAACACAGCATCACCGCAATGATAGTGTACCCCAAAATGCAAAGCCCAAGTTCAGTCACAAAGAAAGAGCAAACACCCAAATTCAAGATCATCCTACAAAATCAAAGACCTTTATTTTTTCAAGTGTCAAGGTCATAAAGGCCACTGAAGGACTTGTTCTGGTTTGGTGGAGACTCCAGTGACATAACAAGGAAAGATAATCCACAATTCAGGATTAGATCCTTCTGCAACAAAGACATTGATGGGACATTAGCAAAACTCAAATGGAGACTCTGGGTGAAAGGATTTGCAGTTTTGATGTTAATCTGGAGATAGTCTTCATCAAGCCCAAATGAATGACTTTAAAGCAAAAGTGTGGCAGAAGTCTGTGGCCTTGTAGGTTGGTAGGAAGATAGAGGAGGGGGAGACGGGGAGGAGGGGAGTGAGGGTGTGTATCCACCCAGCAGTACCTGTCTCCCTTTGGTGGGACAGCGTGACTATTAATGGGCAGTAACAGCCTTGATTTGGTCCACCTACCAGGTACAATGTCCCCACTGGGACAAAATAGAAGACTATTATTCCTTGATATCTCTTAAGACTCTCATTTATATAAATAGAAACAACAACTGGCTTAAGGAACAGATAAGTTACATTTCCAACTCATTTTCCCCAGTGATTTTTAGCAGGAATAGAAATTATTGCTAATATTTAGGTAGCAATTTGTTTTTAAATAATATTATTCTTAAATTTTATCATATATTTTAAAAGCACAAATTTATTTACAATTAAATTTTATGATTGTATTTTTTTAAAGTCCAATTTTAAAATTCATGAAATAGGTCACTGGAAGCAGAATCAATACTTGACACCAGGGGCTGGGGTTGTGCTCTGTGGTAGAACACTTGCCTGGCACATGTGAGGCACTGGGTTCGATCCTTAGCACCACATAAAAATAAAACACGGTACTGTGTCCATCTACAACTAATAAAAAAAAGTAACATGTTGAAAAAAAAATGTGACACCAAAGCCCAAGAAGATTTATGATCATAATAAAACCAGGGGTGAATAATTGGCACAAAGAGAACACTGAGTCTCTTATTGGTACCATGCGGAAAAATCATTCAAACTTAGGAATTTGCATGGATTATCTCACAAAGTTAAAAAATTTTCCCAAAGGAACTCTTTTTTGAGACAATGGACATATAAAATTACATCACAAATAGACATAGGAATGTAATTGAACTATGAAAACAAAATATAAAATATACATAAACGGCATATGATAATCACCATATGGAACAAAAACATGAGAATTACCCCAAGTCCAGGTCAAATACTGAGAAATAAAAGTGTGCCTCCTTAATATTTCACAAAAACAAGGACATAAAATAATGCATGCTGTAAAAATCTTTTTTACTGCTTTTATAAAAAAAAAAAGATTTAAAAATATTTTCCCTTGGGGGAAAATTAGCCACAGAAATGAAACTTTTCTTCTAAAAAAAAAAAAAATAGGCAAATGGAACTTCTTTATTCTTGTCTTGTACAGACATGCTTTTGTTTTAAAGAGAGGGTGTTTTAAATTTATTTAAGAATGATAAACTTGATCTTGAACCATTTGGATATAACTAAACTTTCTCTGAATGTGATTTAGATTAAATCAAAGGCAGTGATCAGCTGCTTGGGGAAGAAGCATCAATTCGAGCCTCTTCTTTGGCTTCCAGACAAATACAGTGGCAACTCATGTCAACTTCCAATAGGCTTAAGAAAGGCCATTGGATGTTGTAATTTAAAAAAAAAAAAATGTGTTATGAAGGAAGTGAAGGTGGAAAGAAATTTGAATTAGAAAATGGTCTTTACTTGGAGGGTGCAACCACACTAGACACAGGATGTGATCCAGCAAGCGCATCCACATAGAAGTATGAAGTAAACATCATACAATCCGGAGATGATAGCATCAGCTTACTCATTGAGGCTATTTTCAGAAGATGAGAATGAGGTCTTCTCTGATTAGTTGTCCACCAGGGTCACACATTTCCCCTGTGGCACATCTTAGACTAGAACTGGAAGGCAGGTGTGGCCGTTAGGATGGAGACATTCACGACCTCCCAGAAATAGGGAAAAAATAAGGAGGCAGTGGCGGGGGCGGCAGGTAAAATTTTAGGTGGAACTGCTGGTGAGCTAGCAGGGGAGTTTGTGTTAAGTACAGAGACAAAGACAAAATCTGGGGGTGTGAGAATGTCAAGGAGAGCAGCCTTAGTAGAGTGGTGAACTTTTAGCCAAGAGAAAAATTATAAGGGATGTGTTTGCTCTAATTTTCTAAGAAGAAGCATAGCAATTCATTAAGCATGGTAATCATGGCTGGGTGTAGTGGCGCACGCCTGTAATCCCAGCCACTCAAGTACACAGGCAGGAGGATCACAAGTTCAAAGCCAGCCTCAGCGGCTGAGCAAGGCTGAGCAAGGCTGAGCAAGGCTGAGCAAGGCCCTGAGCAACTTAAGGAGAGCCTGTCTCTAAATAAACAATTTAAAAGGGGGGTGGGGATGTGGCTCCGTGGTTAAGTGCCCCTGGGTTTAATCCTCAGTACTAAAAAAAAAAAAAAAAGTCAGAGGAGCAGTGATCATGAATGCTTTTCCTACATCTGCGTGCTGGACATTGAACAGCCAACTAACAACATGCCTGTGGGGAGCTTTTGCAGGTTTTAATCTTTCTCATATGAGCACTCATTCAATGAGCCTATTCTTGATATTTGAAGGTATTATATTAAACCCCAATAGTCTGAAGGTTTTTCTAATGGGTGAAGACATTCCCATCTCTTGTCTCTCTTTCTTATTCATTTAATTGATGTATGTTTTATAGAGTAAAATGTACATATTCCCAGTGTGTGATTTGATAAATTTTGACAAATGTAAACACCAGTGTAGTCCCAACCCACTAACAATGTACTCCTCACTCAGAGAGGTCCTGTATGCCCATCATTTCCCCACCCACCAAAGCCTCTATCACAATGGCTTAGTTTTGCCCTTACAACATCCTGTAAGTGAAATCATAATGATATACTGCCTGATGCTTTCAGCTTTTTTACTCACCATAACGACTGAGAATTCATCTGTGCCTGGGAGGTGCTACTCCAATGCCTGAGTACATCCCAACTTGTCTATCTGGTCATCTTCTGATGAACAATTGAGTTGCTTCTTGATTTCAACTATTAAGAATTAAGCAACTAGGGATATGTTGCTTTGCTATGTTCTAAAATATATAGAGAGTTTTGAAATGATGGACAGCATTTGTTTAGACAAATAGTTTTTTTTTTTTTAATTGCACTAAGAACACCAGGTCCTACTGATAGAGTAGGTAGAGACCTGAAGTCCACAGGCTAAAGGTCCTTCCCTTCTCTTCAATGAGACTTGCTAAAGCTGACTGAGAACACAGTTCTTTTAAAAATTGCCTTAATTATCTTCCCTCAAACAACAGTTTTCCAAATAAAACTTTTGACAGTTGCTTAAAAGCACTCAGAGTGATTAAGTTTTCCAAGTGCCTGAGACACAAGGATTGTTTTGTGACTGGTTGTTTTTAGTCCCTTCATTCATTTTAAAACTTTCATTATTACTGGAAACATTTTAAAATGACATGTAAATGAACATCATGCAGCTTAAGTGTAAAATGCACACTGTCAACAAGTCTCAACCTGGGAACACAACATCACTCACTCTCTCACCATTTTTTTCCTGGACTCCTTTGGAAAGAGAAGTGACTCTCAAAATACTTGGGGACCCTCAATTAGGGGACTAAAAAGGAGAAGAAGCTGGCTTTGTGAAGACCGGCAGGCGGCTTCACCTCCCGGGAGTGCTCCTTCACACTATGCCCTGGGGCCCATTCGGATTATTGGATTTGAGTCCTGCATTCAGGAAAGACTCCCAATTAGACTTTGGATGATATCTGCAAATGATATTCTATAACAGTCCCCTATTACCTGTGGTTTTATTTTCAATGGTTTCAGATTCCCAGGGTCAACTCTAGGCCAAACATATTGAATTGAAAATTCTAGAAATAACTAATTCATAAATTTTAAATGACTTTTATTACAGTATATTGTTGCAATTGTTCCATTTTATTTGGTAGTTATTGCTCTCAATTTCTTACTGTGCTTAACCCATTATGCCTCAGGTTTTTAATTTTATAAATATTTCAATAAAATTAACACAGGAGCATTAATATAGGTTGGAAATGTTAATCTAGAACATATATATTATTATGTTAATTAATATTAATTATCATTACAATTATTAATTACATAATTATATTATCATTATTGTATAATTATATTATATACTATATGTAAGTGTTTTAGATGTTCCACATCTGTAACAATGGGACAAAATGGGTTAATTTAGAAATTAAACTTTATCATCAGGGCACATGCATAGGAAAAAAAAAACATATTATGTATAGTTTTCAGGAATTCATGGGCCATCTTAAAATATACTCCCTGAGCGTGGCAGGGGACTATCACATATAGGGTCATTTCACCTATGCATTTTTTTTTAAGTATAGAGCATTAAGTAATTAAATACAAGCACTTTTAAAATGCCAAGTATTTGCAAGCCTGTTTTCCCCTTTTATGTGCTAGAAACCTTAAGAATTGTGGTGCTAGAGGCCTTTCTCAGTCCCCAGGAGGACCCAGGTATCATACTAGCAAAGGATGGGGATCCAGCAGGCTGACTTGCTCTCAGAGCCAGATCCCAAGGTCCAGCACGTACACTTCTCTCTACATGTTAGATAAAGAAAAAGGGGGAATGCCAATTCTACATTTGTTAAAACGTAAAACTTATCATCATATTGTAACATATATCCAAAGCAATCTCATAATTACTGCATTCATTAAAGAATGAGATAGTTTTTCTGGGAAAATAAGCTCAATTTTTAAAAAATAGTTTGGATTGTGTTTTGTAACAATTAGTTCTTTCTTCTTTACATTAATAGGCTATTGTTTTCTCTTATACTAAGCTTATGCTCATTCTGATGTATCATATTTCAGAAAAATGTAGAACAACTAATGCTTCCCTCCATTCTTCAGTTTCTCAGAACTTGTTTCCTGCTGATTTTTCTCCAATTGTCTGAGACAACTGTAATCCCTTACATAGTAATATCATGGTTACACCTATCTGATTTCCCAATATTCCCTGCTACACACTCCAAATTCATTAATTTGAATTTTCCACACCACCTTCCAAATTCATTAATTGCCTCTTCTCTTTCATTTTTCCAGACACGTATTTTTGAACCCACATAAAGCATATTGGATTTCCCAAACATTTCTGACTTTCTTAGGTTGGCATGATAATTGTCAGCATTAGTCATCTGTATACTCAATACTCTGTTCTCTATTGACAATTATGATCCTGAGGTTTTATGCATCCTTACAATTAGGATTTAACCTGGAAAGCAGGGTTTCATTGAATGTTATTACTCACAGTAACTGATTTTCAGGATATTGTTTTTTAAAAAATATTTATTAGTTATTGATGGACTTTTACTTGTTTATTTGTTTATAGGTGGTGCTGAGTCAAATCAAATCCAGTGCCTCACACATGCTAGGCAAGTGCTCTACCACTGAGCCCCAGTCCCAGCCCTCAGGATATTGTTGATGGGCACAAGCCTAGATTCTGACCACACGGGTTCAAGTCTCACCCTAAAGTTTTAGTGGTCAGAAAACTCTACACTTCACTCAGTACACTTGAGAAGTTTTGTTACTTCTTCATCTAAGCGTCTTCATTGGGAAAATAGAAATGAAGGGCAAGTGTCCCTTCAGAAAACAGTCTTGAGGAACAGAATGAGATATGACACCTGGCACCATACTTGAAACATAGCAACACCTGATAAACACTAGGCTGTGTTTGCTATCATCGTCCTTCTTAAGCTCTGGCATGAGCTACTGCTAATGTCTAGAAACTATCACTCTCTGAAGCCTTTTAAAGCGTTGCATGTGACCGAGTTATTTCAGGATGGCCAAGAAGCAAAAGAATCATCTCCCATGGCGCCTTCTAGTTCTAAGAACTAAAGTGAGGAAATGATTAGCTCAGTGTCTTACTACAACTCTCCACAAGGTGGCACCAGTCATCCCACAGTCCTAGGACTGAACATCTTGAACACAAGATGAATCCAGACTTTTACTCATTCACATTAAGGAAGTTTCCTGCTTTAAGAGTCCAGTCAAGTAAGTCACCTGCCCCTCTCTACCAGGCCTTTAGTTATAGAAAGTAAAAATTATTTCTAGAACAAGCTCTGAGCATAAGTCAATATGGTAATTCTAATGAGACTATACCAAATGTGCCTTTTTCCGTAACAAGAAAATGTGAAGAAAAAAAAGTCTCATAAAAATTATACGATGGAGTTAAAAAGCCAAAAAAAAAATCTTTAGCCATTCTAGTTGTTTCTGATCAAATTGACTATTTGTGGGGAGACGTGGAATGAAAGGCAAATTAAATTCTTACTATACTGAGTAAATAGTAGATGCTAGTAACACAGAGAGTTTAGAAAAAGAATAAAACTATGGGAATTAATTCTGTCTTTCCATGGCCAGTAATAATCTTGACATATTACTTATCTGAAAACTCCCTGAAATTAATGAAGATTTATTGTACTCCATAATAATATGTCACGTGAGTGAAAATATTCACTTACCTGCCTTAGCTCTAATTCTCAGAAGAAAACAGATTTTTTTTTTTAAAGAGGGAGATATGAGAGTTGGGAGAAGTGTATTTACTCCAATTTGAAGTTCAAGGTTTTCCAGAAAAATTCCACCAAATTTATATTTGGTCTGGCCTCTTGATTCCTAGATTTGTCTGGACAGGAGTTAGAGCATGACCCAGAATGTCTCCAACAAGGACACAGAAGAGCCATGTGAGGGGGCACTCAGGACAGCCACCTCTCTCCCTGGAGAAACCACCACTCTGTCTCTGCTTCTTCTCCTACTCATTCCTTCCCACTTGCCCTGGCTGAGAGGTTCCAAGCTCAGAATGGAGTTTGAAATGTGCATTTGGAATTCTTCCTCTAGGGCTTTGGGTCCCTTCTCCACATGTCACATGTGAACACCCCACTGGAAATAGGTTCTGAGAATCTGTCAGACACATTTAAACTGAAAAGCATCGGTGGGCGAGGGCAGGGAAAAAACACCCATGGAAAAATCTGAGAAAGAAAAGTAGTAACATTTCAAAAAATGTTTGCAATTAAAACTCTTTGCAACTATTTCCTATGTAATATTGAACAAGGTTGATTTTAGCACTTGACATTTATGAAAAATGTCAGACTGAGGATGTCAGAAAAACTACACTCACATAAAGGAAAGCCTTCTCACACTGTAATGTAACAGCTTTTCTAGATAAATTCCCAAACAGGACAAGAGGCAGCACACTGCAAGACACACGGCAGACCCTTTCAGAAACTTCAGGATAACTAGGATTTCATGTGAGTGAAAATATTCATTTACCAGCCTTAGCTCTAATTCTCAGAAGAAAACAGATTTTTTTTTTAAGAGGAAGATATGGGAGTTGGGGGAAGTATATTAACTTCAATTTGAAGTTCAAGGTTTTCCAGAAAAATTTCACCAAATTTATATTTGATCTGGCCTCTTGATCCCTAGATTTGTCTGGACAGGAGTTAGAGCATGGCCCAGAATGTCTGGTCTTGCTTACAAGAAGCTCTGAGGAAACCCAAACTGCTCTTCTATAGATCATTAAAATTAGGAGGCTATTTCTACTGTAAGAAGACCTTCTGGCTGGTAGGTAGGCCAGGCACAAATCATTTTTATGAATAATTTTTTTGTGTTCCACCCATCTCCAACACACCAGGGCTCTAAAAAGGTTAAGGCCTGGGCTTTGGGGAAGTATTCCATTCCCTGTTGGAAAGTCGGGCTTCTGATTTCACCTGAAAGCCTGTTTCTATAGCCACTATTAAAACACAGATGCTTTAGAAAGGCACCATAGCCAAGTATTTGTACCCAGGCCTGTTCTCTCACACAGAGTCCCCTTTGGCGTCAGTGGCCGATGGCTGTTGACAGGCTGGAGATTTCTGGATGCAGAAGCGCAGGCCCAGATGCAGAGGAGACGTGGGTGCCACCAGGACAGCAATTCTTTCCTAATCCCTTCCTGCTCTGGGTCTTCTGTTGCCTCCATGTACCGTACCCTTCTCCTGCTCTGAGCAATGCCACACTCCTCTTTATCTGGAGGAAGACAGGCATGACATGGAGCGCCTCTGTGTGAGCCATGTGATCTCTCAACTGGAGGAAAGTGACCTCAGAACTACGTCCCCTGGCTTCTAAGTAACTAAGTGAGGGATATAATCTCATGGCAATTGTTCTATTCCTTTTAATTCCATTGGCCTTTCTTAGTCTAGATTTTTTAGGAGGCTCACATCACTCCACATTTACAAAACATCTCTAATGCAGGAGGGACAGAGTGTCCACAGGAGGCTGGGCATCAGGCTGTTTGTCCTACGTGGCAGAGGATTTCCATGGCTCATGATAATTTGCTCTACTCATGGCCCTGATCAGCAATCACAGTCCAGGAAACCGTTGCCCCAGAGGGAAATTCACAGAATGGGACCTAGCAAACAGACATGTGCCAGGGGACAAGCCAAAGCTTTGCCTCCATCAGCACAAAAGAAAGAGACTACAGCAAAAGCAGTTTTTACTTCCTTTAACACACCTGGGCCTGAAGCTGGTCTCATCCTTTGAATTACCAGGTGTCTAAGTCATCTCATCACCCCAAGGGGTTAACAAGAAACTTGGCTGAGGTGCATAAGCTCCCCAATTCCCAGCATCCAGGTGACAGACTGTCCATCTCCACACTCATTCCAGACCACCATCCCAGACCACGTGATTTCAAGTATGAAAAGCATTTCTACCCTGATAATGCTTTCAAATGCCCATTTCTGGTTTTTGATGTTTGTCCTTCAATATCAGTATCTTAATCCTTTCTCATATACTTCCACATTTTCCTCAAACAGCAAAAGGTGTCCTGATGTTCCTTTGTGACATTGGAATTAGGAAGCATCAGCTATATGGTGGTTTTCTCTGTATAACCCAAATGTCTGGACCGCCTTGCCTACCCATTCTAACTCCTTCTGCAGCTTTCCTGTCTCCCCTGATAAAGGGTTGATGCTTTCCCTCTTGCAAGTAAAGACAAAGGTCAACCCCTTTCAGAATTCTCCATGAGTCCACATGAAAACAGGTCACAGTGGTTGTTCAGGTTTGTTGAGGTGAATAACAAGTCACTGAAACGCAAGCTTGGGGTTGCAATGTCCTGACAATGACTGTATACTCTGTGAGGAACTGACCCTCCCCAGGAAATACATGGCCTGCCCTGCCTGAGGAAGAAGCTGTCCCCCAAGCCTGGCCCCGAGACTGTTGGCCCAGCACGGGAGGGGAAAACCAGGAGCCCACCCTCTGCTCCCATCCGACAGCTGTGATATCAGCATCATCTGCCAAGCATGGAATGCCCCAAAGCAGTCATCTTACTGATGCCAAAGAGTCTTTCTATGTGCACACACCCAGCAATGGCCATTTGGAATCTGGCCGTGCCCTTCCCTAAGGCCATCTGCCTAAATAAAGAGTGTCCAGTCCTGTTTGTGGCATTGATAAAGCAGCCACAAGCACCCTGAGCCCGCGCCGCACCTGTTCCTAACTGCTCTGCAGAGCACAAGGCTGGCACAGAGCAGGCACAAGAGACGAGGTGGGCGATGGCAAGGCAGGCCCTAAAAGAAAGGGATTTAGACATTCTTTGAGATGTCTTCATTTTGAAAATATAAAGTCTAACCAAAGAAAGCACTGGAAATTCAATTCGATTTAGCTCAGTAAATGACTACATGCATGGATCTGTATTAAATGTAGCACAGAAAAGAACTTGGCTGGCTGACAAACCTAGCACAAGAAAAATCCTCCATTTTTTCTTCATCTTTTCCTGGGATAGTGTGTAAGTTTTCATCTTTGATTTTGAAGGGGTAGAATGCCTATCCTTATTACCAGGGATTGTTAATAATACACAGTTATAAGATTTTAAAAATCCTTCTGTGGAGAAGTGTTGAAGGCTGATTTATTGGCTTCAAAAGTGCTTTAAAGGATTCTTTAGTGGAAGAAATTGCTAGTGGACAATCATCTTTAGTTATCTGTAAGCACATGACTTTTCCTGCCCAAGATTATACAATGAATAGTAACATTTTATCTTATGCAACAGAATATTTCTCTCTGCTCTTGCAAAACAAATGATCAGACACAAAGAACATAGAATTGTCTCATCGAGGAAATTAAAAGTCAAATTTAAAGAAAGGATTATCATAATCATCTAGTTGTCTGGCTTTCAAAATAGGATACCCAGAACCCCCAGATACTGAAAAACTCTCAGGGGTCATCTGCATGAAGCACAAAGAAGGGAAGGCTTTAGGATATTTACAGGACCTACAGAATGAAGAAAATCCCCTGGTCACATTTTTAGGATCATGTGAGTACATAGCAGGCACTTGCTTAGTCTTCCTGCAATGTTCCCAGCCAAGTTTAATTCTCTGGATATACTACTTCCTTGCACAAATTATAAAATGAAAAAAAATGACCAAAAGTAACTATTTTTCAAAATACACACATGCAAACTCGTACGCAATTCTATAACAGGATTAAACCCAGGATCAAACAAAAGTTTAAAACAAATTTGCTACTTATGATGTGTTAGTACTATAGTGATTACATATTCCCTTTGATAAGGAACTGAGATAAGAAAAGTAGGGGTGGGTGTTGCTAAATGGCAGAGGCTTGCCTGGTGCAGGCCAGACCCTGGGCTCAATCCCCAGAACCACCAAAAATACAAACAGCCAAAGAAATAAAAAACAAATCCTTTAAAAAAAAAGAATCAGAAGGAATACGTTTACACATTTTTAGGCAAGTGATTTTATTTCTAGGAAGACAAACATGCACCCAAACTAGAATTTTGTTGGAGTCAAGGATAAAATGTGGTGTAGGGAAGATAAACTATTTGGTGAGGAAGATGCTAGGGAACACACATAATGTGTTTGGTCTTACAGAATTATGAATTAAAGCAGAGAGATTATAAATGTTGATATCTAAGTGAAAGAAGCCAGACATGAAGGTCACAGGTATATGAGTCCAATTATGTGAAGTAAGCAAACCCAGGGTGATAGTGAGAAGGCTGCTGACTTCTCAGGGCAGGTAGGGAGCAAGGGGAAGGAAGCCTGGGGCTTCTCTGTGACACACTGAAAAGGTTCTGAATCCAGAGCATGGTGATATTTGTACACATCTGTGAATATAATAAAAAAAACACTGAAGTATATACTTCAAAATGGTCAACTGTATGGTGTGTGACTTCTACCTCAACCAAAAAGGGTTACTAAAAACTGACAAGCCCTGGTGGGTAAAGCCAATGGAAGAAAAGATCAGTTAAACAGGCTTCTTCTCAGAGTGACTCCTTTTTTACTTTTGGCTTTTTACAGAGGATCCGTATCTGATAATTGTTTTATGTCCTCAGCAGAATTAAGCATCATATTATATAGAGGGTTTTGCTAAATGACCATTGATTAAATTACGATGGCAGCCTCATGAGCTGTCCTAGCAATGATTACAAAGGTAGCAAAGCTCCCCATTCTATTCTCATCACCTATCACTACAGTCTCCATAGAAATGCTTTGTCTGACCTGATGCCGAAATACAGCACAGTCTTGGGCAATTTGGTCCAGTCATATTGGAGCCCATCTACCTTTCTACAATTGTTATCTTTACAAATACAAGCCTTGTGCTTCTATTTTCATAAGAGTGGTCTGGTTTTACTTCCTAATTAAATGAAAAATTCACAAAAGTCATCTATCTCATGTTTTTCTATCTATATTATGATCATCTTTGCAGAAATTAGAAAAATTTATTGGAATGCAACTTAAATAAATGCAGGTGTTGCACAGAAAAGTATGTGTTTAGATAATGCAGGTGAACCACAATTAAGAAAACTCAGTGGTGATGATGTAGAAAAACATGTTTTCCTATTATAAGTAAATCATGCTGATATATCTTTCAAAAATATCATCAAGGAGCTATGTGTTTAAGAGCATACAAAATGTACCTCTGTTGTTCTACCGATAGAAAATCAATGGAGCAAGAGAGATAAAAAGGTTCTTGCTGACCTCTCCCCTCTGAGCCTCAGTGTTCTTGTTATGTAATGACAACACAGTGAGTCAAGAGGGTTATTGTGGTGACACGTGCAAAACAGAGTCAGACACACAGCTAGCACCTGGGAATTTTTGCACATGCACATTATTATATTACTATTACTAGAAGACTAGAATCTAGACATATATCTAGAAATGGAATAACAAACATATAGAGAAAATCCAAGGCCAGAATCCCACCCTTTTCACTATACATACCTGCCGCAATGTAGGAGCCTCCTCCGGCTTTATAGAGAAAGTGGCTGGCGAAGGGGGCTGCGCAGATAATCAGAAAGCTGGCGGTCACCACTGTGACCACCCCCAGGAGCATCAAGACTGCCCAGAAACCACGGTAAACTGGACATCACAGGAGAAAAGAAGGAAAGAAAAATACACTTAGATTATGGACACAGCAGGCTGTCACATGGTAAGTTTCTTAGCACTGCTAGATGAATCCCAGGCCATGGTCCTGAATTATCTTAAACAGGACTTCTTACCAGGTGACCTTGGACTCAGTGATGACAATGATGGTGACCTTCAATAAATCTTGAGCTCCAAATTTTTTTTTTTTTTTTTTTTTTTTTTTTTTTTTTTTGGTACCAGAGATTGAACCAACGGGCACTTTACCACTGTGCCTCATCCTCAGCACTTTTTTTTTTTCCTGAGACAGGGTCTCACTAAAGCTTCTTGGGGCCTTGCTAAGTTGCTGAGGCTGGCTTTGAACTTGTGATTCTCTTGCCTCAGCCTCCAGAGCTGCTGGGATTACAGGCATGTGCCACTGTGCCCAACTTATGTTCAGAATTTGCACCACACACATACCTCATACACAAGAGGAGCTCATTTTCCTGACCAGATTCCCCATTTTAAAAGTGGCAACACTTAAAATTCCA
Organism: Marmota marmota marmota; assembly: GCF_001458135.2. Classification (NCBI taxonomy): domain Eukaryota; kingdom Metazoa; phylum Chordata; class Mammalia; order Rodentia; family Sciuridae; genus Marmota; species Marmota marmota. The sequence goes on from NW_026000022.1 coordinate 3,268,058, forward strand.
GACCAAGCTCTCTTGAGCAAGTGCCAGTTGCTAGTTAGACGTGGGTATTTCCCAGCAAATGTACAAAGGCATGAATAGACATTCATATCACAAACACTTCCCAAGCACTTTGTACAAAAATGATTCTCTGAAAGCTAATGATAATCACCCCAAGCCCCTAAGCAAAAATACATTTCTATTTAGATCATAGCTCAGTTGGAAATAACTAAGGCAATAAAATTTTAAAAATGACCAATACAATTATAAAAAGATTTGTACGGTCTGTTTAAAAAAAAAAACCTGAAATTTTATATCAGATATACTTAAGGAATACCACATTCTATTAATGTTTGTATTTAGGAAGAGTCAAAATGAGAAGCTCAAGAGTCTCATAGTCAAGGACAAGCAAGGCCAAGTGAATGGATGCAACTGCTGATAAATGGACTGTAGGTTTGGAGATATATAGTAATCAAATGAAAAGGAATTCTAATAATCTCTTTTGAGCTGGATAATTACCAATCTATTAAACAAAGTCACCATTTCCCTAAGGCTAAAACAAGAAAATGAATTCTTGTTCACGTAAAAGAAAAAAAAACTCAGTGAAACATATTTGTCAAATTATAATTAAAAAAAACATAGAAACTTTATTGCAAAGTGAAAAGTTATTTTTCTCAACAGTCCTGCTTGCAAGGAAGAACTATATCAATCAGCTGGAACCTTGGAGAACAGAGGATGGCCAGATGAGATTTGAGAAGCCCTCACAGCTGAATGGGAGAGGAAGGCTGGAGGGTTTCTGTTGGTTATGTTAGACCTGGATGGGAACAAAAGGTCAGCATTTACCTCACTCCCCAGTGCTTCCAACTCTGCTATTAAAAGTATCCTGCGGCTGTTTTTAGGCTCAGCAAGGAGTAGAGCAGCAAAGAAATACAGTTGTCCCTCCAAATGCATGAGCTCTGTATCTAAGGGTTTAACCAACCATGGATAGAAAATATTTAAAAAACAAAATCATGCCTGCAATGAACATGCATAGACATTTTTCCCTTGGCATTAACCCCTAAACGATATATATAACAACTAGTTACATAGCATGCACATTGCATTATGTATTCTAAGTCATCTAGAGATGGTTTAAAGATAAGGGAGGTTGTGCAGAGGATATACAAATACTATGTCATTTCATATAGGGGGCTTGAGTATCCATGGGTTTTTGGTATTCTTGCAGTCCTGGAACAGATCTCTAGTGGAGACCAAAGAACAAGCATCATCAATGGCAGCTTTGAGCGTGGGAAGTGAGAGTGGCAGACTACAGGCCAAATATTTGCCAGACTTTAAGGGATAAGTGATGAGTCTCACATTTTTCATTTTCATTCACTTCACTTGCAGAATGGTTGGCGCTGTCTATCACACGGTGGGCTCTGTGCCAAACACGTGCTCGGGGGAGAGAAACACGACGAAGACGCAGTCCAAGGAATAAGAATCTCATTTTGTGATTCTGATTCTGCCGATCACAACTAAATCTGGATAAGTATGACCAACAACCAGCTGAAGACCCTCCAAGTGAATAGTAGCCAGTGGATTGAGAAGGGAGATCAGAAAGGTCAAGTTGACTGAGCAGGGTTTTCACATTTTGTTTTTCTCTTTTTCTTTATTTTTCTCCACCTGGATTTGGCCTGAAGGCAAGCCAAATTAGGAACCATGCAACGGTGAAAAGGGCAAATAGCAAAGAAAAAAAAATTAGTTAAGTGCATCAGTGTGGATAGAGGTCAAGAGAAAGAGGCCCCTGCAAGCCAGTGGTGGTGGTTGGTGGGGGCACGTGGGTACTTCCACTTTCAGATCAGCTTCATATATAGATCTGCACCCAGTGGAGGAAAGATCATTAAAGGTTCTGAAAGGTGATCTGACCCTTGCTGCAGGGGAAGCAGAAGGGACCTGTGTTGTAGTGACAGTGGAGGAGGCCTTGTTAGATTGTCTCCTTTCTTTTGCTGTGTAGTTCTGTGGCCCAAATGTAGGCACTGACCACAGCACAGAAGGCCAAAACTCTAATAAGAGAATTCAGTCCTAATGGCCAGAGAAACTGGGAAAAGGGGACTCTAGAAGCCAGAGGATGTGAAGGAAACCCCCCAGGGGAGAGAGCTGGAGAAGTGACTGTGAAGTTCTGTATTGCAACTTATACAATCACCAGCAATATGAAGAATAGCAAGGGAAAAAAAATAATGAACAAACATGAGTGTAATTCCAGAGATTTGGGGGACAATATCAAAAGTACATTGAATGCCATTGGAGGCAAGAGATAATAGTGTAGGAAAATATAAAATTAATGTCTAAAAATTTCCCTAAAGTGGTGAAAGTCAAACTTACACACACACACACACACACACACACACAAAATCCAGAGAGGAAAAAATCAAAGAAATTAGTACTGATGCATAAAAATAAAATTACTGAAAACTATAGATAAAGCCTTCAAAGTAGCCAGAGGGGGAAGATATGACACACTACATACAGGGAATGGCAATCCTAATGACTGAAAATTTCTCATCAAGGATGATGGAGGCCGGGCGGGGTTGTGGCTCAGTGATGGAGGACTTGCCTAGCATGCATGAGACCCTGGGTTCAATCCTCAGCAAAGCATGTAAATACATAAAATAAAGGTTCATCTACAACTAAAAAAATTTAAAAAAAAAAAAGATGATGGAGGCCAAAAGACAGTACAACTTTTTTATTTTATTATTTGTGGGGTGCAGGGGCGGGTAATCAGGAATGGAACCCAGGAGTGTTTAATCACTGAGCAACATCCCCAGCCCTTTATTCTAAATTTTTATTTTGAGACAGCATGTCGCTGAGTTATTTAGGCCTCCCTAAGTTGCTGAGGCTGGCTTTGAACTTGCAATCCTCACGCCTCAGCCTCCTAAGCAGCTGGGATTATAGGCATGGACCACCATTTGTACCACCATACAAACTTTTTAAGGTGCCCAAAGAGATGACCTATCAACCTAAAACTCTCCATCTAGTGATATCTTAGAGAAATAAAGGTGAAATAAAGTCATCTGTGAAGAAGGAAAACAGAATCTATCACATCACACCAGTTCTGTAAGAAACGCTAAAGGAAATTCTAGAGGCTAATGGGAAAAGACATAATAGCACTCCTGAAACTTAAGAAATGAGGGAAGAGAAACAGAAATGGCTGATATCTGTATGAATATAGTAGGGCATTTTTCTCCTATTTCTTTAAAGTACATTTAATGTTACAATTTGAAAGTATTATCAATATAATAAAAAATAGTAGAAAAACATAGGGAATCAGAGTGTCTGCAGTGTTTACCACACTCTTAACATTCTTAACCGTGGACCAGTCACTGAAGATTCTTGAACCTCTGTCTCTCTTTTTCTTGTAAAATATAGATATTTATATTCATTCTTTAGGTCTATTAGAAATATTGTTCATAATCTATATAAAACGAGACCAATGAATGACATTTTTGTGGTAGTTTTTATTGTGGCTCTTGTTCAAGTTTCATTGTCCCCACAATCAGGTGATAATGGGCTCAAAATAGGAAACTGAATTTACTCCCCTAGAAAGGCTTGTACATGTTTTTTATGTTCCATTGAGGTAAAAAGTGTCTTGTATGGCTTACAGTGCATATAACAGTCATACTTTAGCAAAGTAGATTACTAATACAGAAAGATCCCAAAAGATATTATGCCGTCTCCCATGGGATCCTTGTCCACTAACCTAAGAAATCATTGGCCATGTTTTTATATCATGTCACTCTACTCCTAAACTCCCAAAACACAAATAAGTGAAAGCAAACAGCTGACACAAGACAGCCAATACCTGGTGACCTCCAAACCAGACCTTCTGACCTACAGTTTGAAAAGGGTGATTCTCTGAGGACTGGAAATCTGGAAACTTCAGAAGCTGAGCTGAGAGGAAGCCCTGGTAGCTGGGTCCACAGGGAGACAGTAAGCCAAAGTGAAGGGCTCAGATTACACAGAGAGCAGAGGAATCAGGGTAAGTCTGTACACAGAGAGAAGCAGAGGAGACATAAGATTGAGAAAACACATGGGGAAGGAAATCAAGAAAGAAATGATAATTATGAATAGATGTTCCCCAGACTGTCAACCGCTAGATCCTGTCCTCTCATCTGCTCTAGGAAAATACCCTGACTTTTAATTGTGACTCTCTTTTAAAAAGAAGGAACCACAGATTGGGATTTACAGAAAGAGAGGGAGCAGTTTGCTGGCTACCTGGAGAAGTTTGACCACACAGAAATATCCTCCAAGGGCATGTCACCATGGACTTTATTTTTCTGCCTTATGCATCTAACATTCAAAAGTGCATAGACAGCATCATGCACATTTCAAACCTTAGAACTTCCTGTTTCTTGAGATAACTGTATACTTTTATAACTTTTTATAACTGTGTACTTTTCCTATGCATCACACTTTGATTCCATAATTAAAAATGGTCATTCCCAATCATGAATTGGCTTGTGGGGTTTGGTCATGTTTAGTCACTGTCTAAGTAAAGCTAAGAGCATCTTACCCAAAAAGTGAATTAAGTGCACGTTCTAGGGAGTCAAATCCATGTGGAGGTGCTTCTGCTTACTAATGGGGTGATTCGAATAGACCTTACCTGGAATGCAATATCTTTTCATAGGTTTGCAGTAAATATTAAATGAGATAACATATGAAAAGTGGCTGCATGCAGTAAGTCCTCAGTATATTTTCTGTGATTATTGTTAATTATCAAAACTCTAATATGAAACATTGTTATCAACAATACAGTTGACACAGATAACTTCTAATTTCATAGATCTAAGATGGGGACAGGCTTTCCATCGTAATACCTGTATTAGAAGATTCCCCAGGCATCCCATGTGTAGTCTTTATGTGCATATGTGTGTGTGTAGAGTTCATATATGTGTATATATACAATTAATATAATTTAATATTTAATTATATTTATGTAATAATAGTATATTGTTTTACATAATAACAATTGTGTTATTTATATAAGTAGGCATTTAAAATTATTGGTATACTTATACAATTTTGAGGGGAGCATGTTTATGTCTAGGTAGTATTTTTTTTTATTGTTTCAGATGCTGAGATCTTAAATAGACCTCAGAGAAACCTGAGTTTCTTTCCCGGCTTTTTCTGAGAGCCTGTGAGAGCTGCTAGACCTTGTCTTTGATGGTTTTGGAGTGTGCCTAGAGAAAACATCTAAAAATCCATCTCACACAATTCAATGTTTAACTTAAACAGTATTGAATATTTATTAATTCTATTGAAACATGAAGATTTACAATGTAAATAGATTTACATGCAATCTATATTATTACAATTTGGATTAATTAAAGGAAAGCTTTATCTGAATCCATGAAAGACCAGAATCAAATACTATTTTCAAAGAAATTAAGTTCTGTTGATTTTAAATAAATTGGTTGATTTTAAATAAATTGACCTAACCGAGGTCTTTGGCGGGGGTGAGGTGGTTGAAATGAGGAAGATGGCTAGTAATGAGTCTCACCTCAGATATTACGTAAATGGTTCATCTAGACTTTATTTTCCTAACAGATTAAACTTTTCCCCTTGTGGTATTACTTTCCCCAGTAATTTACTTAGTAACTTCATCCTAGTAGATGTCGAATGAAATTCATCAGCCCAAAGCATACTGAAATAGGACATTGACATATTCTCTATACCATTTCATATTTTATAACATTTCCCTTATGCTTAGTATCTCCTTTCATTTGAGGAGTATTCTGTTGTTTACTCATAGAGAAGCGCCATCAAGTCATTAGAGATTGTCTAGCTTGCTACAAAAGTGCGCGTGGAATGCAAAACTATATTCATGATGCCTGTTTTATTCATCAAGCATTGCAACTTCACATTTGAGATTCAAACAGTTATCAAAGGAACTCGCATCTTGAGTACATCCAAAAGGTCAAAATCCAAAAAGGCCTAAGTAGGAAACGTAGGAAAAAAGAAACTATTAAGAATTCTTCAGGGAAAAAACAAAACTACAGGACAGTGTGGAACATGAAATCAAATGGACTATTAATTAAGCGTGCACATTAGTATATGTGCTCGTGGGAATGTGCATGAGTGTGCCTGAGTGTGCCTGAGTGTGTGTGTGTGTGTGTGGCTGTACATCTGTGCATATGTGTCAATGTGTTAGTACGAGTGCACCTGTGTGTATTAGTCTATGTCAGTAGGTGTGTTCCTCTATGGCTGTGTGTGTGTGTGTGTGCAGATTGGCACAGACAGGAAGTGAATAGCAGAATGGGCACCTATTTTGATTTCTGTGTAAAGGGTTAGTAAAATAAAGCCCCGAGTGTTTATTTTTTCACTAGAATATAATAAAATACACCACAATCTTGTTAATTTAGATGATGGGCAAAAGCAGCCTGAAGCCTGAGTGGGGGTTCCATTCCAAGCCATTCACATGAATCCAATAACTCAAACTGGTGTCTCACCAGGGACCCCAAGAGCAGCCTTGCCAGGCTCGCTTGGCAAATGGGCACATGGCTGACAACCAGAAGCCACTTAGTTTAGCAAACATATGCCGAGGGCTCCCCACATGCAAGGCACCAAAAGCTGCCAGAGTAAGACATAATCCTTACCCTCCTGTGTTCATCCCAGCAGGGGAAAAGCAAACAGGTTTAACAGCTTGTGGCCAGCACCCTGATGGAGGTGCGGGAATATCACAGCACCCGATGAACTATTGAACCAAGAGCACACTTTTTGGAAGGTGAGTAGCAATGAGAAAAGTCACATTGTGCTAGGTCTTGATGTTTTCCTAGAGTTTCACAAAGCCAGAGACAAAGTCAGTCTCATCAGAGTCAGAAACATCCATGGAAGAAGTGTGCAGTTCCAAAGAGCCGCTCTCTTATACTGATGCTGGGGAGACACTGAACATCACGAATCAGACATAATGATCAAATTGGTATTACAATATAATTCTTATCACTGCATGGAGAATGATTTGCTAGGAAAAGGTATAGAACAGGGAGACTAGTTAGGCAGTTATTGTAGTAAACCCAGTGGGAGCTCATGAGGTAGAGATGAAATTAGGTTTGGTATTACTGCTGTTACAGAGGGTAAGAAACCAGAAAGAATAAAGGATGTTTTTATGAGTTTTGATTTGTATAGGAAGGGTTATGGAAAATGATATTTCTACGAGACAACCCCTAAGAACAACGGAAAGATGTGTGGCTCTGGACGAGGGAGGGAATTAGCCAAACACTAAACCTCTCCCAGTAAATTGTTTTCCAGGAACTATGGGCCCTGAAGGAGGGAGGCAGATACTGAAAGGTGTGCTGTGGACTTTAACCATTACCCAGAGTCGGTGAATCCTGGAAGAAGAAAAGCAAATAGTGAAGCTCTGGGTAACAATGGGTCCCAGAGGAAGGAAGATAAGCAGTGTTCTGAGCTTTTCCCAGGGTCAGTGAATTTTCGAGTTTTTACATCTTCTTTCCTGACTGCCCCAAACAACAAGTCCTGCCTTGGTCTCCAATGATTAATTCACCCTTATTGTAACCTATAAAGTGCAGACTCCTTCTGTAACCAGTGGGCCATTTTCGTACCCAGAAAATGAGCCCTGCCAGTGCCCCATTGATTGACTCTGCTGCAGAACAAAGGAAAGCTTGCTGATCCATTTGAGGTCTGCTACCATCCCCGTTATTTCTGTTTTCATAATGATACTGAAACCGGGTTGGTCATTTTCGTTTATCGTCTACACAGTTGGTTCAGTTAACATCTTACCAATTTCTACTGGATTTTTCACACTTATAATTTACACAACCAACCTTCTTTTATTCAGAGTACAGAGGGAGAAGTCAACCCAAGTGATCACAATTCCAAATTCGTAGTGTTTTGATAAGCTATTTTGCTGTACGTACATACCCAAATGTAAATATTTTATTTGCAGCTTAAAGATAAACTTAAGTGTTATCCATTTTTTCAAAACTTGCTATATTGCCTCAGACACCCACAAAGCTAGTTCATCCAGCTAATCCTCTGTTCCGACACATCCTGGAGCACAGAGTGTGAAGTGCTGTAAATGCTCTAAATGAAGCCAAAACAAAGCACGCCGCCCCTCCCCCAGCCCCCATGGCAAACAGGGGCCTCCAGCATATGTTGCCATCGCTCTAGGCGAGACGCTTCTGTCGTGCAGGCCAGCATGCCTGTCCTCCTCTCCATGCACTGCTTGTCTTGGCAGTGTCAGGAAAGACTAAAAATACGGAAAGCCCTGCACCAGAGCAGAAGGAAGGATTGTACAATATGTCCGCGTCTGAACTCTACAGTTGCCGAGGTGCCAAGCAAAGTCAACTGCTCCTCTTTCCCCACGGTCCACTGATGTTTTCTTTTATCTTTCAACACAGAAAGAACCCTGAGAGACCCAATGGAGTTCATGCACCTCCCTACTCTAACAGCTGGCCCAGATGCCAGGGAGGAAGCACACCAGCAGGAGGGGCAGAGTCTCTACCTTCCACTTGGGCCATGACCTTGGGACAGTCCTTGAAGCAAATTCTGGGTGTCTTCCCAGGTGGCCAGAGCCTTCAGGTTTGAAATTGCATCCCTGTTCATCACCGCACTTATTCCTCCTCCTAAGCAGCTCAGGATGGGAAGGGAGCCCTCTGAGGCCTGGGAAGGGTGACTTTGCCTTACTGGAGGTAGTTGAGGAGGTGGCTTCAGTGACAGCAGTTCAGATTGTTCTCAACTTATAATGGTTCCACTTATGAATTTCTGACTTTACAATGGTGCAAAAGCAGTACACACTAGGTGGGGATGATACTTTAAATCTGGATCTTTTCCTGGCCAGCGCTGTGCATTCTGATCCTCTCTGGCAAGGCTGGGCAGTGACATCTGAAGGTAGCTCAAGCTCAATGAGGAGGGAAGATGATCGACACTTGGCAGCGTACTGGGTTGCTGCGTTAGGGTGTGCGGCCAAGTCAGGGGCATTAAATGCATTTTTGACTTAGGATCCTTTCAGTAGGTTAAGAGTATGGGGTCATCACCCCGCTGTAAGTCAAGGAGCACCTGGAACAGTAGTAGCAGGTGTCAGCATGCTCAGGCCCAGTGATGAGGAACTAGGCAATACATATGAAGCCACTTGATGCTCAATCATGAGGAGCTAGAGCTTATTCTTTGGCTCCAAGGTCGTCTTCTGCCCCACACCTCAGGGGCAGGTGTGGTGAGTTGAATCAGCATCTCCCCTGCACTAGCAGAGCTTTAACATTACACCTGTGCCAAGATTCCAGTTCTCTGAATGAGAACCTCTAAGATTGGACACAAGCGTCAGTCTCTTTTAAAACCTACTAGGATGCCTGTCGTGGTAGCTCAGCTAGACAGGCTGAGGCAAGAGAATCACAAGTTCAAAGCCAGCCTCAGCAACTTAGCGAGTCCCTAAGCAATTTAGCGAGTCTTTAAACAACTTGGTGAGACCCTGTCTCAAAAATAAAAAAATAAAAAGGTTGGGGATGTGGCTCAGTGGTAGAATGACCCTGGGTTCAACCCTTGGTACCAAAAATAAATAAATTAAACCTACTAGGAAACGGTAACAGACAGTCTGGTTGAGAATCAACAGACTTCTCATTTCTCTAAGCCACTATTTTTATTGGAAAAGTGCCGCTGTACATACAGCAGTTTAGCTTTTACAGATATTATTTTCTTTATCATCATATCTATTGCTATTTTGTGTTTTGCAGATGAGGTTCAGAGAGTGTCACCCCAAAATTAAACAATCATTAAAAGCAAATTGAAGATTTTATTTCGGGGCTATTTGGAATCTCAGCTGCCTTCTGCCTCTATCTCTTGTGTCTTTCAAATAAGTGGTCAGTGATCTTTCTAAGTCTTCTAGGATCAAATTTTCACACTCTAGGTTTTCCTACCTCTACCTCCATAAATTGAAACTGAAATTGTGCCAAAGTTCCCTGGGAGAAAGGGACTTTGCATTTCTCTTTCTTCTCACTGGAACAAACCGTCTTCCTACTTGTTATGAATGGAATGCTGTGGTTCCGCCCTGCTCACCCAAATTCAAAGTCTGGATGAGGTCAGGAGGTGGAGGTTCTTATCATGGAATTAATTACTGGTAAGAAGAGGAAGAGATCTCTCTCTGCCAGGTGAGGACACTGTGAGACAGCAGCTATTGTCCCCTGAAGAGGGCCCCCTGAGGCCCCACCATGCTGACACACTGATCCTGCACTTCCAGCCTCCAGCACTATGATAAATAGATGACGATGACAGGCTGTGGGATTTTGTCATAACAGCCCTAGCTACTGTGCTCCTTGTCCTTCCTAAGCTGTTTAAGCATCCCTCTTTTCTTGAGGGGACATGGTAGGGTTGCTACCTCACCTCCACCGAAATGCAGGAGAGACTAGAATCAGTAGGAATCCAGATGTCCCTCACCAGCAGTGTGTCCGTGGGCAAGTTAATTGGCCTCTCTATGCCTCAGTTTCCTTCCCTAAAATGTTACCCATTTCATAGGGCTGGTCAGCACTAAGCATAGTGCCTGACTCAAGTTCTTGACACATGGTCTCTGAATTGATCAGTCTGCATGGTAATCTCTCTTTACTGAACCACCTCCATTTAATGGCTATGAATTCCTTCAGGGCAGAGACTCAGTCTTGCTCATGGTTTTTACTCAAGCTTTATACCTGCCATGTATTGGATGCTCAATAAAATGTTGAATGAGTGAATAATCATTAATTTACACTCTATTCACACTGTCATCTTAAGGTTAATGGGCTATGCAATGGCTATGCAACTGAATGAAGGAAATTCATTCCAATGGAAATAAATCTATGGTCTTGACCTCATTGTCACAATGGCTAGCGAGGTTATATGACCTAAATCCCTATGAAAAAGAAGAGCTGAGAAATCAAGGCACAGATGGTCACACCCAGGTATTACCTGAGGATGCATGATCTTCTTTTTCATCACCTGAATACCAGTGCATAAAAATAAATCAAGAGTATGAGAGATTCTGGGAGTGTTTCTGCCCAACTCAAAATACCAGAAGACAGTCAAATTTCCTCATTCATCTCTTTCCATTTTATTAAAAAAAAAAAAAAGCTGATGTACACCTGGAAAGATTTGCATGGCTTAAGAGCCATGAAAGGAACACTTTTAAGAGCATTCTATTCATGCACTTTTTTGAACACAAATTGGAATCTACTTGCCCAAAAGCTTTTGTACAGCAGTAAATAATTATATTGAAAACTTACTTACCTAGTTGCAAGTATTCTAGTCTAAATATTCTAGGGTTGCTGAACATTTAATTTCATGTCTTTCAATTTTCCTCTACAAATTTCTAATACCCTAAAAATCATATTTCTCTAGGGACTCTTGAGGTCCCTTATTGTATAATGGTGTTATACATTCAGAAATCCTCTGAGCAGTGTGACTGGTATAACTTTTCACACCAGAAAAGTGAGTTTAGGAATTCCACAGTGCTAAAATGAATTGGTATTTTCCCTCTATTTGTATCATAAGACTACCCATGAAGGAAGTGGTTAACAACTAAACTGAATTCCACCCTTGCATTCACTCATGCTTGGACACCGATTGAAAATCTAGCTTGTATCAGGCTGCAATAGGCAATCAATTATTGGTGTTATAATCTCCAAAATGTACAATATGTGCCATCCAGTAGTCTAAGGGGATAAAAATGCACCATCAGATGGCTGCCAGCCATCAGCTACGCCAAGTTCAAGGGAGGGGGATGTTATGCAAGGATAGAGGGAGTACCTGACCTGATCTTAGCATACTACATAAAGCTTCTTGGAAAAGAAGAGATGGCCAGGAAATGGAGTTGGTACAGCAGTCAGAACAAACAAAGGAACCCAGGAGGGAGGAATAGTGCCTGCCAGTGGCTCAGTGTGAAAATGCAGAGTGATGGAAAGCTTGAGTGCTAAGGAGGTGGCAGGAGGGAGAAGGTGGGAGACAGAATGAAATTCCTTGTAGCATGAGGTCTTTTTCCAGCAAAATATTTTCGGTTTAAGTTCAATAATTTTACCCTAATAATAATATTTAAAATCATATTAATTATGATAAAATAATGTTAAAAATTTAAATAAGTTAGGTCTTTTTGCCCACGTGGATCTTCGATCTCTGAGTATCAAAACAATGGAGGAAAAGTTTGCACACAGTTGTTTTCAGTGAGAAATATCCATAAAGAAAAAAGCAAGTACTTGCATACTTCCTTTTCTTCCTTACAGAACTTTTTTCCTTCATCTTTTTTCCTTAAGGAGTAAAATATTTTGAGATAAGGCACCAAAAACTCTGACAATACTTTCTGGAAACTGACCTGCCTCGTGGGGATGATGAAATGAGCAAGAGATTTTATGATGGAGTTAGAGGAAAATGGAAAAGGAGCAAAAATATTTTCCTAGGAAGAAACTAAAGATACAGAGATGAGAGGAGCCATTGCCTGCACTGGGAATTTGTGCTGGCATTTGTGACCTGTGTCTGCCAGCAAATACCTTGGAAAGTCATTTGACCAATGCAGAATCGGGACCTGTGTAGGGTGAGATATGAACCTTGCACGTGAAAAATGAGTCTGAGCATAGCTGAAGCGAAATGAGCATCTTCTTGGAACAGAAAAGATAGCCAGGACATCACTAGCATCACCACTAGCACATTTACTCTAGAACAAACTTTTTCAATTTGCTTATTCCTGATGAAGGAGTCAAGAAATTGACACCCCAAAATATGGCACCCTGATGTACTGATCATTTTAAATTACTGGAACATAAAAAGTGGCAAATGACAGAAGGGGCATTCTTATGATAGCTCCTTGTCTAGTGAAAGTCTGGACCCACCAAGAAACGAAGAGATTATTTCTGATTCCTTCTCTGAGATTTCATTTAAGTAAACTCTAAATATATGAAGAAAAACGGAACTCTGTCACCACATTTGGACAAACTTTTGTCATATACTACTGTCTTGTATTTAAGTCCCACTAAATATTCCAAAGAGAATCATTTAAAAGCCATTGTCTGTTCTTAGAGCACAGGGGACTTTGGAAGGGTCTCCAGGCCTACTAAATTCACCTGAATATAATTTACTACTGTCCTAAAAATGGGTTTCATTCTCCTCCTCCTTCCCCTTTGGAGAAGGGGTGTGTATGTTTATAATCACCCATGCTAGGCTGGTTGGCACTTAGCCTTTGTGATACATAATAAATCAGTGTATCTTTTCTTAACTCCATCATCATTTCAAAAGGCTTCCTTTGGTCCCTGCCCTCACAGTGAACAGACCAAGTTACATTTTCTCCACTTAGCAAGAAATGTGATCTCTGGTATTCAAAGTCAGCACTCCCTAAGAACAATGCCCAAATCTTCTTTGAACATCTTTTCACTCACTTGGCCTCTTCCAAAGATGGAGCTGAAGGAATGTGATGGAAATTTCTCCTGGCAACTTTGAGTTTGTTCCCCTCACTAACTAGGTGACTGTCTATTTCTAGAAGCAGGTCACTTAACCAACCTGTGTGGTTTTCAGTTTGCTACTCTATTAAAAAGTATATCTGACCTCAGAAGTCACCTTAGTCCTTCTGTTTATAGAGTCCCAGGCAAGCAGATGGTCAATATGTCCCTTTACTAATGAACAGCATGCACCAAACTTCAGAGTCTTCACTGGAAAGGACCGATCGTCTAAAACTGCCCATTTGAAACAGAAAATCTTTGCAAAGATCAGACAGAATGTTCCCATAGCCACTTGCCCGTGGTTTGGAGGGGTTTGGCTTTATGGTTTATTTGTCATGGTAGGGTACATCTTTGGAAGTCTCTCCTCCCCAGCTATTAACTCAGCAAGCTGTTAGAGTAAACACCCTCAGTATTCCACAGCAATTGCTGTTGCTCTGGAAACAAATTTACAATTACTTTCCATTAACTTTGAACTTTTTTTCAACAATTCTAATAGAACTTAGTCTATTTTTATAGTTTATATGGGGGGTCTTTTAATTAAACATAACATTAGAATTCATTTCGACATAATTTTAAAAGCATGGAATAAAATTTGCTCTAATTCAGTCCCCGGTATATCCCTTTTCCTTCTTCCTTCCTCCCCACATTCCCTTCCCTCTACTGATCTTTCTGCTATTTACTTTTAGTTTTGCTTTTTTTTTTTTTAAATTTTAGTTAGGGTCTTGTGGATGTAGATGATGGTGAGATTCACTGTGGTATATTCATATATGCACTTAGGGAATTTAGGGCAGATTCCACTCTTCCCATATCCCGTGGGGGAAAAAAAAGTGAAATGAAGTCATTTTAGAGTGGTATTAGCAAGTTTTATAAAGCAACAAAACTCTTCTTTTTCTTTTTGTAAATTATTGATGTGTTCCTGGGTTTCAATACATAGAGAAAAGAATAATGTAAATAAATAGCTCTTAAGAAATTATGATGGTGTTTCTGAGCACTTTATGTGTCCAGTTGTTTATAATTTCATTAAGTTCCTCATCTGGAATTGAAGAGGTTCTAATTTTTATCCTTCATGAATCATGTGAACTGTGGTAATGAGCCTGGCAAAAAAGAAACGTGTGAGGCAAAACATTGGGTCAGGCATCTTTGTCTGCTGCTCTGGACAACCTGCCAAACCCTAGAGTCAAGTTTCCATGTGCCTCTCTCTACCTCAAGCAGCATGGCCCAGCCTTCACGCCTGCTCTCACAACCAACTGTCTTCACCTGGTTTCCAGAACACTGTGCTCCTCTGGTGTTCTTCCTGCCTCCCAAGCTGCCCATCCACCTGCAGCCTCCTTAGCTCCTCTTCTCTGACCTCTTGCTGTTGAGGCATCCTAGGGCTTGGATTTTGACAGACCCCCTTTTTGTCTACACTCACCCCACCAATAGTCTCATCTTGTTCCATGGCTTTCCATATCCCTCCCTCTAATGACTCCCAAACATGCAATTCCCACCTTTAATACCAGACTCTCTAACCCCAAAGCTGACCTCACCTCTCCACCAGGCATCTTAACTTAACATGCACAAAACCTTCCAAAGTTTCCGGGCCTTCTCCATCTCCACATCTCCACTAATAACAACATCATCTCTCCACTTGCTGAGACAAAAAGAGAGTTGTCATTGGTTGTTGTTTCCCTCACACCGCACACCCAATCCATCAGCAAATCCAGCCAGCTGTCCCTTTAGAATACAACCAGATAAAGAGATTGTTTGCATCCAGGAAGATGAAGTAGACACACCTGTCTCTATTTCTTCCACTAAGTACAACACAACACCCTGGATATTATGCATAAGATAAGGGTAAGGAAAACATTAAGAGGTGGACAGCAGAAGACAGACCAGATAGGGACCATAGGACAAGGAACAGCACTATAGTTTAATTTGTTGAGTTTTCTTAGTGCCCCATGTAGGATACCAGAATCAGAATCAACAACAGACACAGACGAAAAATAAAATAAAATATTAACCAAAAAAGAAATATGTCTAGTCAAGAGACTATGTGAGGGATAGTACAGCAAGAGAAAACAATTTGAGGGATTAATCCCTCTACTGTAGTCAAATATTCCTCTGATATTTGGCTACAGTAGAGGGATTAATATACTTCTATATTAATCCCTCTATACTTCTACCCAATGGTCTGTAACAAGATGTCTCAACCTCCAAGGAACCTGGACTTCCACCCCCACAGTTGGCAATGAAACCACCCTCCAGCAGAGAGCAGACAGGGTATCCAGCCTTCCAGCCCTATGGTGTGAATGAGGAAGGACCCTCCCACAAGGGAGTTGTAGGATGCCCACTGGAGAGCCAGGACTGGCACCACCTTCTCACACTGCCCACCTGTCCCACCTTGTCCCCAAAGGATATGATGGAGCCATCATGGGCCTCACCCAGCCACCCTGCTCTCTGAGGAAGCACAGTGGGAGGACACAGCCCTCACTGTCACTGTGCAGCAGCAGCAAAGAGCATCTCTCCAACCCAAGGTCAGAGGAGGAAGGGAGGAGCCTGGAATTGCACTCCACCTGGCATGAATGAGGCCATGCCCACCACTTCCCTCACCAGAGTGGTGTCCAGAAGAGAGGAGTGTAACAAAAACTAAAATAAGAACCATATTCTCATAACATGATATTCAGAAAGTCCCATTTGCAGTAAAAAAAAAAAATCACTAGTGATAGCAAGAACCAGGAAAACCACAACTTCCATGCAAAAGGACAGTCCAGAGACACGAGCAACGAGATGAGAGACATGGGAACATGGGAGAGGATTGAAGCAGCCATATTCAAAACAGAATTGCTTCAATAGCAAATATAAAAATACTTGGACCAAATGAAAAATCAGAAAATAGAATAAAAAATTGAATGGAAAATTTGTATTTGGAAGATATGAAATTAAAAGTTTTTAAAAATTGACAATTAAGTTTTTGCCAAAAAATGAAGGGAAGACAGAAAACGATCAATGAGCTTCCAGTCAGATATTGCAAATTACCCCATCTGAACAAGAGTGAAAATGGAATTGAAAAAAAATGAAAGCGACTCAGAGATCCATGGAATTGTAACAAAAGATCCAAAAGTAATTTTTTTTTCCTGAGTGTTATGGGGAGAGAAGAAATAGAACAGGACTGAAAACCTTCAAAGAAAAATGGTTGAACATTTTAAAAGTTACCAGAAGACATAAAGTTCTGAGGCGATGAGCAAAACTACACAGGATATAGCCAAAGAAACTCATGATGAAACACACAATGATCAAACTTCTTTCATAAAAAGGCAAAGACAAAAGTATCCCAAAGTGAACAATGGAGAAGAAACACCTGAGTGGGAAACACAATTGAGCAACTGTGGAGAGCTAATCAAAAACCCAGGAAGCCAGGAGCCCTTGATGATTAAAAAAAGTCCTAGTCTGCACAATACATATTGCCTCCTCCTCGTAAGTCTTCAATTATGGTTGACAATTAAAGTAAAAAAAAAAAAAGAAAGAAAATGTCATGTGCCACGTGTTCCTCAATGTCTGTGAAAGAAATAGGTGACACAATTATAGTTGTCAGAGGGCAAATGGACATAAAGGGAGATAAGGTTTTGCATTGCACTGTGGGTAAATGTCAAAATAATAGACTGTGATAACATATTTATAATGCAATACCTACAGCAATGATCACAGAAGCTATACAAAGAGATTCACTCAAAAGCACTATAGATACATCTTTAAAGATCTTTTCTGGGAGTTGGGGGGAGAGATGGATGAACACAGTGGACTTCCAGGGTGGCATGTGCCCGCCATATCATAATGGCAGGCACATTCCATTACACATTTGTCCAAACCCACAGAATTTATAACACAAAACATGAACCTTAATATAAATGACAGACTTTAGTTGATAACAAAATACTGAAATAAATTCATTAACTATAACAAATGTACCATGCTAAGACAAGACTTCAGTAACAAGAGAAACTGTACAGGTAATAGAAATGGAACTTTTTATATTTTCCACTCAATTTTTCTGTAAAAGAAAATTATTCTAAAAATAGTCTGTTAAATATTTTAAAATCAATGAAAGCTCCTTATACTAGCAAAAGAAAAAAACACATGAATATTAAGCTTTAAAACACAATACCATTTATAATTGCTCATAATAAATAGATTCAATTAGACAAAAATGTAACAAATCACACATTGTATTTGTAAGCTGAAGACTATAAAATGCTGAAGAAATAAAAAAAACCCTAAATATATGAGTGTATATACCATGTTCAGATTGGAAGAATCAATATCAGAAAGACATCAAATCTCCCCAAATCAGTATAAAGATATAACTTCATTTCTATCAAAATCCAAACAAGACTGTGTGTGTGTGTGTGTGTGTGTGTGTGTGTGTGAACTTTAAAAAAACTATACAGCAAATCAAAGGATATATTATAAACAATTTTGAAAAAAAGAATAGAGAAATCACTCTATTCAATTAGGCATGTATTATATAGCTTAGCCATTCAAGATGGATGGTATGGTACTGGCAGTGAAACAGATACACGGGTCATGAAACAGAATTCAAAAAATGTGGCACCCAAGTATGATTAGCTATTTTTTGACATAGATACAAAAATGACTCAGTGGAAGAAGTACAGTCTTTTCCAACAAAAGGAGCTGGAAGAACTGAGCAAACACTGACAAAACAAAAACCTCACATCTTACTTAAAAATTAACTCAAAATGCATCATGAATTTAATTATAAACCATAAAACTTTTAGAAGAAAACATGAGAGAAAGTCTTCAAGACTTGATTAGTGAAGTCCTTAAACGAGATTCCAAAAGAGTGGTCTGGGTTTTTTTAATTTTATTTCATTTTATTTATTTATTTATTTAGGTACCAGGATTGAACCCAGGGGCGTTAACTACTGAGTCAAATTCCCAGCCCCTTTTGTATATTTTATTTAGAGACAGGGCCTCGCTGAGTTGCTTAGGGCCTCACTAAGTTACTGAGACTGGCTTTGAACTCAGCCTCCAGAGTTGCTGAGATTACAGGCTGTTTTTCTTCTTTTTTTTTAATCAATAAATTAAACTTTATCAAAATTCACTACTTTCATTCTACAACGGTCACTATTAAGGTGATAAAAATGCAATCTGTTTACGGGTAGAGATTTATAAACTACATATCTTACAAAGGATTTTTATGTAGATGATAAAGCACTTTCTACACTCAACAGTAAATAATCCAGTTAGAAAATGAACAAAAGATGGTAGGAGAATTCTGCTCATGGGGATCTGGGGTCGGTAGCAAAGCACAAGAGTAGATGTTCACACCACTGGACGTTAAGGAAAGGGGACACAGACCAAACTGGAATGTAACAAAAAACTAAAATAAGAAAAGGGGACATAGACCAAAAGAATATGGCTAATGTGGAAAAATGAGACCATATCAAAAGCTGTTTAGGATGTTGGTCCTCTGGCCAACAGTAGCAGTTCATAAGCAACCTGGATATCCAATCACCATAGGACACTGCGGTGGCACTGCTGGGCATGTCTCCCAAGTAAACCAAAATGTATATCCTTACAAAAGTGGTATACATTTTTTTTTGTAGTTGTAGATGGACAGCATGTCTTTATTTTCTTTGTTTCATTTTTATGTGGTGCTCAGGATCAAGCCCAGTGCCTCACACATGCTAGGCAAGTGCTCTGCCACTGATCTACATCCCTTAGCCCCAGTACCCATTCCTTGTAGTATCACCCATGTGCTCTACAGTAGGTGATTGATTAAACAAGCTCTTTAGTTATAAAAAGAAATGGATTAATGATACATGATGTAACAACTTGGGTGAATCACAAGGGCATATGCTTTACAAAAGAAAGTCTCTGAAGGTCACATACTGTATGATTCTGTTTAGGTAACATTGTTGAAATGGGAAAATTACAGTGGTTGCTAAGGATGGGTCGTGGTGGAGGTTAAGGTAAAGGGGTAACAGGAGCAAGATCTTTGTGGTTTTTGTTTGTTTGTTTGTACTAGGGATTGAACCCAGGGGTGCTTTACCACTGAGCTACATTCCCAGCCCTTTTAATTATTATTATTATTTTTTTTTTTTTAATTTTGAGAGAGTCCTGCTAAGTTGCTATTCTGCAGGAAAGAAGGAGGCAAAAGAAAACCAAGCATTATTATGTGATTTCTGTCCCAGAACTGGAGCTGGGCAGAGTGTGGGTAGGAAGAGTACACAATCAGCCCTCTGTAGCTGCAGGCTCCATATCCATGGATTCAACCAAGGATGGAAAGTCTTCAGGAAAAAAAAGTCTCTGAACTGAACACCAACAGACTTTTTTTTTGTCATTATTCTCTAAACAACACATATGACTACTGTGTGTAGCACATTTATATTGTATTAGGTCTTGTAAGTCATTTAGAGATGATTTAGTGCATACAGGAGGTTGTGTGTCAGCTCTGTGCAAACAATACCATTTTATCAAGGAACTTGAGCATTCTCAGATTTTGGTGTCCATGGGGGATACTAGAACCAATTCCTTATAGATGTCAAGGGACAACTGTAATTCCAAAGAAAAGCTTGGACCCTGGGTCAGGAGTGGAGGTTTAAAAGGTCTCAGGGTTCTGCTTACAGGTGATTTTTGTGCTCATCCCCAACCTGACCACCCCTCCCAGCACATCTGTCAGTGTTTGAAGATTTTTTTGGATGTCACACTGAGGCGTTGTTACTGGCAGCCAGGGGAGCTGCTGAACATCTGACAATGCACATAAAGAATGATCTAGTTGGCCAGGTGTGGTGCACATGCCTGTAATCCCAGTAGCTTGGGAGGCTGAGGCAAGAGGATGGGGAGTTCAAAGGCAGCCTCAGTAAAGGTGAGGCTCTAAGCAACTCAGTGAGACCCTGTCTATAAATAAAATATAAAATATGGCTGGGGATGTGGCTCAGTGGTTGAGTGCCCCTCAGTTCAGTTCCTAGACCACCCCCAACCCAAAAAAAGAATGATCTAGAGAGCTTCCAATAACTTCTGCAAGGTAGGCGGGCCTGCGACCCACCGGAAGAAGAGGAGCAGCGGCCTGCTGAGAGGCAGAGCCGCCCCCCACCCCCCGCGCCTGCCAGGTAGGCGGAACTGTGACCACCAACAGAAAAGGCCCAGTGGCCCGCGGAGGGGCAGAGCTTCCAATCACTCCTGCAAGGTAGGCGGGCCTGCGACCCACCGGCAGAAGAGGAGCAGCGGCCTGCTGAGAGGCAGAGCCGCCCCCTCCCCCCGCGCCTGCAAGGTAGACGGAACTGTGACCACCATCAGAACAGGCCAGACCTGCAACCGACAGACAGAACAGGCCCAGTGGCCTGAGGAAGGGTAGAGCCACACCCCCCCCGTGCCTGCAAGGTAGGCGGACCTGCGACCCACTGGCAGAACAGCCCCAGAGGCCTGCAGAGGGGCAGTGCTGCTGCCTGCGTCTGCAAAGTAGGCAGAACTGCGACCACCGACAGAACAAGCCTAGCGGCCCGCAGAGGGACAGAGCCGCCGCCCCCGCCTGCAAGGTAGGCGGACCTGCTAC